>NW_027466460.1:13962500-14447500 GCF_050575085.1 Anarhichas minor | reverse complement strand
CTACCACAAAGACAAACAAAAGGACACCAAAAAATCTTAAAGAGACGAAAAACAACCACAAAGAGATGTAATACTACCACAAACAGAAGCAGAATCAACATTAAGAGACACAAAGCCGTGTCTCTTTCAGTCTGGGTGTCTTGCTTGTTTTTACATCTCTGTGCCCAGGGTCGTCTCATAATCTGTCGATGGGTATTTGCTGCGTTTTTTGACAAGACGGGGATTTGTTGACGCGATCAAGAGCAAAGTCAGTTTGGAGGAGACGCTTTTGCAATCTGGTTAAGTGTGAAGATGAGATATGAAAGCTCTCCTTTGCTTCACCTCGTGAGGGGTGAAACCAAGCACCAGTTTGTTTGACTCACTTTATTTTCTCCCCACACTCTCTCTCTCTCTCTCTCGCTCTCTTTTTTTCCCCTCTCTGTCTCTCTCCAAACTTTGTGGCCTACTTTTTTAGCGCTTTGAAAAATTGTCTTTGGCGAGGGTTGGATGAAAGTTGTCGGGGGGGGCGCTGGGCAGAGGAAGCGAGTGAAGGCTTGCCCCTTTATCTTCCTGCCCAGACCTCCATCATGTCTGACTCTCCCTCCCTGTTTCTCTCTTTTCCTCTCTCCTCCTCTCATGTTGTGAGATTACTCATCGACTCAAATTCTTGCATCTAGAATGAAAATAAAAACCCTCTTTTTTTTATGTGACAGACTGCTCTGAAAATGTGATGAAACACAAAAAGTCTCTTTGATGTTATTTCAGAACTTGTGGTGGATTTTCAGACAGACAAAAATTTAATTTAAGGAGGTATTTAAGAGTGTGTAGCCTACCGTTACTAAGGAGCAGATAAACTCACTGTTTGTCTACATTTAACTAGGCTACATTTCTGGGTCAACGGGTTAAAAAAAGCCCCGTTCATGATATCACATTGACTGTGAAGTATTTCCCCTTCTTTGTGAAAGCAGGTCATGGATGCCACTATATTAGAATGTAGGCCAATGTTAGTAGCTCTGTTCTGCTCATTATTGGATTTGGGGAAGTTTAAAGAAACCCTATCAAAACTCGTGGTCATGTTTGTGAAATGCATCTTGAACGCATCCTGAGCAGTGACTGTCTAGTCAAAAGTAAATGTTTAAAAGTATTTTTTATCACCAGCCAAAACTCAAAAGAGCAAATATGAAGGACTAAACTATATACTGTACCTTAGCACGCCTGGTTAAACTAGCTTACTCACTACAGTCGTACCTTGCATCACTTTAGTTAGCATATCATTAGCCTAATACATTATTTTGTAGCTCAGGGCTGGAACCACAGACTGTATATATTTAGTGGACATAGTGTTCGTGAAGTCATTGGTTCGTGGACTGCCGTTTTGAAGCCTCGAGTTCATCATTTTTAGCCGTCACTATCTCAAATTTTGGCTGTCGCCATCTTGAAAGTGACCATATTTGGACTGCGGAGGAGTGACGTGTGGTAGAGACGCCGTATACAGATCTGAAATAGATGGTCACCGTTTAGAGATGAGAAGCTGCTTTTGTCTGAAATTAAGAATGTTATCATGTATACACAACAATACTTCAAATATCTATACAAAAAAGTTCCTTTTCTTCTCCTTTTCCCAAAAATGCCCAGTTGTTTCTTCCTTCTTCTCCATAGTGTTGCTCATATCTACTCTTTCTTGCTTACATTGTGTTTTCTTTGCACTCCATACATTTGCACTTTTTGCTACTTCAAACTGCAACTGCTGCACAATAATTCCACTCGGGATGAATAAAGTTCTCTTTTATATTACTTTATTGGTGTCTGATTCATACAAGGAAATTGCACTGTAAATCACCAGCTGTATTATAAATAGCTACCATGAAATGCATTAGTGCTGAGTGGAAAGATGGTGTAGTCTCCAGTAACCTGCGTTTACAGTACAGTGGACATGATGTAAATAAGCAGTCATGATGCATGTGTGTGTGTGTGTGTGTGTGTGTGTTAGAGAGGTTACAAAGGTCAGTTAGAGCCCATTAGGCTGCTGCCTCAGCAGAGGGGAGGCAGACGTGTAAATCTTTCGCCTCATTAGCTCCATGTTGTCAGGCTATGAGGAGAACACGCTCCCCGTTCATGTTTCACAACAACACAGCAACATCCAAACATGCTGACACGGCCACCCAAAATCGATCACCCAATTAATCAACCAATCCATCAATAAGTCAGACAGCAAACCAATGAGCAACCTGCTGACTGCTTAAAGAGCAGCTAGGTCGACTCTGACAGAAACTAAACCGATCTTCGATTCCACGCCTGAGAGACCTGACTGTAAAACACTGAGGGGAACTATTTTACTCATCAAAACGGACACAAGGTGAAGAACTCAGCTACACGTCACTCTGCTCTGAAGATTATTGAACAAAAGTCCAACTTTAAACACTAAAAACCGTTTTGATTCTGAGGTGACTGACCCCAAAATCTGAAGATAAGAACCGGAACCTGACTAACAATTCAAATTGACCCTTCCTTTAGCCCGGCCCCCATAGCATCGCTTCGGCCAAGGGTCCAACCAGGGTCGACAATCCAGCTCTGCTCCACGGCTAACAGCTAGCTAGCAGCTAGCTAGCAGCTATAGTCATCAAGGTTAAACGTTGTGTAATACTGACACTCATTGCGGAGCTATACGTTTATAAAACGTTATGTTTCCACCTAGAAACCTGTGGAGCTAACATTAGCAGAGCGTGTTAGCATTAGCACTTCTATGCTATGCTAGCTGCTGAAGGTATACTGATTGTAAAAGGACTATTGTCGATCCATGGTCCCCCATGGTTCAGAATAGGCCTTTTTAAGCATATGTCAGAGGGAAAAGCACAGGTGTAAAACATCAGTTTCATGCTGGCTCACTTCCACAAACATGCTGGGAATGTTGTTTTGATTTTCCTACTTGTCAAAATGTCTGCTGGGGAAAAGGCCTGTAGAGTTTGGGCCATATCTATATTTTCTTTTTTAAAACTTAGATTGATTATGAACATTTTCAGAGAATAAACAACATAAAGACTGCAGCACCTGCAGCGGACACATGTTGCATGTTGTTGTGTTTATCAATGTGCTTTGTCACACTGCAGCTCACTCTGCTCTCTCTTCCCGTTTTGGCTGCTGTTGCTCGGCTGAGCAGACGACCGTTTTACTACAGGAAGTGAGACAAGAGTTGGTTTATGTCGTTTTATTTTTTTCTTAAACCGCAGCGTGACAGAAAGCTGAGTTCAGCGCGGCCTGAGGAGGAAGCGTCCGTTGGGTTTGTTTTCATTGTCGTCTGACATTCTTCAGAGCAGAGAGCTGTTCACTCACTTCTCCTTCTCCTTCTTTTTCGACCCATAAAATTTTTGGAAGTTGCATTACAGCCCATGACCAAGTTTTAATGGTGTAGCTTGATTCAAATCTCAGTTTCAAAGTAGCTAGAAGTTACCCTGTTTGGACACAAACTAAGTGATGTATTTATGAATTAGTGGAGCAACACTGCAGCAGAGCAGCGTTTGATGAAACCGGATGGTGACACCCAGCGAACATGACTGGTCAAACGTGCAAATTTACCAAACGTTCACCAAAATTAAACTGTGAGTCAAGTCAACATGCAAATTTACTCCCTCCACAAACAGATCCACATATTGAGGGGATTCCGTTCAAATGTACTGACTTTGCTGCTGTGTCCTGGACACCAACAACAAAAACTAGACATGTATTTGGACCCAGCAGTGTTCCATGTGGGAAAAGTTAATGTTGTGGTTGTGAATCCTCAGCTGGTCCAGTCACACGTCTGAGGTCTGGGATCTGACAGAGCTGCTGCTGGATGGATTAGCTTCACCAGCGTCTTTGCTCAGCATTATCCTCCATAAACCAGCCTGGATTTTCCGGAAAGATCACCATGAGGTCAGGGTACAGTGCTGAACAGTGTCCTCTAAGTGCTCGAAATAAATGTGTGTACAGGTCAGAGGTCACCAGCAGCCAAACTGTTTTCATCTCTCTGTTGTTTCCACACACTAGCTCTTTGTTTATTTTGATCCTATCAGACTAGTGTGGAAGCAAACGACAAACAAACTCCAAAGCCCTTCAGACAGTCCTCACCCACTAAGATGGACTCAGTGAGGGCAGAGCAGGGACGTATACAAATAACTGGATACGGCGTTGGAGGCGGGGCCACGGTCATTCTTATGAAAGTTTGACATCCGCGTATAAAATTTCCCCCGATCTTCTGCATCAATGGGCACATAGATCGAGCACAGTAGCGTTTCCTTTGACCCCGCCTCCCAGCCCTCGGCCTCAGCTTCATTCACATGAGCGGAGGAGGGAAAATGAGTTATACATTTAGTGCATTTTACAACTTTTAGGAACTAATGATTAAATAAGGGCTATTAAAGTGTTCGTCCTGGGAAGTTGACATACCTAAAAAAAATGTCTAATGGGATAAGATGAGGAAGTGCTTTGAACGGACATGGATGTAAACTGCTACTCGACCGTGAGGTGGTAATTTAGTAAATATTTTTTCATCTGCAGGGCGTAACATCATCTCAGTAGTTTAGATCATAATCACTATTATTTATTTTTTATTTGAGAAACACAAAATGCTGATTTTTTGTTGCAAGTCAAACTTTGTTTCCTTATAAACTTCACATCTCTGTGATCAGAGTGACGGACAGGCCTTTCAGACTCGTCACGCAGAGGAAGTGAGAGTCGTAGTAAAGAAGTGAGAGTGTTTCTGAGGCGAGCCGATGACTTCGCTTCAGGTTTGACGGTTGCAGGGTTTTCCCGCCCCGGCGGCCCAGAGGGTGTCTCTGTGTTAAGTGTCCGTGTCTTGTGCAGATGACAGTGTGGTTGAGATGTGTTGCACACTCTCTGCTGCGTCCTGTACAGTCAAACCACAGAGGACACAGCGGAGTTACACAACAACAACACAGCATGCAACAGCTCTGCTTTAACCTCCTCAGTGACATGAAAGAGGAAGAGGACGTTTAACATGAATATTAAAGAGTCAGCGTGTTGAAAGTTCTGACTGTTCACTGGTAATAACAAACCCTCTTAGACAGAACAAGATTAAACATGATCAACATGTTGTCTAGTGTCATTTTGTTGATTATGAATAAGAAAAAAAACACCTGCATGTCATCAACCATGCTTTAGTTCTCTAGAAGCTATAATGTTTACTAAAGTGTTGGACAGAGAAAACAACATCTTGATAATTCTAACCAGTAATAGTAACGATTAGCAGTAATCATGTTGTCCTCAGGTCATCAGAGTAAAAGGCCATGAGGTTGTCATTATTGAAAGGGTTCCTCCTCTGAGGAGCAGGAGTGGGTTCAGGGATTTTATTACAAATCTGAACAATGACTTTTCTTGTTGCGTTACATGAAAGGTCAGGATCAAGGGGCGACCTCCGGGTCTGAAAAGTGAAGCAGTAAGTGAAGGGCCTTAAACTTGCATTCTCTCTAAAGGCCAGCAGGGGGCGACTCATCTGGTTACAAAAAGAAGTCAGATTGTATAGAAGTCTATGAGAAAATGACTCTACTTCTCACTCGATTTATTCCCACAGTAAACATTGTAAACATGAGTTCATGGTCTCAATCTCTAGTTTCAAGTCTTCTTCAATACAGAAGAGAAAACTCGCTTTACCCTCTCGATAGTGAAACACATCTATCAGTCTATATCTGATTCTACATTCCTTGAAATGGTGTTTATTTTGTGATGAACACATTAACCGCACCACTCACGTGTCAGATATGACGGCATTTCTGGGTAGCCAAACTGTCTTTGAGCGCTCTGTTGATGCTCGGAGACGTCTCCCTGCTGCTGAGAGTCACTTCACCCTAGTGTGTGTCCTCTGTGACCTTCACTCGGGTGGTGATGATGACGTCTGTGGTCAGATCGGCTCCAGAGTCGAGAGGAGGAACAACCTGATCTCTCTCCTGCGGCTTTCAGAGCCTCACTGACGGCCAGAGAGGGGCCGACGTGTGATGGAGTGTGGGGTTGTGGGTAATCCTATAGCCAACTAAAGAGATCTGGATCACCAACAGCCGGCTGATCTGCTCAGTCGTTTTAAGAAAATTGCACTATGGGTACAAGTGGTGGAGTTCAGCAGTGGTGGAGGAAGTATTCAGATCCTGAACTTCAGTAAAAGTACTAATACTACACTGTAAAAAATACTCTGTTACAAGTTAAAGCCCTGCGTTGATGTTACTTAAAGTATTAAAAGTAGAAAATGTCCCATGTGACTGTAATGTTGTTACTGATTCTCTCCTGCAATTAGATTGGATGGTTCAAACAAAGAGGATCTGGGAAACTAAGTGTCGACTCCCTGGGAATGAATAGTGTTATTAAATGTTGGTTGTTTTGGGAAATTAAATGATTGATGGCAAACTTAAAAAAAACAAAACGTAATCATATTTGGGATTGGGGGAAGGCTTGAGTCAAAGAGAAGTCACGAGTCTCAGTAAAATAGTAAGAATTGCAACTACCCAAAATGACACTTTTATGATGTTTGTTTTATCCAAATCTCAATATTTTTATGAATATATATATATATATATATATATCAACATTATTAAAAGGAAAATCTTCCCTAATGTCTGATCCTCGTTAACATCTGAAACGTCTTAACCTTCCGTGCACAGTCACCGTCCTCCCCGCCAAAACAAAGCCAGAGGCCTTTGCGGCTGTGACTCACTCGTCTGCAATCCCACCACCGCAACTTCCCACGACTCGATGACAGCAGCGGAGCAGCACGCCGTCACCCGCGGCTAATACCTGCTCCCTGATAGCTTCATTCACTCTGCAGAAGAACTCATTTTCTTTTTCAACCTCACTAATCCCTGTTAGGACACGCCTCTGCCTTCTCGTGAGCCCTATTCGGACGGGATTAGTGTTACAGCGAGGAGGCGGGGGAACTGTAATCGCCACCGGAGCATGTCTGTAATTTTAGTGTTGAGTAAATCTGCCATGTTAATAGTTTTTACAGACTGCGCAGACTATAAAACTCCAGCCTGTTTTACCTTCTGTGGGACGTGAAACCGGAGTAAAAGGATTCCAGTCTGAGCTGCATGACTAAGGGCGTCTTTTCAGAACTGCAGTTCGTTGGTTTTTGCCCTCTGGTTTGTTTGTGATGACAAGGCAACATTCAAGAGCGTAAGAGTTGTAAACAAACACCATGGGCGAGCAAGGTGTTCAGTTATTGGTCAGAATTATTAGCCGGAAGATTTGCCTCAAAACTCTCCTGTACTTCTTCATTATGGAGCACCAGGAGCGTGTGCTACAATTAGTTTTTATTACACAGCAACGTGGTCAATATACCAAATATCCAGCTTCAGTGAGAACTAATAAAATAGTTCATATAGTAATTAAATGGAGCCCATTGCCTGCGGAGGGAGGCTCTTGTTTCGGATTGGAAGGGTCGATAAGCGCTCTGACTGCAAATAAGTTGCTCCAGAGTTGGAGTGGAGGCGAGCCGAGCCACCTAGAGTGCATAACGTACGTGACAAATAAATCAACATTGACTCGTGGTTTCACACGGGGAACGAACAACGGCCTCCTGGCCGAAAGATTGCTGTTTGTTGGACCTGTCCACCTCCCGGTCTTAATACTTATTACTTCCTCGTTCATGATTACGTAACATGTGAAATGATTTTGTGGAATTTCTACAAATTACCGCGCATTATTCTTCGCAGGTATAGGATGGATGAAACCGGCCTTCCTTATAAAACGAACACCGGACTCATTCATCTGTCTCTTGGTTGACCTGACGATGGCGGGAGATGGAAAGTCAGAAGATCACCAAAGCTGTTTCAATCCATCCTGAGGGGGAACATGAACGTGTGAACCTCATTGCATCACAATGCACCAGATACTTTTCAATCTGGACCAGAGTGATGTTCTTTGATTTGGTTTCTACTATTTTGAGTGTGTGTGTGTGTGCGTGTGTGTGTGTGTGTGTGTGTTGGATGAAAGCTGACACTGGGGGGGGGGGGGGGGGGGGGGGGGGGGGGGATGACATCACGGCGTTGACTTAATGAAGCTGAGCTCATGATGGGAGTTGATGGATTTCAGCGCTCAGACGCTCTCAACTTAAATAAATCAGCTGCACTCAACTTCCTGTTCGCTGAGCGGTCGGATGACATCAGCGTGTGAAGCACTGCAGCAGATTATTTAATGGATGTGATGTGGAGAACATCTGGGAGTACCTCACATCCACCAGAGAGGTTCTGCTTTTGTTTTTTGTGAGTAAAATCTCAGAAGTACTTCACAGATTTCAGTGAAACTCAGAGGACCCTCAAAGAACTGCTGTTTAACTGTGGATAGTACGGTGGCCCTGAGAGTTCCACACACAGCAAATTAAGAAAACATCTTCATCGATTTGACAAATCATGCGCAAATAGAGTAAACACAACCAAATACAGAAACACACTGCAAGTAGCACGCAACACAACTGAAAGTGTTATACACACTGTTTAATACACACAACTGAACCGAGCGTTGGCCCTTGTGCGTATTGATATTCTAGAAATTCAAATAATATGAAAAAATACACGCAATTAATGGTAAAAGAGGCTACCGTTATATTAGCTGGCTACGCACATGCAAAGAGGGAAATGCAATCACAACTGCGATGCCAAGCAAATAGCGTCTCAATGCTCCTCTGCTATTTGACCGTATTTAAATGACGTAATATGCATCAGCGCTGATAGACACACACACACTTAGAATGAAAGTATTAGCGTCTTCAGTGAGTTGGTGGTAACCGGATCACATTTATTGATGTCTACTGTGTATGATGTATGAAAAATAAGGTCATTATAAAGAAAAAAAAAATTTTAGATGGAAAAACAGACAAATTGCACTCAGCTGCAAAACGTTATAGACGTGTTTGTGCTTTAATATCATCAGCAAAATATCTGTGAATCGGACCTTCAGACGGGGCAGATAGCCGTTGCCAATAATGAAATTGGCTTTGCATCATTGTTTTTAAATGCAAATCTTGATCCAGAACTAATACTTGTGCAGACGTGGTGGGGGTTTACATCCTGAGATCTTCTGTATTTTGTTCTCCTCATTGACTTGTTTTTCTTCTTGCTGCGTTTCAGGTGCAGATATACATACAGTGAAAAGAAAACGACAGAGAAAGCTGATTGGTCCTCCCAGGGTGTGATGATGACATCACCCCGAGGGCTCGGTGCTCTCGGGTTCCACGAGTTTTCAGTCTGTGTCTATATATTTTTCTTCCTTCATATTGAGGATTGAATTGGAAACACCTGATGAAACCCTGATGCAAATGTTCTGCTCGCCGACTGCCGGAGGCTTTTCTGGCAGAACTACACAGCCTCCATGTCTCCACTGACATGTTTCACCAAAATAAAACGCCGTTTGATGCCGACATGCTTCACAGGACAAATCCAGTGTGACTCGGGTGTTTTTCACATTGGATATATTTTCCGCCCCTTTCATGTTTATTCTGACTAAAGCTCATTTTAATCAATTTAGTCAAAGCTCCCAGGCTCATTCACTTCCAGTCAGATCCAGTCACCTCACAAAACAACTGGAGACTAATACAGTCAGTAGTCCATCACTACATTGTAGTTGCATCAGAGCATCAGAAGATCTGCTGAAAGTTAAACCAGGACTAGAAGAATCAATACAGCTAAAATCAATATTATGGTAAAAATGGATCACATTTGTTCATTTCCAAACAGCTTTTCTAACCCGATACTTCAACACGGTTCATGGTTACGGGGATTTACATATGAATTGAATTTCGTGTGATATCTACGACTTACAGCGCATTCATTTTCGCAGGTATAGCTGCGAACGCTGTTTGAGAACAGCCTGCTGTGTGTGTGTGGTGACGAAGGAGTGAAGTCATCCAGTAGAGACGAGCAGCTTCACCGCAGGAAGCTTTCGTAAAGTGTTTTTTTTCTTCCTGGAAGAGTCCTTCACAGGAAGACGTGACCGTCCTCTACACGTCCCTCACTTTCTATGCGGTGAAGCAACAAGACGTTTACTCCCCCAGATAAAAGACTCGAATGAAGGGGGAGAGAAACCTCTGTCACTTCTCATCTCACAGAATCAGTTCGTTCAGTTTATTTCTTTCCTTCCTTCCTCCTATAACTTCCCTTTCTCTCTCTCTCTCCATCCTTACATCCTTTCCTTTCTCCATCCTCGCACCTATTCTTTCGATCCACCCCACCACTTTCATGCATCTTTTTCTCTATCCTTTAACCCTCATTTGCTTGCTTTCTCTCTTTCCTTCTCTTCTTTTTTCTCCACTTCCTCCACCTTCCCTGCTTCCTTGTCTTCATCACTCCTTCATTTCCACCTTCTGCCATCCCTCATTTTATTCTGCTTTCTTTTCCTCCCTCCCTCCATCCTTCCTACCTCAAGTTTGTTAAAGTAAGGACATTTTGGCCTGTCCTTATTTCTTCAAAGGGCTGTGTGTGTGTGTGTGTGTGTGTGTGTGTGATGGAGCTTTGTGTTTGTTCAGATGCAGGGTGACAGCGGACATGAAAGGCCGCTTGGAAGCCTCGTTGAACCCGCAACACCGACCTGCGAGCATCACCTTCTGACACCCAGCAGTGTGTGCGTGTGTGTGTGTGTGTGTGTGTGTGTGACAACAGGTGGTATGTGGGTCACATTCCCAAAGAAAGAAAAAAAAATGTCTGTTCACATGTCCGTGTGAGGTTGGTGGTTTGTGTTTTTAAAAATCCTGACATGGTGCGTTCAGGGTCACGCTGCAGGACGCTTCAGTCTGGGATCAAAACTAAAGAGACCCTGAAGTTACAGCCAGGAGAGACAAGATGTGTCAGTGTCTGCTCAGGTGGAGGTTTGAATGATAGAGATGATCAAATGGAAAAGCCAAAGAGAGGGAAACAAAAAATCCAATCCAAGAGAAGACACAACTGCGTTGTTTTTCTAGATATGGTAAAGTTGACTTTTGAAAGGCAGACAGCTCAGATGCTGTAATCATGGAGTCATTATTGTTATCGCTGATTAATCGACAGCCCCTGCAGACGTGTGGGGCCGTAAAAATGAAAGATGCTGCACACAGAGGATGATGGAACAGCAGGTCAGAGCAGACTGTTAATGAGCGAGCGGTCAGTGAAGGTGAACAGCTGCAGGGGGAATCTGTTCAATTTGTTTTAGTTTGCGAGAGTTAAGAAGCCGAGCGGAGGCCTCCGCCGACTTTAGACGGAAAGATGCTGGAAGCTAAATCATCAAGAAGCATTCGCTTCACATTGATGGCTGTTTAAAAGGTACTACAGTGATTTTAGTACTGCACTTCTGCACACATCTGTATTTAAACTATAAATGATATAGTGTGGAATACAGTGGACGTTAGTGTTAGGAAACAAGCTGGTTAAGAGAATTAACCTAATGGAGTAAAGTATATTTTTGACAAAACCATTTTAAAAGCATCGTAATCCTGGATTTTATGAACAGAACTTTACTTGGCTTCTTCTTCTGGCCCGTAAATGATGGTACACGGTTCGGAGAACGTGGTCGTCGTGTTCAGTCGTTAATGGTGGAAGCTGATCTTTGGTCGCTGGAGCAGAGCGGTGTGACGGGTGGCGTTGGAGGGGGTTTGTGGCGTCCTCTGGCCGTCCTGCTGTTCATCAAAATGAAACAAGCTCATAAATCCGAACGACACGCCGCCGCTGCAGGAAGTGGCTCAGCCGCGTTCCCGAGGCGCAAACAACTGGAGTTTAAACGTCGGGGGATTTAAGCGAGGAGTGTGATCGGTCGGCGTTGTGGGAGCGCTCAGCGGCTGGCAGGTTTACGACCCGGCCTGCTGCAGCCTTCTGCTGGAGGTCTGGACCGGCTGAGAGCCAATTATCGGTGAGATTGATGCTTCGGGGGTTTAAAGTGGCAGAGCTGCAGTTCACCTTCAGGAGGGTTACAATGAGGACGGCACACTGAGGCGCAGCGTCACTTCCTGTGTCGCTCTGAGGCCGGAGGACCGTGTGGACACGTGTAGTCAGACGGTGTGTTTCAAAAGTCATTTAACATTCACTTCCTGTCATTCAATTAACTGTTCACTGTTGTGTTTATGTCTTACCTGTTTACATTTTTGTTTTTTACACCTCATTGATAACCTTTATTGTTTTATTTATATTTTGTTTTATTTGCACTCTTCCCACTTGGTGCTGCAACCGCTTCACAGTAACAGTATGTACGAGTCAAAAAGTTCAAGTCCAAGTGATATCGCGAGTCATTGGTGTTAATTAAAGTCCAAGTCTCAAGTTTCATGTCTTTTGTGATTTAGTCAAGTTGAAAGTCATCAAATGAGTAACTCAAGTCTGACTCGTGACTGTTTACAAGAAGTGGACGTATTCGCCGTGACACAATTCAACGGGTGTAATAATTGAGAATAATAAATGATGACTGAAAGACACAAACATAATATTGCAGACAATAAAATAAGTATTAAACAGTTAAACATTGTTTTAAAAACACGTGTCACTTAATATTCCATCACACATTGTGCCGAGGAAATAACCAAAGACCAGAAACATAACATACGTAATATGTGTACAGTGTAAAAACAATCAGAGAGAGGAGTTCCTCTTTAAGATTGCAGCGCAGGGATCCCATGAGAGGAAAAGGATTTTTTTGTTATTGTAGTGGGACAGACGGAGAAGAAGAAGATTAATAAACATGGATGAAGACAAAGCAGGATTTAAAGTATCTTTTAAATAATTGACTTTGCAAATGTTTTGTTAGGAAGGAAACGCTTCCAGCACATTTCCGTGTATCTACTGTTTCACCACTCTGAGAAAAGCAGAGGCTCATGAGAGATCTCCAGCCAAACCAAGACGTGATCCCCCCCGAGACGTTTTCTCTCTGCGGGGGGGGGGGGGGGGGGGGGGGGGGGGGTTGAGGCTCAGAAACACGACACAGCTGCCATTTTGTTTTTGTTTTGTGAGGAGAAAGTGAAGAGTGTTCAGCCTACAGGCCGGGTCAGAGGTCAGCTGTCAAGATAACAGCGCCTTCTTTTTCTTTTTCTCAAACATGAGCATGAGACAGATGGAGATTCGTTTTTTATTTTCTCAGGAGCCGGGATATTTTCCAACTGCACTCCATCAGCGTGACTATAAATATAGCTATTATCACAGTTATTACTCTGTTATTACTGGACGCTCCGTGTGCGGAGAAAAATGTTCTTCTAATAATTTCTCAGCAGAGCTAACGACAGAACGGTGGGAACTGAATTCAGTGCAGACTGATGAGAAGACTCCATCACAGACTGTGAGTCATGTGTGAACCACGCACCGATTAGTCCTCATCATAGTTAACGTCTCTAATCTCCAGGAAAAACAGAAAGATGGAAACCTGACGGATGTTTCACATTCCGATTTTAGACAGTTTATTTTTAAAGGTGTGGTGGAAACATGAATGAAAACGACGGAAATTGGGGGGAAAATAGTGTCGATGGATCTCGTCTGTGGAAAATTTGAATCGCTAAAAAGAAAGTGAAACAAAGTGCGATGGCGAGAGACTGAGTGAATAATTGGTAATGTACATGAAGCGTTAAAGAAGACCTGAAGTGAAGAGCTGAAAACATCAGAGGTGTTGTACTGTCAGCCTCCTGCTGATGACTTGATGTGATGGAGGAGGAGGAGGAGGCAGACTGTTGCTCCTCAGGTCTCCAATGAACTCAAACAGCCGCTCAGGTACGACAGATAGAATCAGCCGGCCTGTCGAGGACGCGCCGCCAAAAACACCCATTTTTGCAGCGGCGTTGTCATGAGGACGACGTTGATTTCGCCGCGAGGTGGCCGCTCTTTTCTTTGGAGAAGATCCGTGTTTGTTCAGCGGTCGGGAACATCCAGGAGACGTCAATACTGACTCTGTTTCTGTTTATAGCCTTCTGAGAAAATCAACAGCTGCGGCTGTCGTACAGAAGAATCTATAAATGTGAACGTTTGATTCTGTGAGTCACATCGACTTACAAGAAGTGTTCTCACCCAAGACGATCAGCGGCGGCTGCAGCCTGAGGATGTGGACGGCTAATACTTGTCCTGGAATTGACGTCAACGACGGATGTTAATATGTTCATCACAGCAACATCTCTAATATTTCTATTTGTAGGTTTGCGCCAGGCGCTGCATGTTGATTTCGCACCATATCGTGCTGCTTTAGCACTCAGCATGCTGTGCTGCTGTGAAACCATTAGTTTTAAAAGGCAGCCTGTCATGATCTCAAAACACAAACTTTCAACTTCATCATTTTAGACGTTGACTTGTCAATCAATTTGAGAGTAACAGCAGCTGATCGAGTCTTATGAAAAAGAAAAACACACCTCGACAGGTAAGCAGACAGTGAGAACTAGACATATTTGGATGAATTCTAAAATTATACACAAACTGGGACGATAAAACACCTTGCAGCTACGCCTAGAGGGTAGTACAGGTCAAAGGTCAGCGTGTCATCAGCAGGTGGCGTCCGTCTTGTCGCCTGACCTCTGAATGACCTCATCAAGTACAGAGAGACACCGACTGCTGATTCGTCCTTGTCACCACCGAGCCTCTCACACAGCCCCCCCCCCCCCCCCTCTTTCCTCCCCGGGCGCCGCATCTGTCTCGCGATTGGGTGGGGATCCCGGCTGGTAGCCATGGCGACGGCAGCAGCAGAGGAGGAACTCAAAGCGTGAGGACTGTTGAAGGACAGTGGATGGAAGGAGGAGGAGGAGGAGGGGTGTGATCATTGGTGGGGAGTCTTGGGAGTCTTGGGAGGGTAGACATAAGTGTATGTGTGTGTGGTGAGGATGGAGGGGTGAAGTAGTAGGTGATGACAGCCAGCTGTGTCCTCGGAGGCCACAGGTGTGTGTGTGTGTGTGTGTGTGTGGATGAAATAAATGAGATAATCCACGTGGAGGTAACACACTTCTGCTGCTGATCCCTCTTTGTTTTGTTTTTTTGTCTCTTTGCCTGCAGACAGACAAAGAGACAAAGAAACAAAGAGACAAAGAAGATTTTATATCTTAGAAATGTCTGAAGTGGATGAATAAAAGAAAGTAACCGGAGAGACGTGCAGACAACAGACTGGGTTTGCAAAGATGCTTCAAGGTGCTCGAGTTCAAAATCACGACCACAAGTTGAAAGTTCTTTGTTTGTTAAATATGCACAACATGGCTGTCATTGTTCTCAGGCTAACTCCGACAATGCTATGGAATACAACATAATGTGACATAAATATAGTACTATTGAATAAACCTGACTGTAGACAAAGAGGTTGTGTAGTATTGTAGTAATAAACAGGAAGTAATGTAATCTGCAGAGCATTCGACACCCTCAGTCCTTAGACCGTTGATTGAGATAAGGAAAAAACTCTTCAATGGAGGAAATTTAAATAAACAATGAATGTGGATTTACTAACTTTTTGATGATTTTGTTCAGTTTTTACTCCTTTTATTTACAGGCTGATGACGGAGCCTCCACGTGTTTTATGTTTTATTATGTTTAGAAATGAGTTGGCATGCTCACGGTACCACACGTGTTCTGGGTGAGAAGGCCTCTCAAAAAAACAAACTTTAAAATGTTACTCTGACAGCAAACTGTCCAAAGACTCCACTGAGATAAACGTCTCTCTGAGTCCGTCGTCACAGCGAGGTCTTATTATGATAAAATAAAATCTGTCTTTACACTCAGAGGTGGCAGCCGCGGTGAAAGCTCGTGGCAGCTCGTGGTCAATAACTGATGTTCCTCTGGAGGCGGTGGCGTTTGAAGTCCTCGGAGAGCAGCAGCATGCTAATCTCTTCTTTTAAAACTCTCCACGCCGCTCCGACAGCTTCGGGTTTAGACGCCGCCTGATGTTATCAGCGCAGACATCATCCGTCAGTGTCAAACTCTCAGCGCTCCGTCCTGCATCCCAAAACTCACCGGCTCAGATGGCTTCCTGGTGGGCTCATATCCACGACTACTGAGGCACAGCAGGGTTTCGAGGGAAATTCTGCAGCATGATATATGCCAGCCTTTGCTTACTAGCATGCTAATATTAGCTAATTAGCACCAAATACAAAGTACAGCTGAGGCTGATGGAAATTTCATTAATTTTGCAGGTATTTTGTCATGAAACAAAAGAGTATTGGACAAACGTGGGGTTAAATATGAAGCTATGAGTGTATGAAATGGAATGTAGAGGAGTTAAAACAGCGGGTTTATGTTTATTTTATCAGTTCCTTATCCTTAGTGATGAATAAATAAACAAGCGCTAGTCTCACATAGCCACATCTATCTGCACAGCGCTGCGTCAAAAGGAGATCCTTATTGCTCACGGCCCCACAGGCTGAATGCATTGCCCTGCCTTACTTCACTATGCTTTTTATGCTGTGGGTGATTTTAAGGAATGAAAGTAAGCATTCTCCCCCTCTTTGAATTAGGTTTTTCTAAATCTGTTTCACACCGTCGGGGATGCAGCTAAAAGCTAAAATTGTCATACCGACAATAATTTCCCCAAGAGGTGAATAAAGTTTTTTTCTACTCTATAAGAATACATCCAAGCAACAGATTACCTCAATAGAATACACACATGTGATTTATAGTCTGTCCTTCCTGCATTTGGCAGCTGCAACTGTTTTACCTTTAGCCTGAATTATGTGTTTAACTTCTTTGTATTTGTTTAAAATTATAGTTTGCTCTTCGTTTGTAGAATATGAAGCTCTGCTAATAGACTTGTCAATATTCTGCAAATACAACCAGCATTTGTGTGGATGCGCTCATGACCGGATTAAGAAGTCATGTTTGATTTACTGAGTTGATAACCACCGTCGTAGGACCGCTTAGATACCCTGGGTATGTTGAACTCGCTTCGTAGTACAGGGTCCTGCACACACACACACACACACACACACACACACACACATATATATATATATATATACACACTCCTACATTTACTATTCACACTGAAGGCTGTGTTCCCATTTCGACCGTAAAAGCTCTCTGCTTGTGTGGGAGTCCATTTGTAAACGTCTATAAAAAGGCCCGCTGAGGTTTCTGCTCCACTTCCAGTTTGGTGTTTTGGTTCCAACCAGAACATTTTTAGAAATGTTTAAACAATCATCTGCTACTGATGCTATGCTGCTGTGTTTGTTTTCGGGTGTTCAGTTAACATTGACTGACAATATCAATTATTTTATTATGATTATTTGAATATAATATAAAATGTAATCCAGTAAGTCTGCGAATCTACTTTGCGATAGTGCTAATACTCTGAATGCTACGCACTATAGCAACGCAACATGCTAATGTGAGCATTTTCAAAAGAGCGTGACGGATGCCTATTTTATTTAGCTCTGCATGTCGGGGCGGCGCACAAATATGATGTAACAGTGGTTTCACCGTTACTTCGATGTTAAAATAAGTGACTGAATACTTGAAAAACTCTCAAACTAGAAGAAACCCAAACAGCGACACAAGTATGACTCGGTGTAATTTCAGTCGGTGTTTGCCGCTTTGGGAATCACACCAACAGCTCTGAGACGAGTCCTCCATCACGTCACAGATTAAACATTCACAGTGGAAACACAGGGCCAGCTCAGCTCCTGACTTATTCATCAAACGGTCAAGTCTGCGGCAGACTGTGGTGTCAGCGGAGACGCTGAGGGGTTAAAGCAGCGGGCAGAGGCGCTGACGTGGAATCCGTCACGGCTGCAGACCCCCCCCCCCCCCGTCAGGGATCAGGTGTTTGCTTCCTCTCCTCTCTCATCCCTCCAGGCTTGTCGAAGGGCGTGGCACACATGTGTTGTCACCTTTTTGTATCACCAAGCAGGTGGATTTGTGTTTCACCTGCTGTTTCAGTGTGTGTGCTCTTTATTCTTTATGGTTTGAGGTACGAGTGTAGTTCTTTAGGACAGAAACCCCTGAAGGACGATGTGTAAACAGTGCGATCCGATCTGATCCCGATAGGCGTTAGCATGTATTACTTTACTGTATTGTCTGGGAGGATAAGCTGCCTGTAACTCAAACGCATCACCAGTTTTAGACAAAGACACACCTTCCACAGTTCATTTCAGTTTCCCAAAGCTATCGGCTTCCTTTACTGAAGGCAGCTGAACCTCCAAACTCTGGAGACAGACACCCAAAACTGCTTCTTGTCATAGCAACACTGGCAACGCAACCACTGGCAATGTTGTCAACTTAAAAGACTTTTAAGAGTTTTTTGTTTTGTATGTTTGCAGCTTGTCAATATTCAAAGTACTCAGATTCTTTACTTCAGTAAAATAACTAATACCGCACTGTAAAAATACTGCAGTCCTGCATTCAAAACCTTGTTTAAGTATAAGTAGTATCTGACAAATATACTGTATAAAAGTAGAATTTTCTCAACACATAAAGGAACACTTCACACTTCATCAAAGCTGTCAGACAAATGTAGTGGAGTAAAATGTACAATATTTAACTCTGAGATGTAGTAGAGTAGAAGTATAAAGGTGCATAAATTGGAAATACTCAATACAAGCACCTGAAATATGTACCTAAAGAAAGTACGTCAATATATTTCAACACTGGTTATTTCCAGCGGTCGGGGAAGTCAAGGACAAACGTCACTTTCATCAACTCGACTCTGAAACTCATCTGAAAACGTCAAGATGAATCTGTTTCCTCAGCAGGCCTGATGTGTTGCGACAGACTGACGGAAGAAGATAAAAGAGAGTTAAAAGGTCTTTAGTTCTGAAAATGAATCTTCCTATGAAGTAAAGAGAAGAAAAGACAGCCAAAGGGACACAGCTGGAGCAGCTTTCATATACTGACCTTCTTCTTTATTCATGAAAATCAGTAAAAAGGCGGTTCTGTCTTGCTGAGTTTAAACTGATGAGAAGATGTTGTTTCAGTCAGAGGTGGTATTGCTTTTTTAGCCAAAGTTTCATTGATTGGCTAATTTAGCTGCTTGGATTTTAGAATAATGCCTCCTGACACGTTTTTGAGGGACGTTTGAGGGATCAGTCTTTTATTTCTGTCCCAATAAGGGACCACACTGGAGAACAGGAGGATAACCGACAGTCTTTGGGGCTGCTGTCCTGTCGGAGGGTTAATCAGCAGTGTGAGACAAACCTGGGCTCGGTGTATCTAATGCATATAAGCCAGATCAGCCGCCAGTCCTTTAGTGGATCTCCTCTCACACACACACATACACACACACACACACACACCTGCCATGTGGCTTTTTGTTTCCTGCTCTTTGTTAATACAACCTTATAATACAGCCTTATTCCAGAAAAGACAATAACCCCACTAAGCTGTTTACATGGCTAATGAAAATGAATATTCCACTAATATTCCCGTTGACATGCAGCCCTGCATACTTCGATTAACATTCAGTTTCAGACTGTTCGACCGTGCGAACGCATCTCCCTCTTTCATTTCACCACCTTCTTAAAAAGGTCGGCGTTGTGATATGTGTGCATATCCACAAACCTGTAGATATTTAAGTCCTTCATAATAATTAAAAGAATGTGTGTTTCTACTACTGCACAACGCACAGAGCTGACTGTAAACAGGGAAGAGGCTCTGTGTCGCAGACTCTGTTAAAAACCCCACTGAGACGCATAACCCGAATCCGCTGTATACATGTCAAAAGAATGCTCCTGAGACGAAAAATATCAGCACATCTCAAATGTTTCAATTGGAAAATATCCAAAGGAAATACGCGGTTGAACGCCATGAACCACATACAATTCTGAATTTTGTCAGATTTAGAAGAATAGTGGAACATTAGTCTGCATGTCAACGTAATCTTTGTGAGCATGTTGCCAGTGTGTCTGTAGACTCGTAGTCTTACTCAACCACAATCATTCCTCTATCATAACCACAGACATGACATGTTGGATATTTTTGGATGGCAATGAACATATTTTTTTATTTAGTTTGGAGGATTGTAATGTGCTGGTGATGTCGGTCATTCAGTCTGTCGACAATCCAGAATATCAACAGCCATCATCAACCATAAAATGTGTCTCTTTAGTTGCCCACAAGATGAACCCGAATGACTTTGGTGATGCAACACAACAACATAACAACCAAGTACCTGTAGGCTTCTCCTGTCCATTGAGCCGAATGCTAACACAGCAACGCTAACATTAATGTGTTACCATACAGTGAATTGAAATGGATTTAGGTTGTTTCCATCTTTGTATTTTCATTTGAAAAGCTGAGCAGCAGAAAAAAAATGTCCACGTTAATGATCTCCAGATTTCAGTGTGATTTTAAGATACTTTGTGTATCACAATCAAATCAACGGGTGGTGACGGAAGTAAAACGGTGTCAATCTCACAGCCTCAGCAATAAAACACAAACCGTCCACATGGCTGCAAACCACTGAGACAAAGTGGGAAAATACAGAATGTTTTTTTGTGTGTTTTTTTGACGGTTTCGGTAAATTGACCCTTTTGAACTATTGAAAACCCACATGGTGAAGTGTAAAAGTCACAGAGTGTTCGTTCTCCGTGTTCCGTGACACGCAGCCCGATGATGACTGACTCCCCGCAGACATCTGGGACCGTTTGTTTCGCGGTCGCGTTTGTTTACGGTCGGTGAAAAATGGCTGTTGGTTCTTTGATACCTCGCCGCAGTGTGTTGATCAGTAATGTACGTACACATAAACCGCGAATCATTTGATTACAGCAGCATTTATAAATCACAGAACCACCCACGTAATCACTGCAGCGACGAATGATTCATCACATGCATGTGTTCATCAGCTGTGCAAACACTGAACATTCATGTGTTCAGTGTTTTGCAAGAGAAATACGACTATATTACCGGGGATATCACCTTCAAATGTGTTTTTCTATGTTGCCGCTGTTGTGGTTCTTCTTTTTGGAGCTGTGAAATATTTTTTCTTTTCACGTTTATCTTCTTATGTCACCCACAAATTCTAAGAAAAACATTTTTCTCTTGCACTTTTAGCTGTAAAAAAGAAAGTGGAAATCTGAATATCTAATTGCAGTTCCTTACTGGTTAACATTGATCCCATGTGAAATAAAAAAGGGGTATTTCTTAAGCCCTACTTTGTTTCGTAATTGAGTTTAAAGTGTCTCCGTGATGAACTACAGTGATCAGTGTCTTCCCCCTGCTGAAAACACAACCTTTGGATGCATGGGGGCATCAAATCTGGAGAAAAATCAGTTTTAACCAACTTTTTTTGGGGTGAAAATAAGGAATAAAAGAACAATATGTCGTCTTAAACTTTTCATATTAGTGGATGAAACAAACGCCGCAGTCTCCAGGAGCTAATGGTTTGATTTTAGTTTTGGTTACAACCAGCATGCGTCAATAAATCATCCGTACTGTGATTGGCTGTGTGTTCGTTGACAAAGTTTCTCCAGTGTGTCCGTCTCTGACTTTGCGGTCCCTCAGGGTCACCGTCACCATTCAGCTGTCAGCTGTGTGCAGGTTATTGGACGGAGGACGACTCAGCGCTGATTCATGGACACAAACACCAGTTTGTCTTCAGGATGTGTTGTCTCCGTAACCATATTATTCTCTTATATACTCAAATTTAATGAAAAATAGTGAGGAAGATTTGATATGGCAGTCTGTTTGGTATCAGTTCAGTGCAGGGATTGAAGAAACTGCCTTTAATACATTTTACCTTTATATTTTTAATATATGTTACTTCCTGGTTACATCTCTGTACATATATTATTGCACTGCCGACATTACACCAGTTTACCACAGTACTATATTTAGTTTTTTATATTTTGTATATATTATATTGAATTGTTATATTTTAACCTCTGCACCATTCCACGTTTGTGTCGCTTCGTCATGTGATCGCTACATGTGATCGCTACATCATGTGGATCACTACGTCATGTGATCGTAACGTGATCGCTACATCATGTGATCGCTACGTCATGTGATCGTAACATGTGATCGCTACATCATGTGATCGCTACGTCATGTGATCGCTACATCATGTGATCGTGACATCACGTGATCGTAACATGTGATCGCTACATCATGTGATCGCTACGTCATGTGATCGTAACATGTGATCGCTACATCATGTGATCGCTACGTCATGTGATCGCTACATCATGTGATGGTGACATCACGTGATCGCTACGTCATGTGATCGCTACGTCATGTGATCGCTACGTCATGTGATCGCTACGTCATGTGATCGCTACATCATTTGGATCGCTACGTCATGTGGATCGCTACGTCATGTGATCGCTATGTCATGTGATCGCTACATGTGATCGCTACATCATGTGATCGCTACGTCATGTGATCGCTACGTCATGTGATCGCTACATCATGTGATCGTGACATCACGTGATCGCTACGTCACGTGATCGCTACGTCATGTGATCGCTACGTCATGTGATCGCTACGTCATGTGATCGCTACATCATTTGGATCGCTACGTCATGTGGATCGCTACGTCATGTGATCGCTACGTCATGTGATCGCTACATGTGATCGCTACATCATGTGATCGCTACATCATGTGATCGCTACATCATTAATTTATCATTTTCTGTTGTTCTTGTTCTTCTATTTCATGTTTTAACATCTGCACTATTTTGTGTTTTACGTGTTGGATTCTTTTGCGTTTTTTTTCTCGTTTTATACATATTTGTGCCGTCATTGTTGGAGCGAGAACAAAAGCTCCTCTGTTATTGTTGTGCATGTCATAAATAAACACTTGAAACTTGAAACCGTGGTGTTCATGCATTAGAAATCCTGGCTGAATGAAACATTTTTCCTGCCTGTGGAATCAGATTTACTGTGGGAGCTGCAGCCCAGTCAGTGAGGTGACAGCGTGTGTGTGTGTGCGTGTGTGTTTATATGTGTGTATTTGTGTGTTTAGCGGGGGAACAACACCCCTTAGCATTACCACAGTGATGATAAGTGCAGTTCAGACGGTCCACATGACCTCCAGTGAGCGGCCTGCCAGCGGTCGGTAATGAGCAGGGTGGAGGCTCTATTCGGGAGAACAACAACAGTAGAAGAAGAACATCTCGGCCCAACTTCACTGACTTTTTATTGTAAATAAGTACACACAGCACAGAGTACAAAATACTAGTTTTTATCAAAAGAAGAATTGACTGTTAGCTGCAGCCCTCACTAACAAGCAGTGTTTGAACACAGATCCCTTACATGATGCTTAATCTTGATGATCTTCATTTTAAATATTATTGAAGTATTTCTTTAACCATTTTTTTAATTTTATCATCCTCCCCATTAACTGTTTATTTTTTGGTATGTGTATATTTTGAATGCAACGTATTGTTACCTGTTTGTTTCTGGCATTGTACATCTCGTTTTTGCTACTTATTGATAATCTTTCTTGTTTATTGTTTTTTTAAATCTCTTTCCCACTTCGTGCTGCAACTGCTGCGTGACAAGTTCAATTTGGGGATTTATGAAAATGTTTCACACACACACACCCACACCCACACCCACACACACACACACACACACACACACACACGCACAGACACACACACAGATCTGCAGATCAACAAGCTGTAAACACTGTGCATGTTTTCAGACGTCATCTTCGTTGTGTCTACTCCTCCTCCTCCTCCTCCTCCTCCTCCTCCTCCCAGCAGACAGCAGCTCCTCTGGGTTTTCTGCGTCTGGAGGCAGCAGGTGAGGAGATTCTGCTCGGTAACCCGTCGTCATGGAAAAGACACCCGCGCTGTGATTGGTGGAGAGCCGCAGCTGTGTGGTGTCTTCTGTCAGACAGATGAACCACAGCGAGGCGGTAAACCACGCAACAGCTCTCTCTGTTTCAGGCTCATTGAAGAAGCTGGAACTGAACAAACTGAAATAAATGGACGAATCAACGACAAACATTGCAGCCTGCACGCTCTCAACAGAAGCTGAACATCATGAGCTGAATATCTGTTGCAGAGGTGTTGCATTAGTTTGCACTTCAGCATCAGATATTTCTGTTATTTTGTCCATCCGCAACTTCGACTGTGCGAACAGTTTCTGCACAAAAACGATGTTTTTGAATTTAGTTGTTGAAGTTCTGTCAATATTACATATGTAAGTGTGAAATGTGATT
This sequence comes from Anarhichas minor, assembly GCF_050575085.1. NCBI lineage: Eukaryota > Metazoa > Chordata > Actinopteri > Perciformes > Anarhichadidae > Anarhichas > Anarhichas minor. The sequence goes on along the minus strand of NW_027466460.1, from coordinate 14,423,479 downwards.
TCAAATGTTTCCTACAGATTATTCTTTTTGTTTGTAGAAAAATTAAACAATTGCGATGCTAATTTCTGTCTGCTGCAGTGTCTTTTTATATTCTACCACTAGAGGGCACTAAAGTCAGACATTTTTCTAATTACACTAATAATTACATATTAAGATTCAGTGTCTCTTCGTCAGCTCATTTTCACACAAATACTAAAAAAAGTACCCTTTTCTGTCTGCTTGTATCTTCTCCTGACAAAAATGTGGAGGATGATATTTCGGAAATAATACCTCTTTTTAGTAATTTGATTGGTTAATGTTAGTATTCCTTAAAGGAAACTGGTTTGATGTTACTTTTTGTGGGAAGACAAAATCAAAATAAATTAATTGAATTCTCTGTTTGCTTTTGTTGCCGCAAAATGACTTTCCTCTTCAGAAAGAAATGACAACATTACTCATTTGTTCAAACGGCATAAATCACAGTGACATGTGCAACGTAGGAAGTAATGCAAAGATCTTATACGACCGAAAAGGCCGACAGCCGACTAACTTCCACTTTAACATCTACGTCCCGTTTCTTCTCTGAACAACAGTCTTCGTATTTCTTACTTTAAATCAATGAGATTTAATACAGTATCTGGAGGGAATGTCTTAATGATTCTGTTCTGTTTTGTGCGTCCCTTTTCATTTATTTTCTCTCTCTTTCTGACCTTTTTATGTCCGGTCTTGTCGGACAATAAAACAGCTTCGACTTTACCGAAGTCAGACTTTTTGAATGCAGCTATCTGACATTTAGAACCACTTCACGCTTTGCAGAAGCAATAATTCATGATCATTTCTGTCACTTTTCATGTGGAAAACTGAGTGCAACACTACAAATGTGCTCAATTGGACAACACGTTGAACGAACGACTTCTTTTCTGGTATAACTCGGCCCCTTACTCTCTCACTTTACTGTCAAGTGTCTTTTTCTTCTCTCTCTGCTCATGTTGATATCCCTCACTTACTTCCACCTCCTCTTTTCTCCTCCTCCTCCTCCTCCTCCTCCCCTCTGCAGTGTCCTCCAGAGATGACCAGGGGAGCCTTTTATACAATTACTGCCAGGGAGCCATAATTTCATTCTCTCTGTCTCTGTTGGTGGGTAGACGATAATAAAAAAGGGGGGCGATGCACCTGAAGAATACATAATGGATCAGAGAGCGTTGGATAAAAATAGCCAGGGAGAATGAGGGAGGGAGGACACATGACTCTGTCCTCCTCCATCACAGAGAGGCCTGTGGTTTACATTTGAACCTCGTGTTGCTCTGGGAGAGGAGCGGATGGTCGTGGTTTATTTTTAATTTTTTTTTTCCTTTGGAAGACATCACTTTGAACCCAGCGCTGGCTTCTTCGATAAGACGCTGCGGCGCTCCGGATTGAAGTCAGATGTGTGGCGCAGTTGGCGGTTCTTCCTCTGTTATTCAAGTCAACCCTGATGAATAAGTGGTTTCAGTGTTTCATAACGACCAGAAGATGTGGACCGAAGTTTTCTTCGAAAGCTGAGACCTGAACACACACACACACACACACACACACACACACACACACACACACACACACACACACACACACACACACACAGAAGTGCACACGCTCTCAAAGGCTTCGTTCAGATTGCAGGCAAATCCGATAGGTTTCTCAAATCTCAAATCCGATTGCAAGTGATCAGATTGCATTTGTGTGTCCAGAAATGCATGTGTTGCTGTGGTATATGTCCAGTCACTCTTCTTTGAGCTCTGGTTTAGTCTCTATCAACTCCTGTGAAAACATATCTGTCTCTTTAGTGGGGGTCTGTTATATTTGAGGACATTTATATCGTCACACCGGTACTCTTTCAATTACACAGAGAGCCTGTTACATTAAGAGAGTGCTGCAGTGTGTCCTATTTGTAGCCCCGATGTTGCCAGGCTAATACGTTTCTTTGTTTGGTAAAATTAATCAGCCTATAAAAGTGTTTAGGTGACCCAGTTTTGGGAGTTTCGGATGTTTCGCTGCAACAGAGGAAATAAATTCCTGAGTGAAAACGAGTCAAAATCATCTCCTGATGTCTCTAACACTTTACTGCAATAACACACACTGATGACTAAGTCAAGTCTGTTCAGCAGCCAAGACCGACCGATTACAGAATATCAGAATGAGGAGCTCAGGAAGACCAAAGGAAAGCTAACAGCCGGAGAAAACTCTCATACCAGCTACACATTATTAGATATTCCATGTTTCACTTTTTCAAGAGAAAAGGTCCCACGGATGAGGACTATTTTCTCTTTGGACTAAAGCCGATTCCTGCTTGATGAACTGGAGTACTACTATAGATACCTACAGCGTAGCTTTTGATTTATATTGTGCCACCACATCATTAGAAGAGGGATCAGGCCATATCATGCTTGTATTATATTCCCCACAGTACACTGTGTTTACTTTCTTAAAGGTTCTCAATACGATATTCAGAGCATTAATATAGCAGCAAACAACTGTTAAAGATATAGAGAAGTAACGTCTGCCTGAGCAGAGAATGAAGTCATTAGCCCTCTGTGTGTTGTAATCCGAGCTTCTTTGTGCTTTGTGTACATAGCCGGGCCGGCCGCCCGTGCCTTTTAGTGCATGTTAGTGCATGTAAGTGTGCCCCGCACTGGATAACTCATGGCCGCCGCTCCAGTTCCCCCTCCGGTTAACACTGTTAGCTCTGTCAGCACTGTTGTTTCTGTTTGCACTGTTAGCACCGTTAGCTGCAAGCTAACCGTCGACATGTTTGGAGCCGTCTAGAAATGCGTCCAATTTCCTTTAACTTGCTTCATGTTGTCTCCACTCTCAACGATCTCCACCGGAATCAGAAACGGTTTAAATACAAGTAACTCTAACCGACATTGATCACAGTTCTCGAGCTTCTCTGTGGCGGCGTGCTAACTCCTTAACACACTTTTTTTCCATTCTGTGTTGTCCAGTTTTGGAGAAGTCGGGGTCGACTTGTGTTCATGCCAATACGTTGTCTCGTCAGCTTTGCACTTGAGTTCTTCAAAACGATGTATTATTTGAATTCAAAAGTTTTCAAACTTCTTCTTCAGTGAAAGTAAAAGTAATGTCGCTCTGATAAGAATGAACCCTGTCACCACAGCTCACACTCCATACCGTCTCCTGTCACAGCGGGATATTTTCTGTCTGACGTTCCATTTCTCGGAGGCCTCTCTTTTGACTGATGGTTCATTTCACACGTGCATGGTTTAAAAAAACAACTCCCCAGCGAATGTGAAACTGAAGACTGTAGTCCTGACTGACCTGCAGTCTAACAGTTCTGATGTGCTGTCCTCATTAGCCTGCTCGGGGATCAGCACACGTTCACATTTAGATGAGGTTTAACCGTCGCCAAGGACTGGAGATTGGAGAGCGTCCCAGCGATGAAGGAAAAAATCTCACGTCCTGCCTGCCAGCAACCAAAAGGAACAGTCAATGCAGAAATCAGATTCTTCTTTTTTCCATTTTTTCTTTAATACATCTCTGCAGACCAAACAGAGTCCAAGAATTACACTTGGCACATCTGAGACGGGCTGGAAAGGCTTCAGCCGTAAACCGTAAGCTTTCAGTCAATCTGACAGACCTCCCAAATCATCCAAATCTCAGTACCTCCCTCCCCCTGCGTCTCCCCACTCTTGAGGAACGGTTAACTCCTGGGTTTTGAGTTTTTGTGTGTTAAGAGCTCAAAGCATTCATCTTTCTGGCACGAAAGAAAAACAGGACGGAGCTGTGTAACCGGAGAAAAGAGAGCCGCGGTCATTGAAGCTGCTCCGCGAGGCCAAAATGAGAAACAAATGGCTGCTTCTCTGTTAGCCATCGCTGCTGGCTCGCGTCCCGGACTCCTCGATCCCCGGAGACTGGCGTCTGTTCATTTCAACAACAAAAAGAAAACCTGCATCAGCATAAAGAACAGAAACGTTCACAAGGTATCGCATTACACGTTCACTTATCAGGTATAGGACAGATCTCATCGCCTTCAAGTCCTGTCAGGACGAAGTAGGGAGTGGTTTTAAAATAGAAACCAGGACGTCTCACTGTCTGTTTTGGACCTTTGGACCAGTTTTATTACAAAAAGAAAATCAAAAGTATACTATAACGGCACATTAAAAAAGAAAATAAAAGGGTTAGTATGCTACCTTTTGCTGATTAGCAGAAAACACAAAATGCAGCTAAGGCTGATGGGAAAAGTCAAAAAACAAGCAAGAACTCGCAATAGCTGCAACCACGCACAAACATGCATGTTCACGCATTCACACACCCAACCTCATAAACACATGACCTCCGCGGCAAATTCCAGCCTCCTATGGTGAAAACTGTTGCGAGCTATGAACTAGAATTTCACAGCTAGACTACAAGGTCTTTTAGGACGTAAAAAACAAAAAAACTTTGCACCTGTGTGCGATCAAATAAGTACATTTTAAGATCAGGCTTTGGATTTAGAGGCCAGGCTGCGATCAGCTGTCGAATCCCGGCTCAGTTTGGTTCCCTCACTGAGACGAGAGACGATCAGGTCTGACAATCAGAGGGCTTACGACAGTGTTGGCAGACTGAGGACTAAAGCTGATTTGCGAGGCTGCAGGTACCGTCTGCTGGATCTCAAAGGGCCAGAGGTCACTGCGTGTGACTGACTACCACATGTACGACAGGATTTGAGGAATACTCAAAGCTTACCCTTCGTCAACTAGACGAAATAAGTCATTCAAAATAGGAAAAATCTATTTATTAATAGGTGGTTTTGGTTCAGGAAACCCAAATAATAAACTTTTGAAGGAAAAGGAAGTGCCCTCAGAGTCACGAAGAGACGGCAGTTCATGCAACTGTCTCTGCTCTCAGATTTTCCTGGCCTCCTTTTCCTCCCTGGGCGACCGAAGGAAGCGCTCCCAGCTCCGGCAGATAAGAGACGTGTGTTTCATGTGCTTTTTCTGGCAGCAACATCACAGCCAAATGTTCTCATTTCATTGGAAACCAGTGGCAGGGAGGAGTCCAGGGGTGACGTGCCTCAGCAGAGAGCCACCTGGGTTTATCACTCAGGCGGCGCCACGGGAGTTTCCATCACCCGACATTACCTGACCTACTTCGGCGGTGCATTTTAAGACGACAGTGGGAGGAGGGAACACAGAGCCTCTGGACTCTCGCGAAGAGCCTTCGTGAACTTTGGCCCTTCAAAGACAGGAATCCCTCGACAGCAGGCTGGTAAACAAACATGAAAAGGTGCTTACGTTCCTCTGGGTTCTATTCATAGTTCTATCATTGGTTCAGTCATTGAGCTGAGCTGCTCCGGACCAACTGACAGTCACTAGGTGTGTTGCTATACACTTGTTTTATTATAGATGCCCTTCTTGCAATTTTATTGGCCGATTTGCAACTTTTTAACAGCTCCAAAATTATTGAGTTTGTGGATCAAGAAGACAACAGCTGAGTCTGGTTGTTTGGTCAGAGTTTGGCAAAAACAGTCCAGTTTGGGGGATATTGGCTTCAAGGTCCAGTGTGTAGTGTTTTGGGGGATCTATTAGCAAAAATTGCAGACAATATCCATATCTATGGTTTCATTAGTGTATTATTCACCTTAAACAAAGAATTGTTGTGTTTTCGTTATCTTAAAATTAGTCTTTTGTATCTACACAGAAAGCAGAACCAAACACTGGCTCTAGAGAAAGCCTGTCGCGTTACCTCAAGGCCACCAAAGTTCTCAACGCGCTTGTGAAACTGCGGTAATGTGAGCCAACTGGTGCAATGCCAGCCGGCATCTGAACTTTATTGCCCCAAAAGTAGGGTTATTATGGTATGGATGTCCTCTGATTAAGCTGAAGATCCTGAAGGACCTGCTTCTTGCCCCGTCAGACTTCTTTTTAGTGATGTCACCTTGTGCCCAGATCTCAGCTAGTAAGTATATTTATTTCTATTGACAGACAGAATGATAGACAAAACCATGAAAATATCATCCAGGCCAGAATGTCCCCTCTAAAGGCAACAACATGTTGACAGTTTTCTGCATACCAAAGGTTATTCCCTTTTTCTGCCCTTTGATTGCAGGAAACCTCTCTGTGTTGTGAAGTCTGTTGCTGTCGTTGAGCATCGGACAAAATCCAGACAAACTTCAGACACAGAACATCCTTTTTACTTCCTGTCCTCTTGACCTCTGCTGGTTTTCAGCCAGTGAAAAAGACTTGAATGTGACTACTTAGAACTCCAGAGGGCGATGATGATGACGATGATGATGATGATGATGATGATACTGACTCTGGGGGTTCACAGAGCTGTGGTGTCTGCTGGGAAACATTGCATGCAGGCGTAGGATTAACGAGATCCCGTGTGAACCAATCGGATCAGGCTCCTGGAGAAGTCTGATCTCTTCCTAATGAGAAGAGGAAGAGACTCACTCTGTCAGAGAGAAATGGAAAGCTTTCTCCTGCTCAACCTTTTTCTAATATTTCTGTGGTTTCGTGCTCTGTTTGTGGTCTGTGAACAGTTTCACTACTTGGAACTTTTGTGAGAGAATATTTCCAAAACAAACTGTTGCCTTCGAGCAAGGCTCTACATCCCAGATGCTCTCGTGGCCAACAACAACTGGGTGTACTGGGAAGCTTCCAGCTCTAAATTAGTGAAACCATATATCCTAGAAAATAGAGGGCATTCATGTTTCCTGAATCTATCTAATACGTTTTAAAAGACCCCAAAAAAAGTTATGGAAATAGTATTGAATATAAAGTTTTTCCACCCGGGTCAGAACAGCACCAGACTTTTTTCTACTGCACAGATGGCACATGGGTAAAACCATTTGTTATTCACCACAGATCCCAGTTCAGTGAAGCTTTAAGCTTGTTTGCGTCTTTCATGTCAAAGTGGGAAGCCAGTTAGGGATCATGTGAGAGGAAGAAAAAAGGTGAAAAGAAGCAGATGGTAGCTCAGCAGAGACCCGTCTCTCCACACTACGGCTGCAACTATTCATCAACTGTTTAGTCTTTCAAATATTTGTTCATCATAATTTCCCAGAAGCCCCCGGTCCCGTTTTGACCGACTAACTTTAGTTTTACTGAAAACAGAATAAAAGAAGTAAATCCTCTGGTTTGAGAAGCTGGAAGCAGAAAAAACGACAAAATAAACCCAAAACGTGTAATTTATGGATTTTAGTCCATACAGGTTCCGTTAAAGGTGTGTGTGTGTGTGTGTGTGTGTGTGTGTGTGTGTGTGTGTGTGTGTGTGTTTTACTGTACAGAGGGGTCAGCAGGGTTTGAAAACTTCGTAGTGTAAATCCTAAATAATCCTGTGTAATCTTTGTAATCTTACTCAGCCTTGATTTGGGCAATGTGTGTGTGTGTGTGTGTGTGTGTGTGTGTGTGTGTGTGTGTGTGTGTGTGTGTGCGCGCGTGAGAAGCCACAGCAGCATCTTTGGGTGTATTAGCAGTCTGCTGATTGTTTGTTTAGCTTCACTGAGACTGACCAATCAGATAGCAACCAGTGTGTTTGTAAACAAAAGTCACAATTTTCTCTTTTAAAGAGAATGAATGCCCAACTTCCTGTTAGCTTCTGCTAGCGAGCTAGCTTAGTTATCTGTCCTCATTCGGAAATCATGAGGACATCTTTTTGTACGGTCATTTTGACAAAGATATAACTGTGGTTATTTCATCAGCATTAAGCAACTACAGTTCCCATGAGTCTTATCACTGCACTATGAAACCTCATCAGAGTTGTGTTTGGTGAATGTTAACCCTGAACAAAAATATACATATATATTCCCAAATTTTTGGCTCTTGTAGTGTTGTCTCCTGATGAGACAAGACAAGAGATCCAGAATTAGTAGACAGACTTCTGTTATTTAATACGAAGGACAATGTTTTCATGGCCTTTCTGAAATCAAAAATGTGTGTTTCACGTTTTTAAAAAAGCCGTAGTGACTTTTAAACTGTTCAAAAGGACGTTTGCAGCTCTGAAAATGAGCGTTTTTTGAGATTTGCATTTTTTACAGTCGATAGCAGAAATCAGTTGATGGTGAAACAGAGCAGCAGCAATACTGATGAAAATATTACTTCCACGGACTCATTTGAAACTAATTTGCGAAACGTTAAAAGCAAACATAATCCGGGACGAAACATGTTTCCCTCAGACTTTTGTTGTATCATAAGGTAATTTTTGGGACAGGGCTGCTTGAGTAGAGGGAGCCATGTTTGATTGCTTTTTTTTTTACATTACTTTCAGAGAAACACAAATATGTATGGTTAAAATGAATTTGCAGTTTAACTACAGGTTAGAAAATGATAATTACAGTAACTTGTAAATGGTGTGATCTTTACTGTATTGGGTTTGGGTAACTTGGGCAAAAGAACTTTGCTCTCACTCAACTAAATCATCTTGTCCTTGTTTGTTCGCTCACTTTCTTCTGACCTAACCTCCTCCCCCAGCTCCCCCCTCAAGAAAAACAAACAAACAGACACAGATCCAGGCCCAGCGCTCTGCAGGAAGCCTGCGAGCCGCTCTGCATGTCTGATTAGACGATTGCGTCTGTTGTGCATTATTAACATGAAACCCTCAGCGGAGAGAATCATCTCTTGTTGCATGTGATCTGGCAGCTGAATCACTCCGCTGGCTGCTTCAGGCAGTGACACAATCTGAGAGTGGGCGCAGCATGTGTGTATCTGCACACACATTGTTCAGCCCGCGGCCTGCATCACATCATCTTTGGAGGTTTCATTTTGTGTGATTTTCGGGTTTGATGAGGTATTACTGTGTTCCTGCTCGGGGTTCCTGCTGCTGATTAAATATGCCGAAGCTCTGATGTTACTGAACTAAAAAAAAAATAGATGGATGATTAAAAATGGGGCAACAACTTTTCTATTATTAGAAGAAACAGAAATTGTCCTGTGGGTGGCGCCAGAGAAAATGATAAAGATTTATGGTATGGTGGTCATTTCAGGACACAAGGTCAGAGGTGGGAACATTTTTAACTAAACTGGACTTTGCGCTCATTTCCAGTATGCAGTTGTTTTAATATTAGCATCTTAACTAACCACCACTAATCAAATGTAAAGTCCCAATTAGTTTAGATCTTTTGGGATCTTTGGGGTTAATTAAAAAAAAGAAGGCCCCTGTTCAAAAAGTTGCCTAATCCAGGTACAGTGCATGACAGAGTAACCAAAACCTTAAGAATATAGTGTCCCCGCCATGAATGTATAAAGAGAAATGGATACAGCTTTGAAGGCGACGGCCCGTTCATTCCTATATTGGACTTCCAAGTATATGATTCAGATGATAGTACCCATTATGGGTAGAGCCACACTGCCTTCCAACGTCCAACTGGTAGGAGACCCAGATATCTCATCTAGGCCACGTGACCCGGCTCCGGATAAGCAAAAGGAAATGGATAGATGGATGAATGAACTGAAGTGTCAGACAAGAGCAAACTTAATTTGCTGCTGGCGCTATATTAAAAGTTAGAGGATCAAAGGACATTTTTAGGATCCTCTGAGGGTCATGCATGTCTGCACAATTTTTAACTGCAATCCGTCAAATAGTAAAATATCTAATAGACCGACATTTCCATCCTCAGAGCCGAGTCACAAGGCTAAAAAAGGTTCTTTTTGGAAGGTGACGTTTTTCTCCTTTGGTGCATTTAGAGTGTAACATGTCTTCATGCGTAAGTTCTTAAACATGCCGCTTCATCAAACATGTTCAGGGGCATCAGGAGTCAGATACATTTCATCAGCTGCAGCCTCCCAACACAGCTGAGATTTGAGAATGTGATGATACAGGTGAGAGGACTCCTGGTTTTATCAGATAGAATAATAGACAAACACACGAAAGCATCGACTTCCCTCCGAACTCTGTTTCTCCCTGCCCTGTTTAATCACTGCCATGTGCTGCGCAGAGGTCAGAGGTCACAGAGATGTTAGCACGCCAAGCTTGCAGGTTCTCATTAGCCAGAAAGGTCAGCTCAGCCGTGTGGGAGCAAAAGGTTTTATCCCAGAAGATTGTGGGTAAAAAGGAGAAACTGAGTCAGACAGTGATGGTGTGAGAACTGGACAGAATTCACCTGATTCATTTTTTTAAAAGTTGCCGGTAAAAGGTCAAAGGTAAACCCGCAGGAACATCACACCTACACACACCTATACATACACATCCATCATCCATCCATCCATTTTCCTCCGCTTATCCGGGGTCGGGTTGCGGTGGCAGCAGGCCAAGCAGGCTGACCCAGACCTCCCTCTCACCGGCAACATACAGATACTTTCCAACATCATTTTGAAAAAAACAAAAGTTAAATACATTTTTTTTTTAAATTTAGTTCATTTTTCATCATACAACTGCAAAATTTGTTAAGAATTTTCTTTCAATACCTTTCAAAGAGAGGCCCTCGATAGTCTGCCCTGAACGCAGACTGAAAAGATACAAAGACTTTCTAGATATTTAAAAAAAAAAGACAAATGAACTTTATTAACTTTTAACTTTTAACATATCCCTGTAACAAAAATAATCTGAAAATAATCTTAAACCACTTTCATTTTCAATAAATGAATGCCAATAACCAACCTGCCTCACAGACAATCATGAAATAGTCACGAAATGTAAGTCCGGTGTCTGAAAGCTTGCAACACATTTACACTATGGGAAAAAAATAACTTCTCTATGTGAGTCTTTAAAATCCCGAATCCAGGTCCGCTCTTGGCTAAAGTTCAAGGACATTTACAAGACATGATTTTAACGTGATTTAAAACCTAAGTAGTGAACCTCCAGTATGTCCCCCGATGGCTCACTGGTCCACTAAATCTGTAACAAGGCTGAGGTCCCCTGTTGGCTAAGTACGCAAGTGTTCACATACACACACACGCACACAAATCCCTTCCTCGGGGTAAATCTGGGTGGGAGGTTACGAGGTCAAACAGCATTGCTCTGCAGCAGTGTGTGGTTTAAACACACACACACACACACACACACACTATGGCTGGCAGGAATAATTTGCCGTCACATCTCAGAGCTGGTGATGTGGATGAAGGTTGAACTCCATCATTAGAAACATGAACTCGCTAAAAATAGATCAGAGGAGACTCTCTGACTGCTTGAAGTGATTCATACTAGTTTCTCATGTACGCCATTTCATATAAGAGGGCGACAGATTTATACAAAAATATTTTTATATGATGCATTAGTGCTGTTCAACTTCTGCAGAGTTTACTTGTTAATTTTTACTTTATTTACTATTATGTCTTTGTCTTTTTACATTTTCAAAAACTGTTTTTTCAATTTTATTGACACCAGAAAATTGATTTGTTATTTATATTCTTGTTCTTCTGTTCAAAGACGATCTAAGGTGCTTGTGTCAGTGATGACTGTATCCTCTATCAGAAGCAACAGTTAATAAGGTAGTGGTCTAATTACACCGTAGCCCCATTTTGTGGGGTTTTGCTGTACACATGTTTGTGCACACATGAACACAACCCTCTCGCTCCCTTGCTGTTGTAGCTGACCGGAAACCAGCAAGTCCCGGCGTTTCATTAGCGCTTGCTAGTGAACATCGGGTCGACCGACAATCTGGACTTTCAGGCCGGGCTGGTTTGGGCCGAGCTTAGTAGAACTAAACGAAAAGGGGACGAAGGAGCTTTCCGAGCAAATTATCAAAAAACAATGCGTGCAATAATCCAAACCAATTTTCTCCAGGCGCAACTTGAGCTTGAGAACTTTGGCATCTCTGCATTCTACGTGCACCGGATCGTGAGGGTTCAAACCGTACGTTACAGCTCTAACCTCGTTAAAGATTTTTTATTTAAAAGCGGTCTTATTTAAAAACACACATTTTTATAATATATGAAAATGCATAAATCCATGAAACATTGTGTGAGTCATGACGACGATCTCCTTCAAGTCCTTCCTGAGTCGAAGGAGAAAGAACAAGTCCTCATCTGGTTTTTAACCTGAACAGAAGAACATGAGATAACACGTTCAGCCCCGCAGCGCCACATGGTTCTGTTTACACGCTCACACAGGATCACACAAACATGGCTGGAAATCCAAACAACAGCTTGTTTGGAGGAGCTCCATCACTTCCTGATAAAGAAATAAAAAAAACCTCAGGCCCCCTGCTCCTTCTCTGCCTCTCACCCCGAGACTGACTGAGACCCCAAACACCCAACTCCCCTCTCTCCTGGAAACTAAAGCCGAGGAGAATATGTTTGTGTGTGTGGGAAACTCCAGTGAAGCTCAGCCAACCCCTTCGCTAATCCCCCAGAGTCTCCCACAGCTCAGGAGTGTGTGTTTGTCTCTGTGTGTGTGTGTGTGTGTGTGTGTGTGAGACGGTGAAGCGAGGGTCCCACACTCTGCAGTCAGCCCACCCATATTTCATGTTTTCTTGTTCCGCTCGGCTGCTCACTCGCCTCTCAAGAAGGAAATTCCACCTCTCGCTCACCCAGACCTCGTCGTCCTCGTGACCGGATGGTCACATGACCGGATAGCCTACGTTTCCCACAGTGCAAAGGGGCCTTTTCAGTTTTATTCAACGGAGGTTCCTGCTTGGTGCAAACATACAAAACATGTTTAATGTCTTGGATTCTCATTTTTACTCACGTGTTTGTCTTTGATATATCTTATAGCATTTTTTGGAGGGGAAGAATTTCTCTGCCTCTGTATTTGTTGCATATAACAATAATAGTGAGAAATGAGCATTGTGCACTTCAGCTTTCCTCGTTTTAAATAGTCAATGTTTTTTGTTTAAAGGATCTGGGGCTAACGCATTTAAGCCCATTTAAGATCAGTTTACAAAAACTAAAGGTGCAAAAGAGGTTAAATGAACCGTCTCATAATAATAATCTCACCAATAGTAACAATAAACTTTATTTATAGAGCAGATTGCCGCTGATTCTTCACGTCTCGAGTCTAGTAAAAGGAGGCGAGCGTCCTTCACGACGGTCATTAATTCAGCCTTCTGCGGCTAAATAGGTTTTAAAACCCATTAATGACGCTGCCTGAGAGGAAACGCTCTCCTTCAACCACTCTGAAGGTGAACTCAAATTCACATTTCAGTACGAGCGGGAGCCTGCAGGCCTGAGGAAAGACACGCGGCGCTTTACGGAGTTTACTTATGGTGTTGCTGGTAGTAGTCTTCCCATTGATTCGCTCCGTTTTGTGGGATCATACGGCTCTGGGGCTCTTTGTCTCGGCAGCTTCAGCCTTGCTAACGGTCCTCAGTGGAGGCTTCACACAGAGAGCTGCCATCTGTGGGGAGCAGGGCGCTGCCAAAGCAAACACACTTCACACACACACACCAGAACAGACGGAAACACACCGTCAACACACACACACACACACACGTTTGTACTGGCTGATAACATTCAGACATGATGCCCAATTGCGGCCAAAATGAAAGGCCTCAGTATGCTTCAAATGTTGCTTGTTGTTGATCATCTCGTCCCTGATTCCACCGAATTGACGAGAGGGCTGCATCCAACTACTTGAGTGACTTTCTAGAACAATCACATGCATTGTGATTGTTCAGGTGTGTGGAGGCGTGGACGTAGACGAGGCTTAAACTCTGCATCAACCATTTTAACCGCAAGACAAACTGAAATACTCACGGAAACGGTATCAAGGACGTTAAGTGTTGGATGTCACAAAACTGAAATTGTCTTATTTCCGGCCGCCCGACACAATAACTCTTTTCTTACATGCTTACAAGCTGCGCACAGAAACTTAGGAGTGACTTTTAAAAGCGACGTGACACTGGAGGAGAAGGTCAATAGAGTTGTGTGCAGAACGCAGCCGTAGATCCTCAGGTGAGAACCCTCTGGTTGATCCACCAGACTCAAGATGAAAGAAGACTGCTCTTTCTCTATTAGGGCGCCTGAGGAAATGAGTCTAGCTCAATCAGTTTTATCGGTTAAATCCCTTCTGAAAACACACTGTTATAAACAGGCTTTTATGTGAGTTTAGTTTTGTGAAGTTTTGATCTGTTCTTAATTGTATCTCTGTTTAATTGTATCTTTTTACCCAATATATTACCTTTTATTTCTATTCTTTATTGTTGCTGCTTTTGGGTTTTATTGTATGTAACTTTGTAAACATTGTTTTAAAAAAACTGCTAAACAAATAAAGGTTATTCATTCAAATCATCATTACCACCGCCCTCTGGACGCTGAAATGTGTCAGAAGTGTAACGTTGGTATAACGGTATACGCAGAAGTCCCGGTTCAGTTCATAGCCCGGTTCAGGAGTCACGGTTCGGACAGACAAAGTTTTTGGAAAACTATTGTCACTATAAAAACAAGGAGCAAACACTTCTGTACTAAACTGTACGAACACTGAAGGCAACAGGTCACAACAGGCTGGAAAACTGAAAAAGCATCTCTTATGTCATCAAAATGAAGATATTAAATGGTGTTCGGCACATAAACCCGTTGAATGCGTGTCAGCACGTTGGATGTGTTTCCACAACGGTGGAGGAACGCAGACACACTGTCTTCATTTTAAACTTTAATTGCACTGCAGCATGTGTTTCCACAGATGGCACGCAAGCCATGAGCCCGAACAAACACGTTTATGCTCAAACTGCTGTTCTTTGCGTTATTCTCCGTAAAGGCCAGAGGGCGTACAAACAAGATATACTCTGAAGAAGCAAGAAGTCAAGATTGGTAGCGGCAAAATGCCTTAAACCAACCTTCTCAATGAAAACAAATTCAGAGGCACACGACGACGCGTCGCAACAACTTGCGGAGCTTTTTCGCACAATGACGGCGTCAATTTCTGGCTCGAGCACACCTCACGCCAGCTTCACTATAAGGAAAGTATAAACCAGGACCAGGAACCAGCATGCGGGTCTTCCTGCTCCAGCGCTTCATACAGCATACTAGTGTGACTGACTTGCATGCCAATCCACTTGTTGTGCTAACCTCAGCACATGTTGCTAACCGCGTATGGCAAAGTTCAAACCCCGCCTACTTTCACACCTGCGCACCAATCAGCATCCAACATGCACTTCATTTGAAGCATACTGAGGCCCTCAAAACATGAAATCTAAAAATCTCAAACACACATTTCGTGTTAAACACATGGAGTCAAATTAGGCAACCCCGTAGTTACTAATAGTAACCTGTGTTCTTTCTCTCACAGTGAAGTGGAGACACAGTTACGTTGAACCCGATCCTCAGCAGGGTCAGATAACCCGGGTCACTTTCTTCACACTGACTGTAAACAGCGGCTGTCCTGCTCTCCCATGATGCCACAGGACAAACCATTCAGGCGTGTGTGTGTGTGTGTGTGTGTGTGTCTGCTCTGCTGCACACCCACAGATTCCAGTATTGTGTGTTGCTCATTCATGCTGCCGTACGAGCTGCTGGCTGTCTGTTTAAATCCTAAACACCATCAGGTATCAAGATATCCCAGGATGCAGACTCTGCACACATACACACATGTGTGTGTGTGTGTGTTGGACTGTGACAGACTGAGTGTATTCTCAGTGTGTGTGTGTGTGTTTTATGGAGGCTGTGATGGATCAACAGCTACCCCTGCAGACAGACAGGCATCACTGCTGGTGTGCTGTGCAGCCTGCTGTACCCATAATGCCACAGGGCATGATGTTTGTTTCAGTCTGTTTGTGTCTGTGTGACTCAGCGTCAGTCAGACAGGAACATATTTAACACTTGAATGTGTGCTGATCGCTGAGGGGGAAACAACGGCAACTGGACTCAAACACATTTAAGAAGTACTGACAAAATGTATAAAAGAGTTTATACATCTACTAATGAATTTATCTTATTTATTTCACACAAATTGAAACATTTTCTCACTTGCTTGTAGTTTAAAGGAACAGTGTGTGACATTTAGGGGGATTAATTGGCAAAAATTGAATATGATATTCAGAACTATGTTTTAATTAGTGTATAATCGCCTGAAACTAAGAATCGTAGTGTTTTATTTAGCTTTCAGAAAAAGCCATTTATATCTACGCAGGGAGCGGGTCGTCTTCCAGGGAGTCCGCCATCTTGCACCGCCATGTTTCTACAGGAGCCCAGAATGGACACTGGCGAGAGAGATTTCTGTTATCTGAAGGTAGGGATGCATTCAGAATATATATTTTTTTAAAGTAATTATTTAGCAATGTAGTACAGAAGAGTATTGATAAGGGTAGCTCCAAGTTGTATTAAAATCCTGTAACTACCCCCTACCTGAAGGCCACCGTAGATCTCCAGTACGTTTGGAAAGGGAGGGGTGAGCAGACAGGTATTTAGTTGGTTGCAATCTGCAACAAACCCCTAGATGCCACTAAATCTTACACACTGTGTCTTTTAAGTTTTGCTGAAGTTTAAATAGTACATTTCATTACATGTCCTCAATGTGCTTCACATTCAAACACATACAGCAAAAAGTAACATTTACATTAAGAATAGGACATCAATACAATAAAATGCAAGAATCACATGGAAATGAAAAACAAAAAAAGACCATAAACTCATGATAACAATGTTTACTGAGGTAATAACTCGAGTGAGAAGTAGAGTCACTTTCACATAGACTTCCATACATTCGGAGCAGAGTCGCCCCCTGCTGGCCGGTAGAGAGATTACATGTTTAAGACGCCTCTGTATTGGCTTCACTTTTCAGAACCGGAGGTTGCCGCCTGTGTGTAACTGATAAATGTCTCAATATTTGAATGCAATTTATAATCAAAAATCACGTAGGTGATATTGTTGAATTTCAAATCACTGACACTTCTTCAAGCACTCCACCAGTGGCTAATTTACAGCTCGGTAATACATGTGAATTGTTTTGAATTTTATAATTCCAGTCAGGCACTCCACAGCCGTCTACAAGCGGTCTAACGGAGGGGTCCTTCCGGGTCCTTCCTGCCCTGAGCCGCTCCGAACAGCCTCTCGACGTAATAACCGACCACCGGAGAAGAAGGAAAAACGGTAAATTAACCCCGAAATCCTCCTCGAACCGACCGGGTCCCGGGAGTTATGATGGGCAGTAGGACCAGTGCGCTAGCCGCGGGGGTGTGCGGCGCTCTGCTCGTCGGTTACTGCATTTATTTCGACAAGAAAAGACGGAATGACCCCAACTTCAAGAACAGGCTGCGAGAACGTGAGTGTTGACCTCTTCTTCCCTTCTTCCTCACGTTCATCAGGCCCACGAGCTCAGATCCGGTCCAGTGTGTTCTGGTTCTGTTCGTAGAGGCTGACACAGGATGAGCTCGTGTCAAAGGCTCTGACGTCCCGGGAACAACCAGTTTGCAGCAGCATACAGTGTGTATATATATATATATATATACACGTATATATATATATATATGTGTGTGTATATTTATAGTGCACATAGTGGATAGTGCAAACAAGAGACATAGTAAAAAAACAAGATCATAACAAGTATTATAACTAAGTAATAAAACAGTAAAGAATATTAAATAAGTTAAAAAAAATCCACAATAATTAAAATATTATATATACAGACAGAATAATTGTTGTGTGTGTGTATATATATATATATATATATATATATATATATATATATATATATACAGTTGCTTGCTGTCACAACACTATCCTTGCTAAAGGGCTCCTCAGCAAACCGGCAACACAGACTCATTCATCAAGCTTGTTACACAACGACACAGTCGGCATCACTGGCAGCTGGACTTTGGAGATTATGGTGTTACTCCGTGAACCTTTAGGACTAACACTTTAGCCTTTTGTCTCTGTGGGCGGAGGACCAACAAACCTCTGAGACACGAGTCTTGTGAAGTCTATTAATTGATTCAGAACCTCCAGTTTCTGACTGGTTGATGATTTTTATGAGTAATTTCCACTTGTTGAGTTATGTGTCAAAGTCAACGTCTGATACAAGAAGCTTTTATTGTGAAGCAGCAGTCACAGGACTCACAATACATTTGTAATGAAATACAACGTCAGTGTTTAGTGCTCAAGTCAAAGCTAACTCAGACCTTGTGTTCAACAACCACTTTATTTTGCAGTTTTTATTCAACAATCATATATTTACAGATTTCTTTGACTCATAAGCCGTCTCACCAGTATTCATCTGTAGACACTATAAGCATGTAATAATCATCACTCTTAAATGAATCTTCATGACACAATCAAATAATCAGCAATATGTTTTTCTGCGGCTGCCCATCAGATAGAAAAACAAATACAAATAATCAAGATATTTTGCAGTATTTCTTTTGAGTTTTCTGCTAATTTACTCAAACTGCAGCTTGACATATTTGGTGTCTTTAGAAACAATGATTTCTTCTGGAAGTGAAAATAAATGTGTCGGTAGATTAAACAGAACGTGAGTCATGATGTGTTAATCGTGACTCACGGGTTGAGGCTGAATATGTTCCCCTGAATGAAGTGGGAGAAGTGATCAGTTTACTCCGACAGGAGAGACGATCAGAGGTGCAGAGTTTTTACCACCATAATTTTGACAGGGACTGAAGTATGGGAAGAGTTTCTCATTGAAGGAGCAGCCAGTGAAGGAGTAGATAAGAGCTGCAGCATCTACGTCATAGAAGGAGACCAGACCCTCCTCATAATCCACAAACACCCCCACCTTCTGAGGCTGAGACTTCAGAGAGAGAAGAACTGAAGGGCCAGTCGCAGCTTTGTACTCATTTCCATTTCGCAAAAATATGGTCCAGTAACCATCCTGAGTTCTCAGTGTGACGTGTGTCTTCCTGTTGATCGACTCTCTGACCACTCCTAAATCCCAATCAGACTTTCCTTTAACTTGAACCTCGTAGTAAAATCTTTCTGAAGAGAAAATCTCTGTTCCTAAAACGCAGGGATTGAGAGAAAATCTCTCTGGATTGTCGGGGAGACATTGCCGTACCTTACCAGTACGTACTTGTTTCCTATCAGCAGACAAGATGAGACTGGGATTTGCTGTATCAGGATCAAGAGTCACATCCACTGCAAACTTCTGGACCGTCTTCAGCTCAGCTTCAAGCAGCTTCTTTATCTTTCTACTGAGCGTCTCCTCCAGCTGAACCACAGCTCTCATCACAGTCCCCTCATATGATGCTGGAGGAACACTGACCTTTGTCCAGTCCTTGGTGGGTGGTGGGTGGTGGATGTTTGAGGACTGAACACTCTGGAGAACATGGAGGTGGTCTTCAGAGAGTGAGAGCTGAACCACCTCAGTGCTTCTCTTCATCAGCTCAGAGATTTCCTGTTCCAGCTCTTTGATGAAAGCTTCGGCCTGTTTTTCGTTTCTTTTCTGCTTCTCTTTGATCGTGTCGATGAGATTGGCCTGGCCTCTCTCAACAGACTCCTTCAGATGAGTGAAGACCTGAACACCTTCTACTATCTCTCTGTCTGCATCTTCCTCACTGAGGTCGACTGAGTGTTTGATCTCCTGAATCTTCAGTCGTCTCTTCTGGATCATCTGCTGAATTTCAGCCTCTGTCTTCTTCAGCTCCACCTTCTTTCCTTCATATTCTTCTTTCAGAGGAACAAACTCGTGTGTCTTATGATCTAAAACGGGACAAAGCATACAGACACACATCTGGTCGGTCTTACAGAACAGCTCCAGAGGTTTATCGTGCTTCGTACACATCCTGTCTTCCAGGTTCTCCACAGGGTCGATGAGCTGATGTCTTTTCAGACCTGACATTGTCAGATGAGGCTCCAGGTGAGTCTCACAGTAGGAGGCCAGACACACCAGGCAGGACTTCAGGGCCTTCAGTTTGGTTCCAGTGCAGACGTCACAGGGAACTTCTCCTGGTTTGGACTCTTGTTGCTCTGAGCTGCTGGTTTTCTGTTGAGCTGACTGTCTGAACTGAGCAACCATCTCAGAGATGAAAGTGTTGATCCTCAAATCTGGTCTTGAGATGAAAACCTCTTTACACATGGGATACTGGCATCTGTCACTAGTATTCCAGTGTTCAGTGATGCAGTTTTTGCAGAAGTTGTGTCCACATGGTGTGGTGACTGGATCAGTGAACACATCCAGACAGATGGAGCACAGAAACTGATCTTCAGATGACAGATAGTTTGCAGCAGCCATATCTACACAAAGAGTGGAAGAAAAGAAAAAACATTTTATTCAAAATAGAGTTTAATTATTTGTTTAAAAAGGAAACAAGTGTGATTCTTTTTATATCTTTTAACTTGTAAGTAAGCAACCAAGATCAAAGTCGTGCTGACAAGCTCAAGCTTGCTACTCTTGCAAAGCAGCACAGAATAAGTCTAATTTGTGTTGAAGAACAGCACTGCTAACACATTTCCTGAAGCTGCTTCACAATAAGAGCCTCCCGCTGGTTCGCTGGTAGAAAACTTTTAATGTGAAACAACAAGAGGCAATAAAGGAAGCGATCAGTGAACAGTAATAACAGCAGGAAAGTAGCAGTGAGACTAAAGTTCAAACCACAGAGATTCAGCTACAAGTTGCTAAAGTCCTGAGACTGTTCAAAGCTGTTAAAGTGAGTTACTGTATAGTGGGACTGTGGACAAACACACAGAGTTATATTGTGAACAATTGATCAAGTATGAAGTGAAAAGAGTGGAACTTCCTGCCTGAGTAAAGTTACAGTTTTGTGTTAATCCTGGTTGTTGAAAGTGTAAATATGATCAGCTGTACTCACCAGTGTTTGGAAGAGACTCTGCTGTGTTGTTGAGAAAGACCTGATGAAGTCACTTTGACTTTTCTTTGAGAGAAACACAGAGACTTGTCTTTACTGCAGTGTGTCTGACACTCTGACAAACTTATCTTTCGTTTCTGGAGTGTGACGTTGAAGCTCTTCTCTTCACAGTGTAGCTTCGCCTTTTACCTGGTGAGGGTTTGTTTCCTCCCTCTGGTTTACACGGAGTAGTCTGGCTTTTTGCTGACAGTCAGTCATGTGACCCTCATCATATTTGTCCCAGTTGTCTCTCCCATACACACCCCAAAGCCTGTCAAGGACATAGTAGGGCTGAAGTTAACATGACACAAAACTAAGTTTGTTGTTTTAAGGGGAGTTATGTGCTTCAACTATCTCTTGGACTTTAATTCAGTATAAAGGTGATCATCTGGACTCTGACTGTACGTGATGTTTGTTTTTGTGTTTCTGTCGCAGGGCGGAGAAAGCAGAAGGCAGCCAAAGAGAGGGCAGGTATGGCAAAGGTGAGCACAAACCTGTTGTACCACTTCCTGTTATCACCTGTCAATCAATTCAGATTAGTGAGCTGTATGGTGTGGGGAGGAAACCAAGATTTGAAATAGTCAAATATTACTCAGTGACTCTAAAGTTTTATAAAATCTTACCTGATGAAATAACAGTCACCATACAATAAATATTATTATTATTATTATCAGTGACATTTTGTTTGTTTTTTTATTTACAAAATCCTCTTTATTAACACTGTGTGCTATATAACTATAATAATAATAATAATAATATTTCTAGCACAATTGTTAGGCTTTTATTCCGAAATCAGCACATCTTCAATTCCTGTTTTATTCTGACAGTTTGATGGCAACGGGCATTAAGATGTATCATGTAAACATACAAATGAAAGAATATGATGATTAATCTACTTTAACAGTCACCCACTATATACTTTTATTTTAAAGAGGACTTCAGTGATCAGCTGGTGGCTTTTATCTGGCTCCTTATTGGATAATGGTGATTGAAGGAGGGTCGCTCCCAGCATGCAGATGAAGTTTAACTGGCTCACAGATCAGAGCTCATTACTGATCACCGTATGATGACTTCCTGTGAGGTCTGACCACAGAGACCCCAAAAAGAAACGGTGAAAACCAGAGAGAAGAGTTTTCCTTCCGGTGGCTGACCGTTGTTTGTCATGCAGCTCCCGGACCTGAAGGACGCTGAGGCGGTGCAGAAGTTCTTCCTGGAGGAGATCCAGCTGGGGGAGGAGCTGCTGGCTCAGGGTAACACCTCCTCACACCAACACCTTCTTTACAGTCACAGTTTGATTTTCACTCGTGTGGTTTTATTGTTTCTCAGTCTTATTCCAGGCAGCAGTGAGTTCTGTCAGTCTTTCCTCTGGTCTCTGTGGAGTCCGTCATGGTGTCTTTATACTTTACGTCTGGTCTTTGTGCTTCGCTCCACAGGAGACTATGAGAAAGGTGTGGACCACCTGACCAACGCCATCGCCGTGTGTGGTCAGCCTCAGCAGCTGCTGCAGGTGCTGCAGCAGACTCTGCCTCCGCCCGTCTTCCAGATGCTGCTCACCAAACTGCCCAGCATCAGCCAGGTAGGCCCAACACTTCTCTTTATTCTCCATGTGGATCTCCATGAGTCCTTCTGTTCTCCACACAGAAACAACAACAACAACAGTTTAAAATCACGTGTTATCAATGAAACAAGGAAAGGAAGAAACGAAACAAGCCGGTTTGTGTTCTGCTCCTGTCCTGCAGCGTATTGTGAGTGCACAGAGTCTGAGCGAGGACGATATAGAATGAGGACCAGGAGGAGACAACCCCCAAACCCTCACCCTCCTCTTCCTCCCCTTCCTCTTCCTCACGTGGACCTTCCATGACGACCCTGCCAACGCCTCGGCCTCCATCGCTCCGGCCGACGTCCATCACTTCCTGAAGTGGAATTAGTTTTGTATTCCTGGTTTATCCATGACAGTAGTGTTTTGTTTTTTGACTTAAATTACCCGTTTTGGGGTATTAAGAGTATCTGGATCATAACGGCCAGAGAAACACAAGAGCCCGTCCCCACTTCACCATCATTAGGTCTGTACTCATCAAGTGGACCGGGTGTTGACATGAATCGGCTCCTTCCTTCAGGGTGGTGTAGCACACGTCCTGACGGCATCATGTACCAGCTTTACACCGTCTGACATGTTCGTACCAACCATCTTCATGGTTCTTCTGATATCAGTCGTGGAAAGTTACAGAAACAGGAATCTTCTCTTTGCTCGGATGCGTCACAAAGTATTTATTGTTTTGTTTTTTGTTATCAGTCGTCTTTCTGTTCGTTCTCGACTTGGAAACACTTTTGAAAAAGTGATGAAAAGTTTTGTTTTTGTCATTTTAAAGAGGACGACCCTCTTTAGGAAAATAAAAAATGTGAACAAACTCTGAAGTCGTCTTGTGAGTTTATTTTAAATGAAATCACGCCTCCTCCAGTTGTTGCTCGTCTCTGTGCACGTGTCATCGATATTTAGAAAGTAGCTTCTAGTGAGCAAACATTTAAAATAGTCGTCCTACAACGTTTTACAACAGGTCGTGTCTTCATTTCTGTACCTATTATCTCACAGGACAAACAAAAGAGACATCCTAGAAACTACAGCAAAGATCTTCTCCTACAGAGAGATTCATCCACAGCAGGGAAACACTAAACTTCTTGTCCTGCTGCTGCATCACTTTCTCTTTGTCTTTGTAAAATGTTCAGGCTAAATAACTGTGTTGTTTGCATCACGTTCAGATTTTGCCACTTTCGACCCCTCAAGTTTCTGCGTCGCCCGTCTGTCTTGCGTTGCCTGGAATCCCACAATGCCTTGCGATGTCCCACAGAACATAAACGGTGAAACTTTGCGCTGCATTCAGTGGTTCTTTGGTGCATTTCTGTTTCATTCACTAGATGGCAGTGAAGACAAAGATTCAGTTGTTTACCACTTTGGAGCGTTCACATCAGGCGACTCATGATTTCAGAGCGTTTGAAGGGTTACAAATATTTAGCATGAACATTATAAAACTAAATGCATTAAACTAGAGTTTAATTATTTTGAAGGACAAACTGTGTTAGGAGTAACACTTTAGCCTTTTGTCTCTGTGGGCGGAGGACCAACAACCCTCTGAAACACGAGTCTTGTGAAGTCTATTAATTGATTCAGAATCTCCAGTTTCTGACCGGTTGATGATTGTTTTTGAGTAATTTCCACTTGTTGAGTTATGTTTTCAGTGTCAATCATCACAACTTTTCCAGTCAAAGTCTGATACAAGAAGCTTTTATTGTGAAGCAGCAGTCACAGGACTCACAATACATTTGTAATGAAATACAACGTCAGTGTTTAGTGCTCAAGTCAAAGCTAACTCAGACCTTGTGTTCAACAACAACTTTATTTTGCAGTTTTTATCCAACAATCATATATTTACAGATTTCTTTGACTCATAAGCCGTCTCACCAGTATTCATCTGTAGACACTATAAGCATGTAATAATCATCACTCTTAAATCAATCTTCATGACACAATGAAATAATCAGCAATATGTTTTTCTGCGGCTGCACATCAGATAGAAAAACAAATACAAATAATCAAGATATTTTGCAGTATTTCTTTTTAGTTTTCTGCTATTTTACTCAAACTGCAGCTTGACATATTTGGTGTCTTTAGAAACAATGATTTCTTCTGGAAGTGAAAATAAATGTGTCGGTAGATTAAACAGAATGTGAGTCATGATGCAGGGTCGAAAAGATGAACGTATTAAATAAACGTGTTGCCAAGTAATGGGATACATATAATGAAAGTAGAGTAAATCAATCACCACAATAAATTTGAGATGCACCGATACTGCTTTTTTTTTTTCAACAAGTGCATTTGGGTACTTCTTGATACCGATTACCGATATTAGCACTAAATAATACAATTACATAGCAAGCAATGAATTTAAAGTTATGCTTAATTGTCATCAGATGTTCCTCCCTTTCTGACTGTATCATGATGCTGTTGCTACATTTTAACATTAAACTTTG
The DNA here is from genome assembly GCF_050575085.1 of Anarhichas minor. Lineage (NCBI taxonomy): Eukaryota > Metazoa > Chordata > Actinopteri > Perciformes > Anarhichadidae > Anarhichas > Anarhichas minor. Next base: position 14,398,830 of record NW_027466460.1, on the reverse strand, counting down.
TGTTTTCCTGATACAACCAGCAGAGTTTGCTGTCGGGAGGTTAATGATGAGCCGTGTTAATAATTAGCTTCAGGGCTAACACCCCACACTATCATCAGCAGGTGGCTGGTATGCAAGACACATAAACTTGGCTAAAGTCCTGAGGAGTTGTAGCATCGTCACACACACACACACACACACACATACACACACACACACACACACACACACACACACACAAACGTCTCACACACACACACACACACACACACACACACACACACACACACACACACACACTTTCTCTCAACAGGACACCGGCTAACATTACACCAGGCTTGCACTACACTGGTGGAAACCCTGACAGATGATGCCAGACAGACACACAGCTGACAGCCTCACTGCTAAACTAATTCATGTGAAGGAGACTTACAGGGAAAGTGGCTGCATGTGTACGAGTACGTGAGCACAGTATCTGTGCATCCCTACTGTTACCAGATTCTGTAGAGAATAAGATGTAGACCACACAGGGTTGAGGCTGAATATGTTCCCCTGAATGAAGTGGGAGAAGTGATCAGTTTACTCCGACAGGAGAGATGATCAGAGGTGCAGAGTTTTTAACACCAGGATTAAGACTAGGACTGAAGAATGGGAAGAGTTTCTCAGTGAAGGAGCAGCCAGTGAAGGAGTAGATAAGAGCTGCAGCATCTACGTCATAGAAGGAGACCAGACCCTCCTCATAATCCACAAACACCCCCACCTTCTGAGGCTGAGACTTCAGAGAGAGAGGGACTGGAGAGCCAGCAAGAGCTCTGTACTCATTTCCATTCCTCAACCATATGGTCCAGTAACCATTCCGAGGGCTCAGTGAGATGTTTCCCTTCCTGTTGATCGACTCTCTGGCCACTCCTAAAGACCAATCAGACTTTCTTTTAACTTGAACCTCGTAGTATTTTTTTTCTGAAGAGAAACTCTGTGTTCCTAAAACACAGAGAGTAGGAGAAAATCTCTCTGGATTGTCGGGGAGTAATTTCTGTACATTACCAGTACGCACTTGTTTCCCATCAGCAGACAGGATGAGACTGGGATTTGCTGTGTCAGGATCAAGAGTCACATCCACTGCAAACTTCTGGACCCTCTTCAGCTCAGCTTCAAGCAGCTTCTTTATCTTTTTACTGAGCGTCTCCTCCAGCTGAACCACAGCTCTCACCACAGTCGGCTGATATGATTGGCGGATGCTGACCTTTGTCCAGTCCTTGGTGGGTGGTGGATGGTGGATGTTTGAGGACTGAACACTCTGGAGAAGATGGAGGTGGTCTTCAGAGAGTGAGAGCTGAACCACCTCAGCGCTTCTCTTCATCAGCTCAGAGATTTCCTGTTCCAGCTCTTTGATGAAAGCTTCGGCCTGTTTTTCTGTTGTTTTCTGCTTCTCTTTGATCGTGTCGATGAACTCATTCAGGCCTCTCTCAACAGACTCCTTCAGATCAGTGAAGACCTGAACACCTTCTGCTATCTCTCTGTCTGCATCTTCCTCACTGAGGTCGACTGAGTGTTTGATCTCCTGAATCTTCAGTCGTCTCTTCTGGATCATCTGCTGAATTTCAGCCTCTGTCTTCTTCAGCTCGACCTTCTTTCCTTCATATTCTTCTTTCAGAGGAACAAACTCGTGTGTCTTATGATCTAAAACGGGACAAAGCGTGCAGACACATGTCTGGTCGGTCTTACAGAACAGCTCCAGAGGTTTATCGTGCTTCGTACACATCCTGTCTTCCAGGTTCTCCACAGGGTCGATCAGCTGATGTCTTTTCAGGCCTGACATTGTCAGATGAGGCTCCAGGTGAGTCTCACAGTAGGAGGCCAGACACACCAGGCAGGACTTCAGGGCCTTCAGTTTGGTTCCAGTGCAGACGTCACAGGGAACTTCTCCTGGTTTGGACTCTTGTTGCTCTGAGCTGCTGGTTTTCTGTTGAGCTGACTGTCTGAACTGATCAACCATCTCAGAGAGTAAAGTGTTGACCCTCAAATCTGGTCTTGTGTTGAAAACCTCTTTACACATGGGACACTGGCATCTGTCACTAGTATTCCAGTGTTCAGTAATGCAGTTTTTGCAGAAGTTGTGTCCACATGATGTGGTGACTGGATCAGTGAACACATCCAGACAGATGGAGCACAGAAACTGATCTTCAGATGACAGATAGTTTGCAGCAGCCATATCTACACAAAGAGTGGAAGAAAAGAAAAACAATTCATTCAAAATAGAGTTTGATTATTTGTTTAAAAAGGAAACAAGTGTGATTCTTTTTATATCTTTTAACTTGTAAGTAAGCAACCAAGATCAAAGTCGTGCTGACAAGCTCAAGTTTGCTACTCTTGCAAAGCAGCACAGAATAAGTCTAATTTGTGTTGAAGAACAGCACTGCTAACACATTTCTAGCTGCTTCACATTAAGAGCCTCCCGCTGGTTCACTGGTGGAAAACTTTTAATGTGAAACAACAAGAGGCAATAAAGGAAGTGATCAGTGAACAGTAATAACAGCAGGAAAGTAGCAGTGAGACTAAAGTTCAAACCACAGAGATTCAGCTACAAGTTGCTAAAGTCCTGAGACTGTTCAAAGCTGTTAAAGTGAGTTACTGTATAGTGGGACTGTGGACAAACACACAGAGTTATATTGTGAACAATTGATCAAGTATGAAGTGAAAAGAGTGGAACTTCCTGCCTGAGTAAAGTTACAGTTTTGTGTTAATCCTGGTTGTTGAAAGTGTAAATATGATCAGCTGTACTCACCAGTGTTTGGAAGAGACTCTGCTGTGTTGTTGAGAAAGACCTGATGAAGTCACTTTGACTTTTCTTTGAGAGAAACACAGAGACTTGTCTTTACTGCAGTGTGTCTGACACTCTGACAAACTCTACTTTCGTTTCTGCAGTGTGACGTTGAAGCTCTTCTCTTCACAGTGTAGCTTCGCCTTTTACCTGGTGAGGTTTTGTTTCCTCCCTCTGGTTTACACGGAGTAGTCTGGCTTTTTGCTGACAGTCAGTCTTGTGACCCTCATCATATTTGTCCCAGTTGTCTCTCCCATACACACCCCAACGCCTGTCAAGGACGTAAGTTAAGTACAAGTTGACCCAATGCATATGATTCATATCAGACATCTTGTTGATTTATCTGAACACATCACAAAGGTAAAAATGATTTTATGAAATACAGTGAACCTGCAGGTAGCACATGGTAGGGCTGAAGTTAACATGACACAAAACTAAGTTTGTTGTTTTAAGGGGAGTTATGTGCTTCAACTGTCTCTTGGTCTTTAATTCAGTATAAAGGTGATCATCTGGACTCTGACTGTACGTGATGTTTGTTTCTGTGTTTCTGTCGCAGGGCGGAGAAAGCAGAAGGCAGCCAAAGAGAGGGCAGGTATGGCAAAGGTGAGCACAAACCTGTTGTACCACTTCCTGTTATCACCTGTCAATCAATTCACATTAGTGAGCTGTATGGTGTGGGGAGGAAACTAAGATTTGAAATTTTACTCAGTATATACTGTATAATTTTTTATATTACTCAGTGACTCTAAAGTTTGACAAAGTCTTACTTGATGAAATAACAGTCACCATACAATAAATATTATTATTATTATCAGTGACATTTTTTTTTTTTTTTTTCTTCACAAAATCCTCTGTATTAACACTGTGTGCTATATAACTATAATAATAATTAAAGCTGCGAGCAGCGATGAACGGGCCCTCGCATCTTCCAGCATGTCGGGGGTGGCGGCGGGACTCTGGCTTGCGCGGCCGAGAACGTCCGCGACCGTCGGACAGCGCGTCCTGTAATGGGAAAATATGTCATAGTCTCATGTGAAAGTTTAAAGAATGTAAGTCCTAAAAGAGCAGACACCAAACTGTAGTTTCAGTAGATGACTTTAATTAGTTTAGTATCCAGGTGTCTTGTTATCTGTTATCTTGTGCACTGTTTCTTTCTTCTTCGTAAGACAGAGACACAGAGAGGTCTTGACTAACAGAGATCCTCTGTTTGAAATACTTTTGACTTCCTTTGTGACGCGTTATCTGAAGTTGTAAAGGCGTAAACCTTTGCATGCATATATGATGTGTGAGGGTAAAGCATGTCTATTCTGTCTCTGCAATGGTCATTTTAACAATGTCACAGTGGCTTCAAAGGAACGTTTGGGGTATTAAGAGTATCTGGATCATAACGGCCAGAGAAACACAAGAGCCCGTCCCCACTTCACCATCATTAGGTCTGTACTCATCAAGTGGACCGGGTGTTAACATGAATCGGCTCCTTCCTTCAGGGTGGTGTAGCACACGTCCTGACGGCATCATGTACCAGCTTTACACCGTCTGACATGTTCGTACCAACCATCTTCATGGTTCTTCTGATATCAGTCGCAGAAAGTTACAGAAACAGGAATCTTCTCTTTGCTCAGATGCATCACAAAGTATTTATTGTTTGTTGTTTTGTTATCAGTCATCTTTCTGTTCGTTCTCGACTTGGAAACACTTTTGAAAAAGTGATGAAAAGTTTTGTTTTTGTCATTTTAAAGAGGACGACCCTCTTTAGGAAAATAAAAAATGTGAACAAACTCTGAAGTCGTCTTGTGAGTTTATTTTAAATGAAATCACGCCTCCTCCAGTTGTTGCTCGTCTCTGTGCACGTGTCATCGATATTTAGAAAGTAGCTTCTAGTGAGCAAACATTTAAAATAGTCGTCCTACAACGTTTTACAACAGGTCGTGTCTTCAAAGATTCAATTGTTTACCACTTTGCAGCGTTCACATCAGGCGACTCATGATTTCAGAGCGTTTGAAGGGTTACAAATATTTAGCATGAACATTATAAAACTAAATGCATTAAATTAGAGTTTAATTATTTTGAAGGACAAACTGTGTTAGGAGTAACACTTTAGCCTTTTGTCTCTGTGGGCGGAGGACCAACAACCCTCTGAAACACGAGTCTTGTGAAGTCAATTAATTGATTCAGAACTTCCAGTTTCTGACTGGTTGATGATTTTTATGAGTAATTTCCACTTGTTGAGTTATGTGTCAAAGTCAACGTCTGATACAAGAAGCTTTTATTGTGAAGCACCAGTCACAGGACTCACAATACATTTGTAATGAAATACAACGTCAGTGTTTAGTGCTCAAGTCAAAGCTAACTCAGACCTTGTGTTCAACAACCACTTTATTTTGCAGTTTTTATTCAACAATCATATATTTACAGATTTCTTTGACTCATAAGCCGTCTCACCAGTATTCATCTGTAGACACTATAAGCATGTAATAATCATCACTCTTAAATCAATCTTCATGACACAATGAAATAATCAGCAATATGTTTTTCTGCGGCTGCCCATCAGATAGAAAAACAAATACAAATAATCAAGATATTTTGCAGTATTTCTTTTTAGTTTTTTGCTAATTTACTCAAACTGCAGCTTGACATATTTGGTGTCTTTAGAAACAATGATTTCTTCTGGAAGTGAAAATAAATGTGTCGGCAGATTAAACAGAACGTGAGTCATGATGCGTTGATCATGACTCACGGGTTGAGGCTGAATATGTTCCCCTGAATGAAATGGGAGAAGTGATCAGTTTACTCCGACAGGAGAGATGATCAGAGGTGCAGAGTTTCTACCACCATCATTAGGACAGGGACAGAAGTATGGGAAGAGTTTCTCTTTGAAGGAGCAGCCAGTGAAGGAGTAGATAAGAGCTGCAGCATCTACGTCATAGAAGGAGACCAGACCCTCCTCATAATCCACAAACACCCCCACCTTCTGAGGCCGAGACTTCAGAGAGAGAGGGACTGAAGGGTCAGTAGCAGCTATGTACTCATTTCCATTTCTCAAACATATGGTCCAGTAACCATCCTCAGGATTCAGTGAGATTTGTCCCTTCCTGTTGATCGACTCTCTGACCACTCCTAAATCCCATCCAGACTTTCTTTTAACTTGAACCTCGTAGTAAAATTTTTCTGAAGAGAAACTCTGTGTTCCTAAAACGCAGAGACTAGGAGAAAATCTCTGTGGATTGTCGGGGAGTAATTGCAGTACCTTACCAGTACGTACTTGCTTCCCATCAGCAGACAGGATGAGTTGAGGATAAGCTGTACCAGGATCAAGAGTCACATCCACTGCAAACTTCTGGACCCTCTTCAGCTCAGCTTCAACCAGCTTCTTCATCTTTTTACTGAGCGTCTCCTCCAGCTGAGCCACAGCTCTCACTACAGTCCCCTCATACGATGGAGGAACACTGACCTTTGTCCAGTCCTTGGTGGGTGGTGGATGGTGGATGTTTGAGGACTGAACACTCTGGAGAAGATGGAGGTGGTCTTCAGAGAGTGAGAGCTGAACCACCTCAGTGCTTTTCTTCATCAGCTCAGAGATTTCCTGTTCCAGCTCTTTGATGGAGTCTTCGGCCTGTTTCTTTGTCGTTTTCTGCTTCTCTTCTATTGTTTTGATGAGCTCATTCAGTCTTCTCTCAACAGACTCCTTCAGAGCAGTGAAGACCTGAACACCTTCTGCTTTCTCTCTGTCTGCATCTTCCTCACTGAGGTCGACTGAGTGTTTGATCTCCTGAATCTTCAGTCGTCTCTTCTGGATCATCTGCTGAATTTCAGCCTCTGTCTTCTTCAGCTCGACCTTCTTTCCTTCATATTCTTCTTTCAGAGGAACAAACTCGTGCATCTTATGATCTAAAACGGGACAAAGCGTGCAGACACATGTCTGGTCGGTCTTACAGAACAGCTCCAGAGGTTTATCGTGCTTCGTACACATCCTGTCTTCCAGGTTCTCCACAGGGTCGATCAGCTGATGTCTTTTCAGACCTGACATTGTCAGATGAGGCTCCAGGTGAGTCTCACAGTAGGAGGCCAGACACACCAGGCAGGACTTCAGGGCCTTCAGTTTGGTTCCAGTGCAGACGTCACAGGGAACTTCTCCTGGTTTGGACTCTTGTTGCTCTGAGCTGCTGGTTTTCTGTTGAGCTGACTGTCTGAACTGATCAACCATCTCAGAGAGTAAAGTGTTGACCCTCAAATCCGGTCTTGTGTTGAAAACCTCTTTACACATGGGACACTGGCATCTGTCACTAGTATTCCAGTGTTCAGTGATGCAGTTTTTGCAGAAGTTGTGTCCACATGATGTGGTGACTGGATCAGTGAACACATCCAGACAGATGGAGCACAGGAACTGATCTTCAGATGACAGATAGTTTGCAGCAGCCATATCTACACAGAGTGGAAGAAAAGAAACACATTTTATTCAAAATAGAGTTTAATTATAAACTGAAAAGGAAACAAGTGTGATTCTTTTTATATCTTTTAACTTTTAAGTAAGCAACCAAGATAAAAGTCGTGCTGACAAGTTCAAACTTGCTACTCTTGCAAAGCAGCACAGAATAATAATAATTTGTGTTGAAGAACAGCACTGCTAACACGTTTCCTCTAGCTGCTTCACATTAAAAGCCTCCCGCTGGTTCACTGGTGGAAGGCTTTTAATGTGAAAGAGCTAGAGGAAAGACATGAAGCAGAATGTAGGAAGTGATCAGTGAACAGTAATAACAGCAGGAAAGTAGCAGTGAGACTAAAGTTCAAACCACAGAGATTCAGCTACAAGTTGCTAAAGTCCTGAGACTGTTCAAAGCTGTTAAAGTGAGTTACTGTATAGTGGGACTGTGGACAAACAGACAGAGTTATATTGTGAACAATTGATCAAGGATGAAGTGAAAAGAGTGGAACTTGCTGCCTAAGTAAAGTTACAGTTTTGTGTTAATCCTGGTTGTTGAAAGTGTAAATATGATCAGCTGTACTCACCAGTGTTTGGAAGAGACTCTGCTGTGTTGTTGAGAAAGACCTGATGAAGTCACTTTGACTTTTCTTTGAGAGAAACACAGAGACTTGTCTTTACTGCAGTGTGTCTGCCACTCTGACAAACTCAACTTTCATTTCTGGAGTGTGACGTTGAAGCTCTTCTCTTCACAGTGTAGCTCCGCCTCTTAACTGGTGAGGTTACGCGGAGTAGTCTGGCTTTAAAAGGTTTACTATAAATAGATATTATACGAAAGCAGCAGTTTAGGAAATGTTTGTTTTTTCACTTTCTTGCAAAGTATTAGAAGAGAAGATCAATAACACGTATGGATGTTAAATATGAAGCTACAGACAGGATGTGGTTAGCCTAGTTTAGCATAAAGACTGGAAGCAGGTAGAAACAGCTAGCCTGGTTCCATCTGTCTGAAAACACAGCTGCCGACTCTGCTTAAGCTCACTTATTGACACATTGTGTCTAGTTTGTTTAACAAACAGAAAACAAGACGAATGTGGAACCACAGATGGTTTAAAATATTGTCTGAGTCAGCATAACATGACACAAAATGGAAAATAGTATAATTATTATTAACAAGGTCACTGTTTGTAACAAATGTTTTGACAGCAGTCATGTAGGTGATCTGAAACCGCTCAAACTGCAGACGGATGACTTAACATTTCTGAACTGCCAGAAATCCATCAAGTTGATACATTTCATAAACAAGCAGCTGCTTGTTTAAGAAATGGTAGATATGCAGGATATAAACTAAACCTGCAAAAAACACAAATTCTGACTTTTAATTGTACACCTACAAACATTAGAGAGAAATTTCACCTTAACTGGGACCAGAACTCCCTGAAATACCTAGGAATATACCTACCAAGAGATATCTCAACATTGGCAGAGATAAATTACAGCCCCCTCTTAACAAAAATGAAAGATGATATACATCGATGGAACTCTATTTCTTTCCTCGGACTAAGCCATAGAATTGACTCCGTAAAAATGAATATTCTTCCACGATGTCTGTTCTTATTTCAAGCACTTCCTGTAGAAATTCCCCCAAAACAATTCTCAGAATTGGATAAAATCCTTTCAAGATTTATTTGGCAAGGGAAAAAACCAAGGATTCAATTTAAAACTCTACAACTCACAAAAGAGGAAGGAGGAATGGGTCGACCCAATTTTAAAGATTACTTCTATGCTGTCCAGATTAAACCTTTAATTAACATGTGTACCCCAGCTTATTGTGCCAGGTGGAAAGATATTGAACTCTCTATTATGAATGATCCCCCAATTCATGCAGTATTGGCCCATAAAAACTTGGGAAAACTTATAGACAATTTACAAAATCCATGGATCAAATTTCATTTAAAAATCTGGAACGTGATAAAAGGAAATAATAAACTAGATCAAAAACTACAAATACTTCGATGGTGTGCCTATGATCCGGGGTTCAAACCAAATTAAATGGATCATAGATTTAAATCCTGGATCCCAAAAGGTATAACAACATTCTATTCTCTGACAGAAAAGGGACAACTAAAGGACTTTGAACACCTGAGGAAAAAATATTCTCTTGAAAAATCTGATTTTTATAGATACCTCCAGATACGCAACCATTTTGAACATAACATTAGAAATACAACGGACCTCGATGACCCAATATTGAGAATATTTCTCGGTGCCTACCAAAATGATTCAAATAAGGGAATTATCTCTAGATCCTATAAAGGCCTTATGACAAAAAAGTCCCACAATGCAGGATATGTTAAGGAACAATGGGAAAGAGAAGGTAACCTCTCAATATCAAATGAGGACTGGTTAGATGTGTGTAAATTTCAATGGAAATGCATCAATTCTCACGTGTGGCGGGAATTTGCGTGGGAGTGTGTTATTCGTTTCTTTATCACACCGAAGCAGAAGGCGCGCTTCGCTGGAGGGGACGCTACATGTTGGAGACGATGTGGGGCTCCGGAAGCAAATCCCTGGCATGTATTCTGGGAGTGTCCAGTGATACAACCTTTCTGGACAGAGTTTCATAAAACATAAAAAAGCATACTTAACACTGACCTGCCCCTGCAATTTTCCACATTATTCTTAGGAAAATTTGATTTCCAAACAGGGGGTCCAGATGAATACATGTTTGGCATTTTAATAACGGCTTGTAAAAAAGCACTCACAAGGCGCTGGTTGCTTCCTGAGCCCCCCACGATACAGGAGTGGATAGATATAGTAAACAACATCTATGTTATGGAAAGGATCACTTTTTCCCTTCGCCTTCAGAGACACAGGTTTATTCAACTCTGGGACAAGTGGGTGAGATACGTAAAACCATTACAAACAGATTTTGTGGAATAGTGAATGAATGACCCTGTAACGTTGATTTAGCTTAGCAAGCATCATCGACCTCTATCACATTCTCTCTCAAGTCCCCCTGTCTGATGTTTTTATTTGTTTATGTGTACACTCTCCCAAATTGTACAAAGTTACCTAACTTTGAAAAACTGTGGACACCATATATGCTGGTGCGAATGTAAACTTGATAACCTAAACTACTGTCCAAAAATAATTTTTTTTTTTAATTATAAAAAAAAAAAAAAAAGCAGCTGCTTTGGTGGAAATTCGTCCAGATTCTTAAGGCATCATGAGAAGTTTCTGTTTCTCTGTATTCCCTTTTCCAGCTAAAGGAATTGTGTGGGTCCTTATGGCCAAACAAACACGTTGCGTTCCCTTCCTCGTGAAAGCACAAGACTTTGAACTGTTTACATCCATGTTTTCCTGCAGTCTTCTCTTTCTCTGCCTTCGTCGGAGCATTTATACATTTCCGGGCTCAGAAATCTCCAGCGACTGTCGACTGGTACGATTTCATGCAATCAACGGCAGGATGTGAATCACGTCACAAACACGTGTGTGTGCGTCTTCATCAGGAAGTATTCAGATTCTTTACTTCAGTAAAACTACTCATACCACACTGTTAAAATACTCTGTTACAAGGTAGCGTCCTGCATTGAAAATGTAACTTGAGTAAAAGTATGTTTGTATAATCAGGAAAAGGTACTTAAAGCATTAAGAGCAGTGGCGGGCTGTGCATTTTATAGCTGGGCCTTCACTGCTGTCCTGCAGCTGAAACATCTCCTAATAACCTCATGATGGCGCCACAGCTTAAATTGTAGGAAATATGTTTTCTGCGCTCACTTAGGAGACAACGGGCTGTGTGACCTCTGAACCGGAACAACAAAAAACACAACAAAGAACAGCTGAGGCCCCGCACTTCTAGGAGGCTAGGCTAAACTAGCTTAACAAACAATAACTCCGCGCATGACATATGCTTCGTAATTAACGGACAATACATACAGTCCAAATCTATATAATTAACACAATGACAACAACAAACTCACGAGAACCAGTCACATATATTCATAAGAGTATAAAAAGTCCCCTGTGACTGTTTGATTATTATATATTCTATTATTAAATTATTAACACTCATGTATTAATGTAAAAGCAGGATTTTAGTGTTGTAGTTGGTTGAGGTGGAGCTCATTTGAAACTATTAACTAGTGATGTTTTTCACTATGGATTAATCTGTTGATTATTTTCTCCAATACTCAATTGTCTGGCTTTTTAAAAACAGTGAAAATTGTGAGAAATGCCGTCACAATTACCCAGAAACCCAAAGTGACACTTTCACAATGTTTGCTTTGTTCCCCCAGCAGTCCAAACCTCAATATTATTAATAATACGTTAACATTAACATTATTGATTTATGAAAAAAACATATTTTGTAAACTTGTATGTTTTGTTTGTAAAAATCTTTTATTGTGAAAGATTCAGAAGAAACAATTTATTTGTCATGAAATACAACTTATGTGTAAACCAGGCTTTTCTGTTCAGTGTTCGATGCTCAAGTCAGCTCATTACTCAGGCCTTGTGTTCAACAACTCATTTCTTTACAATCAGTTTTCTTTGACTCATAAGTCGTCTGACCAATATTCACAAAACAAATCAAAATTGGTCAAAGTGACTAGTAATTATTTAAACCACTTTTCACACCAAAAAACATTTGCATCTTTTCTATTAATTAACTTTGTCCATTAACTGTTTATGCCAATATAACAACAACACATACTGTATTCTGTAAACACTATAGGAATGTAAAAGGCCTTACTCTTAAATGAAGCTTTGTGACTAAATGAAATATTCAGCAATATGTTTTCTGTGGCTGCACATCAGATAGAATTCGTTTTGCTGATTTACTCAAAGTCAAACTTGAAGTATTTTGTGTCTTTAGAGTGAAAATAAAAGTCTGGGTTTAACGAAGGTTTGAACAGATTTTCTCCATATAATGTGTCTTGATGCAGAGCTTAAGAGATGAACACATCCCACGAATATGTTGGATATGTAGCAGGATACATATAATTAAAAGTCTTAATGAAGTGTAAGTTAATCACCACAGTTAACAGATTCTGTAGAAAATAACATTTAAAGTTAAACTATATGGTATAACTATTTACACAAAATATGTACATTCATTCCCTTTAATGAATAAAATCATTACATGAAAAAGAGAGTGATTAGTTTACTCTGACAGGAGAGATGATCAGAGGTGCTGCGTTTTTACCATCATCATTACATTCAGGACTGAAGTATGGGAAGAGTTTCTCAGTGAAGGAGCAGCCAGTGAAGGAGTAGATAAGAGCTGCAGCATCTACGTCATAGAAGGAGACCAGACCCTCCTCATAATCCACAAACACCCCCACCTTCTGAGGCTGAGACTTCAGAGAGAGACTGACTGACGGTGCATCAAGAGCTTCATACTTATTTCCTTTTCTCAACCATATGGTCCAGTAACCATCCTGAGGCATCATTGTGATATTTCCCTTCCTGTTGATCGACTCTCTGAACACTCCTAAATCCCACTCAGTCTTTCCTTTAACTTGAACCTCAAAGTAAAATCTGCCAGAAGAGAAACTCTGCTTTGCTAAAACACAGAGTTCAAGAGAAAATCTCTCTGGGTTGTTTGGGAGATTCTTCCTCACGTCACCATGTTTCACTTGTTTCCCATCATCTGACAAGATGAGTTTAGGATAAGCTGTATCAGGATCAAGAGTCACATCCACTGCAAACTTCTGGATCCTCTTCAGCTCAGCTTCAAGCAGCTTCTTCATCTCTTTACTGAGCGTCTCCTCCAGCTGAACCACAGCTTTCACCACAGTCCCCTCATACGATGGAGGAACACTGACCTTAGTCCAGTCCTTAGTGGGTGGTGGATGGTGGATGTTTGAGGACTGAAAACTCTGGAGAAGATGGAGGTGGTCTTCAGAGAGTGAGAGCTGAACCACCTCAGTGCTTCTCTTCATCAGCTCAGAGATTTCCTGTTCCAGCTCTTTGATGGAGTCTTCAGCCTGTTTCTTTGTCGTTTTCTGCTTCTCTTCTATTGTTTTGATGAACTCATTCAGTCTTCTCTCAACAGACTCCTTCAGATCAGTGAAGACCTGAACACCTTCTGCTTTCTCTTTGTCTGCATCTTCCTCACTGAGGTCGACTGAGTGTTTGATCTCCTCAATCTTCAGTCGTCTCTTCTGGATCATCTGCTGAATTTCAGCCTCTGTCTTCTTCAGCTCGACCTTCTTTCCTTCACATTCTTCTTTCAGAGGAACAACATCATGCGTCTTGTGGTCTAAAACGGGGCAGAGCATGCAGACACATGTCTGGTCGGTCTTACAGAACAGCTCCAGAGATTTATCGTGCTTCGTACACATCCTGTCTTCCAGGTTCTCCACAGGGTCGATCAGCTGATGTCTTTTCAGGCCTGACATTGTCAGATGAGGCTCCAGGTGAGTCTCACAGTAGGAGGCCAGACACACCAGGCAGGACTTCAGGGCCTTCAGTTTGGTTCCAGTGCAGACGTCACAGGGAACTTCTCCTGGTTTGGACTCTTGTTGCTCTGAGCTGCTGGTTTTCTGTTGAGCTGACTGTCTGAACTGAACAACCATCTCAGAGATGAAGGTGTTGATGTGCAGCTCAGGTCTTGAGATGAAAACCTTTGTACACATTGGACACATGTGCTGGTCGTTAGTATTCCAGTGTTCAGTGATGCAGTTTTTGCAGAAGTTGTGTCCACATGATGTGGTGACTGGATCAGTGAACACATCCAGACAGATGGAGCACAGGAACTGATCTTCAGATGACAGATAGTTTGCAGCAGACATATCTACACAAAGAGTGGAAGAAAAGAAACACATTTTATTCAAAATATAGTTTAGTTATTTGTTTAAAAAGTGATTATTTTTATATCTTTTAACTTTTAAGTAAGCAACCAAGATCAAAGTCGTGCTGACAAGCTCAAGCTTGCTACTCTTGCAAAGCAGCACAGAATAAGTCTAATTTGTGATGAAGAACAGCACTGCTAACACATTTCCTCTAGCTGCTTCACAATAAGAGCCTCCCGCTGATTCGCTGGTAGAAAACGTTTAATGTGAAACAACAAGAGGCAATAAAGGAAGCGATCAGTGAACAGTAATAACAGCAGGAAAGTAGCAGTGAGACTAAAGTTCAAACCACAGAGATTCAGCCACAAGTTGCTAAAGTCCTGAGACTGTTCAAAGCTGTTAAAGTGAGTTACTGTATAGTGGGACTGTGGACAAACACACAGAGTTATATTGTGAACAATTGATCAAGTATGAAGTGAAAAGAGTGGAACTTGCTGCCTGAGTAAAGTTACAGTTTTGTGTTAATCCTGGTTGTTGAAAGTGTAAATATGATCAGCTGTACTCACCAGTGTTTGGAAGAGACTCTGCTGTGTTGTTGAGAAAGACCTGATGAAGTCACTTTGACTTTTCTTTGAGAGAAACACAGAGACTTGTCTTTACTGCAGTGTGTCTGACACTCTGACAAACTTATCTTTCGTTTCTGGAGTGTGACGTTGAAGCTCTTATCTTCACAGTGTAGCTTCGCCTTTTACCTGGTGAGGGTTTGTTTCCTCCCTCTGGTTTACACGGAGTAGTCTGGCTTTTAGCCGACAGTCAGTCATGTGACCCTCATCATATTTGTCCCAGTTGTCTCTCCCATACACACCCCAAAGCCTGTCAAGGACATGGTAGGGCTGAAGTTAACATGACACAAAACTCAGTTTGTTGTTTTAAGGTGAGTTATGTGCTTCAACTATCTCTTGGTCTTTAATTTAGTATAAAGGTGATCATCTGGACTCTGACTGTACGTGATGTTTGTTTTTGTGTTTCTGTCGCAGGGTGGAGAAAGCAGAAGGCAGCCAAAGAGAGGGCAGGTATGGCAAAGGTGAGCACAAATCTGTTGTACCACTTCCTGTTATCACCTGTCAATCAATTCACATTAGTGAGCTGTATGGTGTGGGGAGGAAACTAAGATTTGAAATAATCAAATATTACTCAGTGACTCTAAAGTTTGATAAAATCTTACTTGATGAAATAACAGTCACCATACAATAAATATTATTATCAATGACATTTTGTTTGTTTTTTTATTTACAAAATCCTCTTTATTAACACTGTGTGCTATATAACTATAATAATAATAATAATAATATTTCTAGCACAATTTTTAGGCTTTTATTCTGAAGTCAGCACATCTTCAATTCCTGTTTTATTCTGACACTTTGATGGCAACTGGCATTAAGATGTAGCATTTAAACATACAAATGAAAGAATATGATGATGAATCTACTTTAACAGTCACCCACTATATACTTTTATTGTAAAGAGGACTTCAGTGATCAGCTGGTGGCTTTTATCTGGCTCCTTATTGGATAATGGTGATTGAAGGAGGGTCGCTCCCAGCATGCAGATGAAGTTTAACTGGCTCACAGATCAGAGCTCATTACTGATCACCGTATGATGACTTCCTGTGAGGTCTGACCACAGAGACCCCAAAAAGAAACGGTGAAAACCAGAGAGAAGAGTTTTCCTTCCGGTGGCTGACCGTTGTTTGTCCTGCAGCTCCTGGACCTGAAGGACGCTGAGGCGGTGCAGAAGTTCTTCCTGGAGGAGATCCAGCTGGGGGAGGAGCTGCTGGCTCAGGGTAACACCTCCTCACACCAACACCTTCTTTACAGTCACAGTTTGATTTTCACTTGTGTGGTTTTATTGTTTCTCAGTCTTATTCCAGGCAGCAGTGAGTTCTGTCAGTCTTTCCTCTGGTCTCTGTGGAGTCCGTCATGGTGTCTTTACACTTTACGTCTGGTCTTTGTGCTTCGCTCCACAGGAGACTATGAGAAAGGTGTGGACCACCTGACCAACGCCATCGCCGTGTGTGGTCAGCCTCAGCAGCTGCTGCAGGTGCTGCAGCAGACTCTGCCTCCGCCCGTCTTCCAGATGCTGCTCACCAAACTGCCCAGCATCAGCCAGGTAGGCCCAACACTTCTCTTTATTCTCCATGTGGATCTCCATGAGTCCTTCTGTTCTCCACACAGAAACAACAACAACAACAGTTTAAAATCACGTGTTATCAATGAAACAAGGAAAGGAAGAAACAAAACAAGCCGGTTTGTGTTCTGCTCCTGTCCTGCAGCGTATTGTGAGTGCACAGAGTCTGAGCGAGGACGATATAGAATGAGGACCAGGAGGAGACAACCCCCAAACCCTCACCCTCCTCTTCCTCCCCTTCCTCTTCCTCACGTGGACCTTCCATGACGACCCTGCCAACGCCTCGGCCTCCATCGCTCCGGCCGACGTCCATCACTTCCTGAAGTGGAATTAGTTTTTTATTCCTGGTTTATCCATGACAGTAGTGTTTTGTCTTTTCACTTAAATTACCCGTTTTGGGGTATTAAGAGTATCTGGATCATAACGGCCAGAGAAACACAAGAGCCCGTCCCCACTTCACCATCATTAGGTCTGTACTCATCAAGTGGACCGGGTGTTGACATGAATCCGCTCCTTCCTTCAGGGTGGTGTAGCACACGTCCTGACGGCATCATGTACCAGCTTTACACCGTCTGACATGTTCGTACCAACCATCTTCATGGTTCTTCTGATATCAGTCGTGGAAAGTTACAGAAACAGGAATCTTCTCTTTGCTCGGATGCGTCACAAAGTATTTATTGTTTGTTGTTTGTTATCAGTCGTCTTTCTGTTCGTTCTCGACTTGGAAACACTTTTGAAAAAGTGATGAAAAGTTTTGATTTTGTCATTTTAAAGAGGACGACCCTCTTTAGGAAAATAAAAAATGTGAACAAACTCTGAAGTTATCTTGTGAGTTTATTTTAAATGAAATCACGCCTCCTCCAGTTGTTGCTCGTCTCTGTGCACGTGTCATCGATATTTAGAAAGTAGCTTCTAGTGAGCAAACATTTAAAATAGTCGTCCTACAACGTTTTACAACAGGTCGTGTCTTCATTTCTGTACCTATTATCTCACAGGACGAACAAAAGAGACGTCCTAGAAACTACAGCAAAGATCTTCTCCTCCAGAGAGATTCATCCACAGCAGGGAAACACTAAACTTCTTGTCCTGCTGCTGCATCACTTTCTCTTTGTCTTTGTAAAATGTTCAGGCTAAATAACTGTGTTGTTTGCATCACGTTCAGATTTTGCCACTTTCGACCCCTCAAGTTTCTGCGTCGCCCGTCTGTCTTGCATTGCCTGGAATCCCACAATGCCTTGCGATGTCCCACAGAACATAAACGGTGAAACTTTGCGCTGCATTCAGTGGTTCTTTGGTGCATTTCTGTTTTATTCACTAGATGGCAGTGAAGACAAAGATTCAATTGTTTACCACTTTGGAGCGTTCACATCAGGCGACTCATGATTTCAGAGCGTTTGAAGGGTTACAAATATTTAGCATGAACATTATAAAACTAAATGCATTAAATTTGAGTTTAATTATTTTGAAGGACAAACTGTGTTAGGAGTAACACTTTAGCCTTTTGTCTCTGTGGGCGGAGGACCAACAAACCTCTGAAACACGAGTCTTGTGAAGTCTATTAATCGATTCAGAATCTCCAGTTTCTGACCGGTTGAATTTTACGAGTAATTTCCACTTGTTGAGTTATGTTTTGAGTGTCAATCATCACAACTTTTTCAGTCAAAGTCTGATACAAGAAGCTTTTATTGTGAAGCAGCAGTCACAGGACTCACAATACATTTGTAATGAAATACAACGTCAGTGTTTAGTGCTCAAGTCAAAGCTAACTCAGACCTTGTGTTCAACAACCACTTTATTTTGCAGTTTTTATCCAACAATCATATATTTACAGATTTCTTTGACTCATAAGCCGTCTCACCAGTATTCATCTGTAGACACTATAAGCATGTAATAATCATCACTCTTAAATTAATCTTCATGACACAATCAAATAATCAGCAATATGTTTTTCTGCGGCTGCACATCAGATAGAAAAACAAATACAAATAATCAAGATATTTTGCAGTATTTCTTTTTAGTTTTCTGCTATTTTACTCAAACTGCAGCTTGACATATTTGGTGTCTTTAGAAACAATGATTTCTTCTGGAAGTGAAAATAAATGTGTCGGTAGATTAAACAGAACGTGAGTCATGATGCGTTGATCATGACTCACGGGTTGAGGCTGAATATGTTCCCCTGAATGAAGTGGGAGAAGTGATCAGTTTACTCCGACAGGAGAGATGATCAGAGGTGCAGAGTTTCTACCACCAGGACAGAAGTATGGGAAGAGTTTCTCAGTGAAGGAGCAGCCAGTGAAGGAGTAGATAAGAGCTGCAGAATCTACGTCATAGAAGGAGACCAGACCCTCCTCATAATCCACAAACACCCCCACCTTCTGAGGCTGAGACTTCAGAGAGAGACTGACTGCAGGGTCATCAAGAGCTTCATACTTATTTCCATTTCTAAACCATATGGTCCAGTAACCATCCTCACGACTCAGTGTGATGTTTCCCTTCCTGTTGATCGACTCTCTGGCCACTCCTAAATCCCACGCAGTCATTCTTTTAACTTGAACCTCAAAGTAAAATCTGCCAGAAGAGAAACTCTGTGTTCCTAAAACACAGGCATTAACAGAAAATCTCTCTGGATTGTCGGGGAGTAATTGCTCTACCTTACCAGTACGCACTTGTTTCCCATCAGCAGACAGGATGAGATAAGCATTTGCTGTATCAGGATCAAGAGTCACATCCACTGCAAACTTCTGGACCCTCTTCAGCTCAGCTTTGACCAACTTCTTTATCTTTTTACTGAGCGTCTCCTCCAGCTGAGACACAGCTCTCACTACAGTCGGCTCATATGATTGGCTGATGCTGACCTTTGTCCAGTCCTTGGTGGGTGGTGGGTGGTGGATGTTTGAGGACTGAACACTCTGGAGAAGATGGAGGTGGTCTTCAGAGAGTGAGAGCTGAACCACCTCAGTGCTTCTCTTCATCAGCTCAGAGATTTCCTGTTCCAGCTCTTTGATGAAAGCTTCGGCCTGTTTCTCTATTGTGTTGTGCTTCTCTTTGATTGTGTTGATGAGCTCATTCAGGCCTCTCTCTACAGACTCCTTCAGATCAGTGAAGACCTGAACACCTTCTGCTTTCTCTCTGTCTGCATCTTCCTCACTGAGGTCGACTGAGTGTTTGATCTCCTGAATCTTCAGTCGTCTCTTCTGGATCATCTGCTGAATTTCAGCCTCTGTCTTCTTCAGCTCGAACTTCTTTCCTTCATATTCTTCTTTCAGAGGAACAAACTCGTGCATCTTATGATCTAAAACGGGACAAAGCATGCAGACACACATCTGGTCGGTCTTACAGAACAGCTCCAGAGGTTTATCGTGCTTCGTACACATCCTGTCCTCCAGGTTCTCCACAGGGTCGATCAGCTGATGTCTTTTCAGGCCTGACATTGTCAGATGAGGCTCCAGGTGAGTCTCACAGTAGGAGGCCAGACACACCAGGCAGGACTTCAGGGCCTTCAGTTTGGTTCCAGTGCAGACGTCACAGGGAACTTCTCCTGGTTTGGACTCGTGTTGCTCTGAGCTGCTGGTTTTCTGTTGAGCTGACTGTCTGAACTGAGCAACCATCTCAGAGATGAAGGTGTTGATCCTCAAATCTGGTCTTGTGTTGAAAACCTCTTTACACATGGGACACTGGCATCTGTCACTAGTATTCCAGTGTTCATTGATGCAGTTTTTGCAGAAGTTGTGTCCACATGATGTGGTGACTGGATCAGTGAACACATCCAGACAGATGGAGCACAGGAACTGATCTTCAGATGACAGATAGTTTGCAGCAGCCATATCTACACAAAGAGTGGAAGAAAATAAAAACATTTTATTCAAAATAGAGTTTAATTATTTGTTTAAAAAGGAAACAAGTGTAATTCTTTTCATATCTTTTAACTTTTAAGTAAGCAACCAAGATCAAAGTCGTGCTGACAATCTCAAGTTTGCTACTCTCACAAAGCAGCACAGAATAATTCTAATTTGTGATGAAGAACAGCACTGCTAACACGTTTCCTATAGCTGCTTCACAATAAGAGCCTCCCGCTGGTTCACTGGTAGAAAACTTTTAATGTGAAACAACAAGAGGCAATAAAGGAAGCGATCAGTGAACAGTAATAACAGCAGGAAAGTAGCAGTGAGACTAAAGTTCAAACCACAGAGATTCAGCTACAAGTTGCTAAAGTCCTGAGACTGTTCAAAGCTGTTAAAGTGAGTTACTGTATAGTGGGACTGTGGACAAACAGACAGAGTTATATTGTGAACAATTGATCAAGGATGAAGTGAAAAGAGTGGAACTTGCTGCCTAAGTAAAGTTACAGTTTTGTGTTAATCCTGGTTGTTGAAAGTGTAAATATGATCAGCTGTACTCACCAGTGTTTGGAAGAGACTCTGCTGTGTTGTTGAGAAAGACCTGATGAAGTCACTTTGACTTTTCTTTGAGAGAAACACAGAGACTTGTCTTTACTGCAGTGTGTCTGACACTCTGACAAACTTATCTTTTGTTTCTGGAGTGTGACGTTGAAGCTCTTCTCTTCACAGTGTAGCTCCGCCTCTTACCTGGTGAGGGTTTGTTTCCTCCCTCTGGTTTACACGGAGTAGTCTGGCTTTTAGCCGACAGTCAGTCATGTGACCCTCATCATATTTGTCCCAGTTGTCTCTCCCATACACACCCCAAAGCCTGTCAAGGACATAGTAGGGCTGAAGTTAACATGACACAAAACTAAGTTTGTTGTTTTAAGGGGAGTTATGTGCTTCAACTGTCTCTTGGTCTTTAATTCAGTATAAAGGTGATCATCTGGACTCTGACTGTACGTGCTGTTTGTTTCTGTGTTTCTGTCGCAGGGCGGAGAAAGCAGAAGGCAGCCAAAGAGAGGGCAGGTATGGCAAAGGTGAGCACAAATCTGTTGTACCACTTCCTGTTATCACCTGTCAATCAATTCACATTAGTGAGCTGTATGGTGTGGGGAGGAAACTAAGATTTGAAATAGTCAAATATTACTCAGTGACTCTAAAGTTTGATAAAATCTTACTTGATGAAATAACAGTCACCATACAATAAATATTATTATTATTATTATCAATGACATTTTGTTTGTTTTTTTATTTACAAAATCCTCTTTATTAACACTGTGTGCTATATAACTATAATAATAATAATAATAATATTTCTAGCACAATTTTTAGGCTTTTATTCTGAAGTCAGCACATCTTCAATTCCTGTTTTATTCTGACACTTTGATAGCAACGGGCATTAAGATGTATCATGTAAACATACAAATGAAAGAATATGATGATGAATCTACTTTAACAGTCACCCACTATATACTTTTATTTTAAAGAGGACTTCAGTGATCAGCTGGTGGCTTTTATCTGGCTCCTTATTGGATAATGGTGATTGAAGGAGGGTCGCTCCCAGCATGCAGATGAAGTTTAACTGGCTCACAGATCAGAGCTCATTACTGATCACCGTATGATGACTTCCTGTGAGGTCTGACCACAGAGACCCCAAAAAGAAATGGTGAAAACCAGAGAGAAGAGTTTTCCTTCCGGTGGCTGACCGTTGTTTGTCCTGCAGCTCCCGGACCTGAAGGACGCTGAGGCGGTGCAGAAGTTCTTCCTGGAGGAGATCCAGCTGGGGGAGGAGCTGCTGGCTCAGGGTAACACCTCCTCACACCAACACCTTCTTTACAGTCACAGTTTGATTTTCACTCGTGTGGTTTTATTGTTTCTCAGTCTTATTCCAGGCAGCAGTGAGTTGTGTCAAAGTCTTTCCTCTGGTCTCTGTGGAGTCCGTCATGGTGTCTTTACACTTTACGTCTGGTCTTTGTGCTTCGCTCCACAGGAGACTATGAGAAAGGTGTGGACCACCTGACCAACGCCATCGCCGTGTGTGGTCAGCCTCAGCAGCTGCTGCAGGTGCTGCAGCAGACTCTGCCTCCGCCCGTCTTCCAGATGCTGCTCACCAAACTGCCCAGCATCAGCCAGGTAGGCCCAACACTTCTCTTTATTCTCCATGTGGATCTCCATGAGTCCTTCTGTTCTCCACACAGAAACAACAACAACAGTTTAAAATCACGTGTTATCAATGAAACAAGGAAAGGAAGAAACGAAACAAGCCGGTTTGTGTTCTGCTCCTGTCCTGCAGCGTATTGTGAGTGCACAGAGTCTGAGCGAGGACGATATAGAATGAGGACCAGGAGGAGACAACCCCCAAACCCTCACCCTCCTCTTCCTCCCCTTCCTCTTCCTCACGTGGACCTTCCATGACGACCCTGCCAACGCCTCGGCCTCCATCGCTCCGGCCGACGTCCATCACTTCCTGAAGTGGAATTAGTTTTGTATTCCTGGTTTATTCATGACAGTAGTGTTTTGTTTTTTCACTTAAATTACCCGTTTGGGGTATTAAGAGTATCTGGATCATAACGGCCAGAGAAACACAAGAGCCCGTCCCCACTTCACCATCATTAGGTCTGTACTCATCAAGTGGACCGGGTGTTAACATGAATCGGCTCCTTCCTTCAGGGTGGTGTAGCACACGTCCTGACGGCATCATGTACCAGGTTTACATCGTCTGACATGTTTGTACCAACCATCTTCATGGTTCTTCTGATATCAGTCGCAGAAAGTTACAGAAACAGGAATCTTCTCTTTGCTCGGATGCGTCACAAAGTATTTATTGTTGTTTTGTTATCAGTCGTCTTTCTGTTCGTTCTCGACTTGGAAACACTTTTGAAAAAGTGATGAAAAGTTTTGTTTTTGTCATTTTAAAGAGGACGACCCTCTTTAGGAAAATAAAAAATGTGAACAAACTCTGAAGTCGTCTTGTGAGTTTATTTTAAATGAAATCACGCCTCCTCCAGTTGTTGCTCGTCTCTGTGCACGTGTCATCGATATTTAGAAAGTAGCTTCTAGTGAGCAAACATTTAAAATAGTCGTCCTACAACGTTTTACAACAGGTCGTGTCTTCATTTCTGTACCTATTATCTCACAGGACGAACAAAAGAGACATCCTAGAAACTACAGCAAAGATCTTCTCCTCCAGAGAGATTCATCCACAGCAGGGAAACACTAAACTTCTTGTCCTGCTGCTGCATCACTTTCTCTTTGTCTTTGTAAAATGTTCAGGCTAAATAACTGTGTTCTTTGCATCACATTCATATTTTGCCACTTTCGACCTCTCAAGTTTCTGCGTCGCCCGTCTGTCTTGCATTGCCTGGAATCCCACAATGCCTTGCGATGTCTCACAGAACATAAACGGTGAAACTTTGCGCTGCATTCAGTGGTTCTTTGGTGCATTTCTGTTTCATTCACTAGATGGCAGTGAAGACAAAGATTCAGTTGTTTACCACTTTGGAGCGTTCACATCAGGCGACTCATGATTTCAGAGCGTTTGAAGGGTTACAAATATTTAGCATGAACATTATGAAACTAAATGCATTAAATTAGAGTTTAATTATTTTGAAGGACAAACTGTGTTAGGAGTAACACTTTAGCCTTTTGTCTCTGTGGGCGGAGGACCAACAACCCTCTGAAACACGAGTCTTGTGAAGTCAATTAATTGATTCAGAACCTCCAGTTTCTGACTGGTTGATGATTTTTATGAGTAATTTCCACTTGTTGAGTTATGTTTTGAGTGTCAATCATCACAACTTCTCCAGTCAAAGTCTGATACAAGAAGCTTTTATTGTGAAGCAGCAGTCACAGGACTCACAATACATTGTAATGAAATACAACGTCAGTGTTTAGTGCTCAAGTCAAAGCTAACTCAGACCTTGTGTTCAACAACCACTTTATTTTGCAGTTTTTATTCAACAATCATATATTTACAGATTTCTTTGACTCATAAGCCGTCTCACCAGTATTCACAAAACAGAACAAAAATGGCCAAAGTGACCAGAAATTAATTAAACCACTTTTCAAACCAAGTAGAAAATGCCACATTCACTTTTTATGTCCAACATTATAATGAGACATACTGCATTCTGTAGACACTAAAAGCATGTAATAATCCTTACTCTGAAATTAATCTTCGTGACACAATGAAGGGTTGAAAAGATGAACGTATTAAATAAACGTGTTGCCTTTGTAATGGGATACATATAATGACAATAGAGTAAATCAATCACCACAGTAAATTTGGAATACACTGATACCGTTTTTTTCTTTTTCTTTTCAACAAGTGCCTTTGGGTACTTCTTGATACCGATTACCGATATTAGCACTAAATAATACAATTACATAGCAAGCAATGAATTTAAAGTTATGCTTTATTGTCATCAGATGTTCCTCCCTTTCTGACTGTATCATGATGCTGTTGCTACATTTTCACATTAAACTTTGTGTTTTCCTGATACAATCAGCAGAGTTTGCTGTCGGGAGGTTAATGATTAACCGTGTTAATAATTAGCTTCAGGGCTAACACCCCACACTATCATCAGCAGGTGGCTGGTATGCAAGACACATAAACTTGGCTAAAGTCCTGAGGAGTTGTAGCATCGTC
This sequence comes from Anarhichas minor, assembly GCF_050575085.1. Lineage (NCBI taxonomy): Eukaryota > Metazoa > Chordata > Actinopteri > Perciformes > Anarhichadidae > Anarhichas > Anarhichas minor. The sequence goes on along the minus strand of NW_027466460.1, from coordinate 14,374,100 downwards.
ACACACACACACACACACACACATACACACACACACACACACACACACACACACACACACACACAAACGTCTCACACACACACACACACACACTTTCTCTCTACAGGACACCGGCTAACATTACACCAGGCTTGCACTACACTGGTGGAAACCCTGACAGATGATGCCAGACAGACACACAGCTGACAACCTCACTGCTAAACTAATTCATGTGAAGGAGACTTACAGGGAAAGTGGCTGCATGTGTACGAGTACATGAGCACAGTATCTGTGCATCCCTACTGTTACCAGATTCTGTAGAGAATAAGATGTAGACCACACAGGGTTGAGGCTGAATATGTTCCCCTGAATGAAGTGGGAGAAGTGATTAGTTTACTCCGACAGGAGAGATGATCAGAGGTGCAGAGTTTTTAACACCAGGATTAGGACCAGGACTGAAGTATGGGAAGAGATTCTCTTTGAAGGAGCAGCCAGTGAAGGAGTAGATAAGAGCTGCAGCATCTACGTCATAGAAGGAGACCAGACCCTCCTCATAAACCACAAACACCCCCACCTTCTGAGGCTGAGACTTCAGAGAGAGACTGACTGAAGGGTCATCAAGAGCTTCATACTCATTTCCATTTCTCAAACATATGGTCCAGTAACCATCCTGAGGGCTCAGTGAGATTTGTCCCTTCCTGTTGATCGACTCTCTGGCCACTCCTAAATCCCATCCAGACTTTATTTTAACTTGAACCTCGTAGTAAAAGTTTTCTGAAGAGAAACTCTGTGTTCCTAAAACACAGAGAGTAGGAGAAAATCTCTCTGGATTGTTGGGGCGTAATTGCTGTACCTTACCAGTATGCACTTGTTTCCCATCAGCAGACAAGATGAGTTTAAGATTTGCTGTATCAGGATCAAGAGTCACATCCACTGCAAACTTCTGGATCCTCTTCAGCTCAGCTTCAACCAGCTTCTTTATCTCTTTACTGAGCGTCTCCTCCAGCTGAGCCACAGCTCTTCTCACAGTTCCCTCATATGATGCTGGAGGAACACTGACCTTTGTCCAGTCCTTGGTGGGTGGTGGGTGGTGGATGTTTGAGGACTGAACACTCTGGAGAAGATGGAGGTGGTCTTCAGAGAGAGAGAGCTGAACCACCTCAGTGCTTCTCTTCATCAGCTCAGAGATTTCCTGTTCCAGCTCTTTGATGAAAGCTTCGGCCTGTTTTTCGTTTCTTTTCTGCTTCTCTTTGATCGTGTCGATGAGATTGGCCTGGCCTCTCTCAACAGACTCCTTCAGAGCAGTGAAGACCTGAACACCTTCTGCTTTCTCTCTGTCTGCATCTTCCTCACTGAGGTCGACTGAGTGTTTGATCTCCTGAATCTTCAGTCGTCTCTTCTGGATCATCTGCTGAATTTCAGCCTCTGTCTTCTTCAGCTCGACCTTCTTTCCTTCATATTCTTCTTTCAGAGGAACAAACTCGTGCGTCTTATGATCTAAAACGGGACAAAGCATGCAGACACATGTCTGGTCGGTCTTACAGAACAGCTCCAGAGGTTTATCGTGCTTCGTACACATCCTGTCTTCCAGGTTCTCCACAGGGTCGATCAGCTGATGTCTTTTCAGGCGTGAAGCTGTCAGATGAGGCTCCAGGTGAGTCTCACAGTAGGAGGCCAGACACACCAGGCAGGACTTCAGGGCCTTCAGTTTGGTTCCAGTGCAGACGTCACAGGGAACTTCTCCTGGTTTGGACTCTTGTTGCTCTGAGCTGCTGGTTTTCTGTTGAGCTGACTGTCTGAACTGAGCAACCATCTCAGAGAGTAAAGTGTTGACCCTCAAATCTGGTCTTGTGTTGAAACCCTCTTTACACATGGGACACTGGCATCTGTCACTAGTATTCCAGTGTTCAGTGATGCAGTTTTTGCAGAAGTTGTGTCCACATGGTGTGGTGACTGGATCAGTGAACACATCCAGACAGATGGAGCACAGAAACTGATCTTCAGATGACAGATAGTTTGCAGCAGCCATATCTACACAAAGAGTGGAAGAAAAGAAAAACAATTCATTCAAAATAGAGTTTAATTATTTGTTAAAAAAGGAAACAAGTGTGATTCTTTTTATATCTTTTAACTTGTAAGTAAGCAACCAAGATCAAAGTCGTGCTGACAAGCTCAAGTTTGCTACTCTCACAAAGCAGCACAGAATAAGTCTAATTTGTGATGAAGAACAGCACTGCTAACACGTTTCCTCTAGCTGCTTCACAATAAGAGCCTCCCGCTGGTTCACTGGTGGAAAACTTTTAATGTGAAACAACAAGAGGCAATAAAGGAAGCGATCAGTGAACAGTAATAACAGCAGGAAAGTAGCAGTGAGACTAAAGTTCAAACCACAGAGATTCAGCTACAAGTTGCTAAAGTCCTGAGACTGTTCAAAGCTGTTAAAGTGAGTTACTGTATAGTGGGACTGTGGACAAACACACAGAGTTATATTGTGAACAATTGATCAAGTATGAAGTGAAAAGAGTGGAACTTCCTGCCTGAGTAAAGTTACAGTTTTGTGTTAATCCTGGTTGTTGAAAGTGTAAATATGATCAGCTGTACTCACCAGTGTTTGGAAGAGACTCTGCTGTGTTGTTGAGAAAGACCTGATGAAGTCACTTTGACTTTTCTTTGAGAGAAACACAGAGACTTGTCTTTACTGCAGTGTGTCTGACACTCTGACAAACTTAACTTTCGTTTCTGGAGTGTGACGTTGAAGCTCTTCTCTTCACAGTGTAGCTCCGCCTCTTAACTGGTGAGGTTTCGTTTCCTCCCTCTGGTTTACACGGAGTAGTCTGGCTTTTAACCGACAGTCATGTGACCCTCATCATATTTGTCCCAGTTGTCTCTCCCATACACACCCCAAAGCCTGTCAAGGATGCATATGACTCATATCAGACATCTTGTTGATTTATCTGAGCACATCACAAAGGTGCTTCACATTTCGTTAACGTGAATGTTAACAGGTTTTAAACATGTTAAGATAAGATAACATGTGAACGCAGCATTAATGGAACACTTCAACATTTTAGGAAACATGTTTATTGACTTTCTACCACAATAACTACCATGAATGTTAAACATGAAGCTACAGACAGGATGTGGTTAGCCTAGCTTAGCATAAAGACTAACAGCAGGGACAAACAGCAGTCTGGTGACTTTTTTTTATGCAGCGATTTATGGTGGAAATGTCTTTATGTATGTGGACAACACAAAATTCATACGTCAGGTGACAAATCAAAATATTAGGCAGCAAGTCTCTCCGGGATTCTGAATTCCTTTCAAATATTTAATGTCATCTCTGCTGAGTCAACACAAATCTCGGGCTTGATTTACTCTTCTGTCCTCTTGTTGTGAGGAAGTAACCTCTTTAAATGTGCATGTGGCTCCTATCCACATCCATGATACATTCATTCATTTTGTGTTTCAGCAACGTTTCCGCTTCCGTTAGAAACTTTCTGCACATTCAAAACATTTCCCACATATCTGTATTCTGATAAGTCGAGAATAAAGTCGTAATGTTGTGACAATGTTGTTATTTAATGAGAATAAAGGCTTAATATTTCAAGAAAAACTTCACTTGCCCCAACAATGATTTGATCGTATCTCATTCAGACGTCTGACGGACAGAGAACCCTGTCGGCTGTAAGATGCTCTTCATCGGAAGTGGAAAACCGAAACTAACTGAAAACTCTTCAGATCGTCAGACATAAATCTCATCACTATTGTCCACACAAATTATAACTTCACCACTTCCGATAAAGTGCAGCTCACAGCTTTTCAGCAGAAAGCATCCTGGAGTAAAGAGACGATGCCAAACAGAGCAAAACTTTCTATAAGTGAAAGCAGACGCAAAGACAGCGACTTCATTTTCTAATTCTCTAATTATTATTATTATTATTATTATCCTAACGGGGGCCCATCACTACTCCGTCATCGTTGACAGACTATAATTCTTTCTTTTGGTTTCTCTTTAGACAGTAGTCTAGTCCTCACACACTTTCTATTGCTGAGATGTAGATCGGGTATCAGATATGAACAGTCTTTCTGGGCTTGGATTTCTTCTTCAGTCCTTTCTTTTTAATCTTTTTGTTTGGATCCACCATCTCTCCTTTGAAGGAGGTGGAGCTCTTCTGCTGGTTTCCAGAGAACTTCTTTTTAGACTTGAAACCGCCTCCTCTCTCCTGACCCGAGCCCTTCATGGGGCCTTTGCCGGGGCCCTTCATGGGGCCCTTGCCGGTCCTCCCTTTGGTTTCGTTGCTGTCCGTTTTATTCTTCTGCCTCGACGCCCTCCTCACCCGGATGGGTCTGCCCTCCAGTTTGATGCCTTCCAGTTCCAACGCCAGCTGCACCGAGTCGGCGCTCTGCAAAAGGAAGTACCAAACCGGTACAACACCATTAACTCTCACATAAACCTGGTACAAAAAACAATAACCTCAAGAGAACACAAACCAAAAAAAGAAAAGAGCCTTTTGGGTCGTCGTACCTCAAACAGGATGTAACCGAATCCTTTCCCGAATCCAGAGTTCTGGTCTCGCACCAATCGTACGGCCTCCACTGTGCCACACTCCTCAAAGTGCCGCCGAAAAGCCAGTTCGTTTAACTCTAAACACACACACACACACACACACACACACAGCAGGTCAACTTCAACGCAAAATGACGAACATTAACACTCGTCAAGATTAAAACAGCGGAGAGACTCACCGAACGAAAGATTCCCCACAAATACGGAGTGTTTGTTTTCGTACTGCAGGACAAGCACAATGTCACCAAATATGTTCCAAAAACTCATGTCAACAGATTTACAGATGAACTGCGGGTCGTGATGTGGAGACTCACCGATGAGCCGTTCATCACTCTGTCCACTCGGATGTGGAAGTCTTTCTCGACCTCCATGCCGTTCCTGTGAGGAGAGACAGACCGAGGGAGAGCTTGTTGTTGTTGGCTGAACGCACACGGCGACTCCATTTGTGGGAATGATTCAATGACTCACCTCTCCAGCGCTTTGGCGACTGTGGCCTCGTCCTCAAACACCACGTAGGCGTTTATGCTTTGCTTTTTTGGATGAGTTTTGCGTCTGTGAAGGAAAATAAAAAATGTGAACAAACTCTGAAGTTGTCTTGTGAGTTCATTTTAAATGACATCACGCCTCCTCCAGTTGTTGCTTGTCTCTGTGCACGTGTCATCGATATTTAGAAAGTAGCTTCTAGTGAGCAAACATTTAAAATAGTCGTCCTACAACGTTTTACAACAGGTCGTGTCTTCATTTCTGTACCTATTATCTCACAGGACGAACAAAAGAGACATCCTAGAAACTACAGCAAAGATCTTCTCCTACAGAGAGATTCATCCACAGCAGGGAAACACTAAACTTCTTGTGCTGCTGCTGCATCACTTTCTCTTTGTCTTTGTAAAATGTTCAGGCTAAATAACTGTGTTGTTTGCATCACGTTCAGATTTTGCCACTTTCGACTCCTCAAGTTTCTGCGTCGCCCGTCTGTCTTGCATTGCCTGGATGTTCCTTCAGAAACTACAGATTTACATGTTTTTTGGGGGAAATTAGATCTGTTTTTGTTTGATTCCACCGTCTTTCTTTAGAAGGAGGTGGAGCTTTTAATCGAATTCTTCTGGTTCCCAGAGAAGACTTGAAACTTCCCCGACCGCCTCCTCTCTCCTGACTCGAGCAGTGGTCGTTTGTAGGGCCCTTGCCGGTCCTCCCTTTGGTTCACTTGTTACCAGTTTCTTCGGCTTCTCCTTCACCGATCTCCTCACCTGGATGGGTCGTCTGTTATCCAGTTCGGTGCCGTCCAGTTCCAACTCCAGCTGCACTGAGTCGGCTCGCTGCGACAGGAAGACAAACAGGTACAACACCATAAACTCTCACTTAAAACCTGGTACACAAATAACAGCCGTGTGCAGCACCAACAAATACAGGTCAGGTGGAAAACATTCTTATTACATCATTAATATGTTCATCATTATGCTCTGAGTCACCATATAAATACTTAACTTTATATACTTAACTTTAATTCAACAGTCGAAATACTGTATATCAAAGATTCTGTATAATTACAGTTATATATGGTTATTATTTTATTGCCCATTCTCAGTATAGTTTAGTTTATAGTTTACTTTTTTTATTTTGCACAATTTAAACAATAAAATATAAATAAACAAACATAACAGATAAATAATATCAGTGCAGGAAGAGGCAAAAAGCCAACTGGGCTTATTTGAAGCCTCCACCCCTCAGTTTTATTCCTTGTATGTTAGAATTGATAGTTGTTAGAACTCGTATAATTTACACTGATGAATTGTCACAACATGCTGCTGTTCAAAATGAACAATAAAAAAGAACCCCCGACATGTTTAGTGCGTTGATAATTACTTTGAACAGAAAACAAGAAGAATGTGGAGCCACAGATGGCTTAAAATATTGTCTGAGTCAGCATAACATGACACAAAATGGAAAATAGTATAATTATTATTAACAAGGTCACTGTTTGTAACAAATGTTTTGACAGCAGTCATGCAGGTGATCTGAAACCGCTCAAACTGCAGACGGATGACTTAACATTTCTAAACTGATTCACAGGAAACAATTTGTCATGAAATACAACTTATGTGTAAACCAGGCTTTTCTGTTCAGTGTTCGATGCTCAAGTCAGCTCATTGCTCATGCCTTGTGTTCAACAACTAATTTGTTTTTGTTTACAATCAGTTTTCTTTGACTCATAAGTCGTCTGACCAATATTCACAAAACAAATCAAAATTGGCCAAAGTGACTCGTGATTCAAACCACTTTTTCACACCAAAAAACATTTGCATCTTTTCTATTAATAAACTTTGTCCGTTAACTGTTTATGCCAATACAACAATAACACATACTGTATTCTGTAAACACTATAGGAATGTAAAAGGCCTTACTCTTACTCTTAATTAAATTAAGCTTTATGACTAAATGAAATATTCAGCAACATGTTTTCCGTGGCTGCACATCAGATAGAATTCGTTTTGCTGATTTACTCAAAGTCAAACTTCAGCTTCAAGTATTTCGTGTCTTTAGAGTGAAAATAAAAGTCTGTGTCTAACGAAGGTTTAAACAGATTTTCCCCATATAATGTGTCTTGATGCAAAGTTTAAGAGATGAACACATCCCACGAATGTGTTGGATATGTAACGGGATACATATAATTAAAAGTTTTCATGAAGTGTAAGTTAATCACCACAGTTAACATATTCTGTAGAAAATAACATTTCAAGTTAAACTACATACAAAATATGTACATTCATTCCCTTCAATGAATAAAATCATTACATGAAAAAGAGATTGATTAGTTTACTCTGACAGGAGAGATGATCAGAGGTGCTACATTTTTAACACCATATTTATGACTAGGACTGAAGAATAGGAAGAGTTTCTCTTTGAAGGAGCAGCCAGTGAAGGAGTAGATAAGAGCTGCAGCATCTACGTCATAGAAGGAGACCAGACCCTCCTCATAATCCACAAACACCCCCACCTTCTGAGGCTGAGACTTCAGAGAGAGAGGAACTGAAGAACCAGCAGCAGCTTTGTACTCATTTCTCAAACATATAATCCAGTAACCATCCTGAGGACTCTGCTTAGCTAAGACACAGTGACAATAAGAAAATCTCTCTGGGTTGTTTGGGAGATTCTTCTTCACATCACCATGACTTACTTGTTTCCCATCAGCAGACAAGATGAGTTTAGGATGAGCCATCTTCACCTTAGGTTTAACCAGCTTCTTCATCTTTTTACTGAGCGTCTCCTCCAGCTGAACCACAGCTCTCCTCACAGTCCCCTCATACGATGGATGGACACTGACCTTTGTCCAGTCCTCGGTGGGTGGTGGGTGGTGGATGTTTGAGGACTGAACACTCTGGAGAAGATGGAGGTGGTCTTCAGAGAGTGAGACCTGAATGACCTCAGCGCTTCTCTTCATCAGCTCAGAGATTTCCTGTTCCAGCTCTTTGATGAAAGCTTCGGCCTGTTTCTTTGTCGTTTTCTGCTTCTCATCTATTGTATTGATGAGCTCGTTCAGTCTTCTCTCAACAGACTCCTTCAGATCAGTGAAGACCTGAACACCTTCTGCTTTCTCTCTGTCTGCATCTTCCTCACTGAGGTCGACTGAGTGTTTGATCTCCTGAATCTTCAGTCGTCTCTTCTGGATCATCTGCTGAATTTCAGCCTCTGTCTTCTTCAGCTCCACCTTCTTTCCTTCATATTCTTCTTTCAGAGGAACAACATCATGCATCTTGTGGTCTAAAACGGTGCAGAGCATGCAGACAAATGTCTGGTCGGTCTTACAGAACAGCTCCAGAGGTTTATCGTGCTTCGTACACATCCTGTCTTCCAGGTTCTCCACAGGGTCGATCAGCTGATGCCTTTTCAGGCCTGACATTGTCAGATGAAGCTCCAGGTGAGTCTCACAGTAGGAGACCAGACACACCAGGCAGGACTTCAGGGCCTTCAGTTTGGTTCCAGTGCAGACGTCACAGGGAACTTCTCCTGGTTTGGACTCTTGTTGCTCTGAGCTGCTGGTTTTCTGTTGAGCTGACTGTCTGAACTGAGCAACCATCTCAGAGATGAAAGTGTTGACGTGCAGCTCAGGTCTTGTGTTGAAAACCTCTTTACACATGGGACACATGTGCTGGTCACTAGTATTCCAGTGTTCAGCGATGCAGTTTTTACAGAAGTTGTGTCCACATGATGTGGTGACTGGATCAGTGAACACATCCAGACAGATGGAGCACAGAAACTGATCTTCAGATGACAGATAGTTTGCAGCAGCCATATCTACACATAGTGTGGAAGAAAAGAAAAACATTTTATTCAAAATATAGTTTAATTATTTACTGAAAAGGAAACAAGTGTGATTCTTTTTATTTCTTTTAACTTTTAAGTAAGCAACCAAGATCAAAGTCGTGCTGACAAGCTCAAGCTTGCTACTCTTGCAAAGCAGCACAGAATAAGTCTAATTTGTGTTGAAGAACAGCACTGCTAACACGTTTCCTCTAGCTGCTTCACATTAAGAGCCTCCCGCTGGTTCACTGGTAGAAAACCTTTACTGTGAAACAACAAGAGGCAATAAAGGAAGCGATCAGTGAACAGTAATAACAGCAGGAAAGTAGCAGTGAGACTAAAGTTCAAACCACAGAGATTCAGCTACAAGTTGCTAAAGTCCTGAGACTGTTCAAAGCTGTTAAAGTGAGTTACTGTATAGTGGGACTGTGGACAAACACACAGAGTTATATTGTGAACAATTGATCAAGTATGAAGTGAAAAGAGTGGAACTTCCTTCCTGAGTAAAGTTACAGTTTTGTGTTAATCCTGGTTGTTGAAAGTGTAAATATGATCAGCTGTACTCACCAGTGTTTGGAAGAGACTCTGCTGTGTTGTTGAGAAAGACCTGATGAAGTCACTTTGACTTTTCTTTGAGAGAAACACAGAGACTTGTCTTTACTGCAGTGTGTCTGACACTCTGACAAACTTAACTTTTGTTTCTGGAGTGTGACGTTGAAGCTCTTCTCTTCACAGTGTAGCTCCGCCTCTTAACTGGTGAGGGTTTGTTTCCTCCCTCTGGTTTACACGGAGTAGTCTGGCTTTTTGCTGACAGTCAGTCTTGTGACCCTCATCATATTTGTCCCAGTTGTCTCTCCCATACACACCCCAAAGCCTGTCAAGGACATAAGTTAAGTACAAGTTGACCCAATGCATATGATTCATATCAGACATCTTGTTGATTTATCTGAACACATCACAAAGGTAAAAATGATTTTATGAAATACAGTGAACCTGCAGGTAGCACATGGTAGGGCTGAAGTTAACCGTTTCAACAGTTAAAAACATGACACAAAACTAAGTTTGTTGTTTTAAGGGGAGTTATGTGCTTCAACTATCTCTTGGTCTTTAATTTAGTATACAGGTGATCATCTGGACTCTGACTGTACGTGATGTTTGTTTCTGTGTTTCTGTCGCAGGGCGGAGAAAGCAGAAGGCAGCCAAAGAGAGGGCAGGTATGGCAAAGGTGAGCCCAAACCTGTTGTACCACTTCCTGTTATCACCTGTCAATCAATTCAGATTAGTGAGCTATATGGTGTGGGGAGGAAACTAAGTTTTGAAATTTTACTCTATTTTTTTTTTTTACATTACTCAGTGACTCTAAAGTTTGACAAAGTCTTACTTGATGAAATAACAGTCACCATACAATAAATATTATTATTATCAGTGACATTTTGTTTGTTTTTTTTCTTCACAAAATCCTCTGTATTAACACTGTGTGCTATATAACTATAATAATAATTAAAGCTGCCAGCAGCGATGAACGGGCCCTCGCATCTTCCAGCATGTCGGGGGTGGCGGCGGGACTCTGGCTTGCGCGGCCGAGAATGTCCGCAACCGTCGGACAGCGCGTCCGCGAGTGAGACGTTTTTAATCCTGCGTGGACCGCCTGATCCAGGAAATGATGATTTGCAAATAATCCAATGCTTCCATGTAAATCCGATGCTGTTTGTAAGAAAACGTAGATTTCCTTTTGCCAGCAGGTGGCGCTGTGAGTATTATTGAAAATGAGCTTTTAGACATCCTCAGGCCATGAGTGTTATCAAGCATGTGAAGTTTGGGACCGTTTGGAACAAGTCCAGCTGAGTTACATCAGACATTTCCTTTAGCCAGTAGGCGGCGCTATGAGTTATTGAAATTTTTTCAATTGAAGTATGTTCAGGCTTGAAGTAGCATCATATATAAGAACTTTTGTGCGGATTGGATAATGTACCTTGGAGTTATAACAACTTCTTTTTTCATAAACAATGAGGCTAAAATGGCCGCCACGCCACGTCAAGTTTCTTCAATGAAAACTCCCGATTTTGATAAATTTTAATCACAAATGTCTTAAGAGCATCCTGACCAAAGTAGAAGTTGATCGCTTCAAATCTGTAGGAGGAGTTCGTTAAAGTACGAAGGCTGAAAAATGCAAAAAGTGACAAAAAACACAGGTTTGCGGATTTACTGTAGCGCCCCCTAGTCATCGAATGCAAAACAAATGTTAGGGTTTGTTACGGGATGCGATGTGCACATACGCTGACAATTTTGGGAATTTAGGACAAATGGTTGAGAAGTTATGTGTATTGATAATTAATAAGTTAATTGGTCCGTATCTTGTAAACGGTAAGATATATAAAAAAGCTTTTGATAAATTTAGATGATATAGGTCCATTAATGATCCACAGCAAATTATATAGAAATCGGACCCAGTGTGTAGGAGGAGTTTGCAAAAATGTGTTTTTCACTAAATTCAAGATGGCGGAAAATCTAAGTGGGCGGAGCTTAGGGGTCTGAGAGGCTTTGTTTTAGATCTAGCGGATTTGGACGTGTGTTTTGAATTTCAAGTAAATCGGACATACTGGCCGAGGGGCGTCGCCGGTCCGACTTGTAGGGGGCGCTAGAGAGCCATTTCTTTACACAGAAAGATGCATTATTTTTCAAATGGCTATTTTCACCAGGCCTGACAAGGCCCCAAAATTTGGTGAGTTTTCATCCATGCCAAGTCCTCCAACCATGCGTACGTTTACCTAAACCAGTACAATTTCAATAGGGCCTTCGCTGGCCCGACGTTGTCGGTTGCTCGGGCCCTAATAATAATATTTCTAGCACAATTTTTAGGCTTTTCTTCAATTCCTGTTTTATTCTGACAGTTTGATGGCAACGGGCATTAAGATGTATCATGTAAACATACAAATGAAAGAATATGATGATGAATCTACTTTAACAGTCACCCACTATATACTTTTATTTTAAAGAGGACTTCAGTGATCAGCTGGTGGCTTTTATCTGGCTCCTTATTGGATAATGGTGATTGAAGGAGGGTCGCTCCCAGCATGCAGATGAAGTTTAACTGGCTCACAGATCAGAGCTCATTACTGATCACCGTATGATGACTTCCTGTGAGGTCTGACCACAGAGACCCCAAAAAGAAACGGTGAAAACCAGAGAGAAGAGTTTTCCTTCCGGTGGCTGACCGTTGTTTGTCCTGCAGCTCCCGGACCTGAAGGACACTGAGGCGGTGCAGAAGTTCTTCCTGGAGGAGATCCAGCTGGGGGAGGAGCTGCTGGCTCAGGGTAACACCTCCTCACACCAACACCTTCTTTACAGTCACAGTTTGATTTTCACTCGTGTGGTTTTATTGTTTCTCAGTCTTATTCCAGGCAGCAGTGAGTTCTGTCAAAGTCTTTCCTCTGGTCTCTGTGGAGTCCGTCATGGTGTCTTTACACTTTACGTCTGGTCTTTGTGCTTCGCTCCACAGGAGACTATGAGAAAGGTGTGGACCACCTGACCAACGCCATCGCCGTGTGTGGTCAGCCTCAGCAGCTGCTGCAGGTGCTGCAGCAGACTCTGCCTCCGCCCGTCTTCCAGATGCTGCTCACCAAACTGCCCAGCATCAGCCAGGTAGGCCCAACACTTCTCTTTATTCTCCATGTGGATCTCCATGAGTCCTTCTGTTCTCCACACAGAAACAACAACAACAACAGTTTAAAATCACGTGTTATCAATGAAACAAGGAAAGGAAGAAACGAAACAAGCCGGTTTGTGTTCTGCTCCTGTCCTGCAGCGTATTGTGAGTGCACAGAGTCTGAGCGAGGACGATATAGAATGAGGACCAGGAGGAGACAACCCCCAAACCCTCACCCTCCTCTTCCTCCCCTTCCTCTTCCTCACGTGGACCTTCCATGACGACCCTGCCAACGCCTCGGCCTCCATCGCTCCGGCCGACGTCCATCACTTCCTGAAGTGGAATTAGTTTTTTATTCCTGGTTTATCCATGACAGTAGTGTTTTGTTTTTTGACTTAAATTACCCGTTTTGGGGTATTAAGAGTATCTGGATCATAACGGCCAGAGAAACACAAGAGCCCGTCCCCACTTCACCATCATTAGGTCTGTACTCATCAAGTGGACCGGGTGTTAACATGAATCCGCTCCTTCCTTCAGGGTGGTGCAGCACACGTCCTGACGGCATCATGTACCAGCTTTACACCGTCTGACATGTTCGTACCAACCATCTTCATGGTTCTTCTGATATCAGTCGTGGAAAGTTACAGAAACAGGAATCTTCTCTTTGCTCGGATGCGTCACAAAGTATTTATTGTTTGTTTTTTGTTATCAGTCGTCTTTCTGTTCGTTCTCGACTTGGAAACACTTTTGAAAAAGTGATAAAGTTTTGTTTTGTCATTTTAAAGAGGACGACCCTCTTTAGGAAAATAAAAAATGTGAACAAACTCTGAAGTCGTCTTGTGAGTTTATTTTAAATGACATCACGCCTCCTCCAGTTGTTGCTCGTCTCTGTGCACGTGTCATCGATATTTAGAAAGTAGCTTCTAGTGAGCAAACATTTAAAATAGTCGTCCTACAACGTTTTACAACAGGTCGTGTCTTCATTTCTCTACTTATTATCTCACAGGACAAACAAAAGAGACATCCTAGAAACTACAGCAAAGATCTTCTCCTACAGAGAGATTCATCCACAGCAGGGAAACACTAAACTTCTTGTCCTGCTGCTGCATCACTTTCTCTTTGTCTTTGTAAAATGTTCAGGCTAAATAACTGTGTTGTTTGCATCACGTTCAGATTTTGCCACTTTCGACCCCTCAAGTTTCTGCATCGCCCGTCTGTCTTGCATTGCCTGGAATCCCACAATGCCTTGCGATGTCCCACAGAACATAAACGGTGAAACTTTGCGCTGCATTCAGTGGTTCTTTGGTGCATTTCTGTTTCATTCACTAGATGGCAGTGAAGACAAAGATTCAATTGTTTACCACTTTGGAGCGTTCACATCAGGCGACTCATGATTTCAGAGCGTTTGAAGGGTTACAAATATTTAGCATGAACATTATAAAACTAAATGCATTAAATTAGAGTTTAATTATTTTGAAGGACAAACTGTGTGAGGAGTAACACTTTAGCCTTTTGTCTCTGTGGGCGGAGGACCAACAACCCTCTGAAACACGAGTCTTGTGAAGTCTATTAATTGATTCAGAACCTCCAGATTCTGACTGGTTGATGATTTTTATGAGTAATTTCCACTTGTTGAGTTATGTTTTCAGTGTCAATCATCACAACTTCTCCAGTCAAAGTCTGATACAAGAAGCTTTTATTGTGAAGCACCAGTCACAGGACTCACAATACATTTGTAATGAAATACAACGTCAGTGTTTAGTGCTCAAGTCAAAGCTAACTCAGACCTTGTGTTCAACAAAGACTTTATTTTGCAGTTTTTATTCAACAATCATATATTTACAGATTTCTTTGACTCATAAGCCGTCTCACCAGTATTCACAAAACAGAACAAAAATGGCCAAAGTGACCAGAAATTAATTAAACCACTTTTCAAACCAAGTAGAAAATGCCACATTCACTTTTTATGTCCAACATTATAATGAGACATACTGTATTCTGTAGACACTATAAGCATGTAATAATCCTTACTCTGAAATTAATCTTCGTGACACAATGAAGGGTTGAAAAGATGAACGTATTAAATAAACGTGTTGCCTTTGTAATGGGATACATATAATGACAATAGAGTAAATCAATCACCACAGTAAATTTGGAATACACTGATACCGTTTTTTTCTTTTTCTTTTCAACAAGTGCCTTTGGGTACTTCTTGATACCGATTACCGATATTAGCACTAAATAATACAATTACATAGCAAGCAATGAATTTAAAGTTATTCTTTATTGTCATCAGATGTTCCTCCCTTTCTGACTGTATCATGATGCTGTTGCTACATTTTCACATTAAACTTTGTGTTTTCCTGATACAAACAGCAGAGTTTGCTGGAGAGAGGTTAATGATTAACCGTGTTAATAATTAGCTTCAGGGCTAACACCCCACACTATCATCAGCAGGTGGCTGGTATGCAAGACATATAAACTTGACTAAAGTCCTGAGGAGTTGTAGCATCGTCACACACGCACACACACACACACACACAAACGTCTCACACACACACACACACACACACACACACACACTTTCTCTCTACAGGACACTGGCTAACGTTACACCAGGCTTGCACTACACTGGTGGAAACCCTGACAGATAATGCCAGACAGACACACAGCTGACAACCTCACCGCTAAACTAATTCATGTGAAGGAGACTTACAGGGAAAGTGGCTGCATGTGTACGAGTACGTGAGCACAGTATCTGTGCATCCCTACTGTTACCAGATTCTGTAGAGAATGAGATGTAGACCACACAGGGTTGAGGCTCAATATGTTCCCCTGAATGAAGTGGGAGAAGTGATTAATTTACTCTGACAGGAGAGATGATCAGAGGTGCAAAGTTTTTACCACCAGGATTAGCACCAGGACTGAAGTATGGGAAGAGTTTCTCAGTGAAGGAGCAGCCAGTGAAGGAGTAGATAAGAGCTGCAGCATCTATGTCATAGAAGGAGACCAGACCCTCCTCATAATCCACAAACACCCCCACCTTCTGAAGCTGAGACTTCAGAGAGAGACTGACTGAAGGGCTAGCAGCAGCTATGTACTCATTACCATTTCTCAAACATATAGTCCAGTAACCATTCTGAGGGCTCAGTGTGATGTTTCCCTTCCTGTTGATCGACTCTCTGGCCACTCCTAAATCCCACTCAGTCTTTCTTTTAACTTGAACCTCAAAGTAAAAATTTTCTGAAGAGAAATTCTGTGTTCCTAAAACACAGGGATTGAGAGAAAATCTCTCTGGATTGTCGGGGAGACATTGCTGTACCTTAGCAGAACGCACATGTTTCCCATCATCAGACAAGATGAGACTGGGATTTGCTGTATCAGGATCAAGAGTCACATCCACTGCAAACGTCTGGACCCTCTTCAGCTCAGCTTCAAGCAGCTTCTTTATCTTTTTACTGAGCGTCTCCTCCAGCTGAACCACAGCTCTCACCACAGTCCCCTCATACGATGAGCGGATGCTGACCTTTGTCCAGTCCTTGGTGGGTGGTGGGTGGTGGATGTTTGAGGACTGAACACTCTGGAGAAGATGGAGGTGGTCTTCAGAGAGTGAGAGCTGAACCACCTCAGTGCTTCTCTTCATCAGCTCAGAGATTTCCTGTTCCAGCTCTTTGATGGAGTCTTCACCCTGTTTCTCTGTTGTGTTGTGCTTCTCTTTGATCGTGTTGATGAGATTGGCCTGGCCTCTCTCTACAGACTCCTTCAGATCAGTGAAGACCTGAACACCTTCTGCTATCTCTCTGTCTGCATCTTCCTCACTGAGGTCGACTGAGTGTTTGATCTCCTGAATCTTCAGTCGTCTCTTCTGGATCATCTGCTGAATTTCAGCCTCTGTCTTCTTCAGCTCGACCTTCTTTCCTTCATATTCTTCTTTCAGAGGAACAAACTCGTGCATCTTATGATCTAAAACGGGACAAAGCGTGCAGACACACATCTGGTCGGTCTTACAGAACAGCTCCAGAGGTTTATCGTGCTTCGTACACATCCTGTCTTCCAGGTTCTCCACAGGGTCGATCAGCTGATGTCTTTTCAGGCCTGACATTGTCAGATGAGGCTCCAGGTGAGTCTCACAGTAGGAGGCCAGACACACCAGGCAGGACTTCAGGGCCTTCAGTTTGGTTCCAGTGCAGACGTCACAGGGAACTTCTCCTGGTTTGGACTCTTGTTGCTCTGAGCTGCTGGTTTTCTGTTGAGCTGACTGTCTGAACTGAGCAACCATCTCAGAGATGAAAGTGTTGACCCTCAAATCCGGTCTTGTGTTGAAAACCTCTTTACACATGGGACACTGGCATCTGTCACTAGTATTCCAGTGTTCAGTAATGCAGTTTTTGCAGAAGTTGTGTCCACATGATGTGGTGACTGGATCAGTGAACACATCCAGACAGATGGAGCACAGGAACTGATCTTCAGATGACAGATAGTTTGCAGCAGCCATATCTACACATAGAGTGGAAGAAAAGAAAAACATTTTATTCAAAATAGAGTTTAATTATTTGTTTAAAAGGGAAACAAGTGTGATTCTTTTTATATCTTTTTACTTGTAAGTAAGCAACCAAGATCAAAGTCGTGCTGACAAGTTCAAGCTTGCTACTCTTGCAAAGCAGCACAGAATAAGTCTAATTTGTGATGAAGAACAGCACTGCTAACACGTTTCCTCTAGCTGCTTCACATTAAGAGCCTCCCGCTGGTTCGCTGGTAGAAAACTTTTAATGTGAAACAACAAGAGGCAATAAAGGAAGCGATCAGTGAACAGTAATAACAGCAGGAAAGTAGCAGTGAGACTAAAGTTCAAACCACAGAGATTCAGCTACAAGTTGCTAAAGTCCTGAGACTGTTCAAAGCTGTTAAAGTGAGTTACTGTATAGTGGGACTGTGGACAAACACACAGAGTTATATTGTGAACAATTGATCAAGTATGAAGTGAAAAGAGTGGAACTTCCTTCCTGAGTAAAGTTACAGTTTTGTGTTAATCCTGGTTGTTGAAAGTGTAAATATGATCAGCTGTACTCACCAGTGTTTGGAAGAGACTCTGCTGTGTTGTTGAGAAAGACCTGATGAAGTCACTTTGACTTTTCTTTGAGAGAAACACAGAGACTTGTCTTTACTGCAGTGTGTCTGACACTCTGACAAACTCTACTTTAGTTTCTGGAGTGTGACGTTGAAGCTCTTCTCTTCACAGTGTAGCTCCGCCTCTTAACTGGTGAGGTTTTGTTTCCTCCCTCTGGTTTACACGGAGTAGTCTGGCTTTTAGCCGACAGTCAGTCATGTGACCCTCATCATATTTGTCCCAGTTGTCTCTCCCATACACACCCCAAAGCCTGTCAAGGACGTAAGTTAAGTACAAGTTGATCCAATGCATATGATTCATATCAGACATCTTGTTGATGTATCTGAACACATCACAAAGGTAAAAATGATTTTATGAAATACAGTGAACCTGCAGGTAGCACATGGTAGGGCTGAAGTTAACATGACACAAAACTAAGTTTGTTGTTTTAAGGTGAGTTATGTGCTTCAACTATCTCTTGGTCTTTAATTTAGTATAAAGGTGATCATCTGGACTCTGACTGTACGTGATGTTTGTTTTTGTGTTTCTGTCGCAGGGCGGAGAAAGCAGAAGGCAGCCAAAGAGAGGGCAGGTATGGCAAAGGTGAGCACAAACCTGTTGTACCACTTCCTGTTATCAGCTGTCAATCAATTCAGATTAGTGAGCTGTATGGTGTGGGGAGGAAACTAAGATTTGAAATAGTCAAATATTACTCAGTGACTCTAAAGTTTTATAAAGTCTTACTTGATGAAATAACAGTCACCATACAATAAATATTATTATTATTATCAGTGACGTTTTGTTTTGTTTCTTTACAAAATCCTCTTTATTAACACTGTGTGCTATATAACTATAATAATAATAATAATATTTGTAGCATAATTGTTAGGCTTTTATTCTGAAGTCAGCACATCTTCAATTCCTGTTTTATTCTGACAGTTTGATGGCAACGGGCATTAAGATGTAGCATTTAAACATACAAATGAAAGAATATGATGATTAATCTACTTTAACAGTCACCCACTATATACTTTTATTTTAAAGAGGACTTCAGTGATCAGCTGGTGGCTTTTATCTGGCTCCTTATTGGATAATGGTGATTGAAGGAGGGTCGCTCCCAGCATGCAGATGAAGTTTAACTGGCTCACAGATCAGAGCTCATTACTGATCACCGTATGATGACTTCCTGTGAGGTCTGACCACAGAGACCCCAAAAAGAAACAGTGAAAACCAGAGAGAAGAGTTTTACTTCCGGTGGCTGACCGTTGTTTGTCCTGCAGCTCCCGGACCTGAAGGACGCTGAGGCGGTGCAGAAGTTCTTCCTGGAGGAGATCCAGCTGGGGGAGGAGCTGCTGGCTCAGGGTAACACCTCCTCACACCAACACCTTCTTTACAGTCACAGTTTGATTTTCACTCGTGTGGTTTTATTGTTTCTCAGTCTTATTCCAGGCAGCAGTGAGTTCTGTCAAAGTCTTTCCTCTGGTCTCTGTGGAGTCCGTCATGGTGTCTTTACACTTTACGTCTGGTCTTTGTGCTTCGCTCCACAGGAGACTATGAGAAAGGTGTGGACCACCTGACCAACGCCATCGCCGTGTGTGGTCAGCCTCAGCAGCTGCTGCAGGTGCTGCAGCAGACTCTGCCTCCGCCCGTCTTCCAGATGCTGCTCACCAAACTGCCCAGCATCAGCCAGGTAGGCCCAACACTTCTCTTTATTCTCCATGTGGATCTCCATGAGTCCTTCTGTTCTCCACACAGAAACAACAACAACAACAGTTTAAAATCACGTGTTATCAATGAAACAAGGAAAGGAAGAAACGAAACAAGCCGGTTTGTGTTCTGCTCCTGTCCTGCAGCGTATTGTGAGTGCACAGAGTCTGAGCGAGGACGATATAGAATGAGGACCAGGAGGAGACAACCCCCAAACCCTCACCCTCCTCTTCCTCCCCTTCCTCTTCCTCACGTGGACCTTCCATGACGACCCTGCCAACGCCTCGGCCTCCATCGCTCCGGCCGACGTCCATCACTTCCTGAAGTGGAATTAGTTTTGTATTCCTGGTTTATCCATGACAGTAGTGTTTTGTTTTGTTACTTAAATTACCCGTTTTGGGGTATTAAGAGTATCTGGATCACAACGGCCAGAGAAACACAAGAGCCCGTCCCCACTTCACCATCATTAGGTCTGTACTCATCAAGTGGACTGGGTGTTAACATGAATCGGCTCCTTCCTTCAGGGTGGTGTAGCACACGTCCTGACGGCATCATGTACCAGCTTTACATCGTCTGACATGTTTGTACCAACCATCTTCATGGTTCTTCTGATATCAGTCGCAGAAAGTTACAGAAACAGGAATCTTCTCTTTGCTCGGATGCGTCACAAAGTATTTATTGTTGTTTTGTTATCAGTCGTCTTTCTGTTCGTTCTCGACTTGGAAACACTTTTGAAAAAGTGATGAAAAGTTTTGTTTTTGTCATTTTAAAGAGGACGACCCTCTTTAGGAAAATAAAAAATGTGAACAAACTCTGAAGTCGTCTTGTGAGTTTATTTTAAATGACATCACGCCTCCTCCAGTTGTTGCTCGTCTCTGTGCACGTGTCATCGATATTTAGAAAGTAGCTTCTAGTGAGCAAACATTTAAAATAGTCGTCCTACAACGTTTTACAACAGGTCGTGTCTTCATTTCTGTACCTATTATCTCACAGGACGAACAAAAGAGACATCCTAGAAACTACAGCAAAGATCTTCTCCTCCAGAGTGATTCATCCTCAGCAGGGAAACACTAAACTTCTTGTCCTGCTGCTGCATCACTTTCTCTTTGTCTTTGTAAAATGTTCAGGCTAAATAACTGTGTTGTTTGCATCACATTCATATTTTGCCACTTTCGACCCCTCAAGTTTCTGCGTCGCCCGTCTGTCTTGCATTGCCTGGAATCCCACAATGCCTTGCGATGTCCCACAGAACATAAACGGTGAAACTTTGCGCTGCATTCAGTGGTTCTTTGGTGCATTTCTGTTTCATTCACTAGATGGCAGTGAAGACAAAGATTCAATTGTTTACCACTTTGGAGCGTTCACATCAGGCGACTCATGATTTCAGAGCGTTTGAAGGGTTACAAATATTTAGCATGAACATTATAAAACTAAATGCATTAAATTAGAGTTTAATTATTTTGAAGGACAAACTGTGTGAGGAGTAACACTTTAGCCTTTTGTCTCTGTGGGCGGAGGACCAACAACCCTCTGAAACACGAGTCTTGTGAAGTCTATTAATTGATTCAGAACCTCCAGATTCTGACTGGTTGATGATTTTTATGAGTAATTTCCACTTGTTGAGTTATGTTTTCAGTGTCAATCATCACAACTTCTCCAGTCAAAGTCTGATACAAGAAGCTTTTATTGTGAAGCAGCAGTCACAGGACTCACAATACATTGTAATGAAATACGTCAGTGTTTAGTGCTCAAGTCAAAGCTAACTCAGACCTTGTGTTCAACAACCACTTTATTTTGCAGTTTTTATTCAACAATCATATATTTACAGATTTCTTTGACTCATAAGCCGTCTCACCAGTATTCACAAAACAGAACAAAAATGGCCAAAGTGACCAGAAATTAATTAAACCACTTTTCAAACCAAGTAGAAAATGCCACATTCACTTTTTATGTCCAACATTATAATGAGACATACTGTATTCTGTAGACACTATAAGCATGTAATAATCCTTACTCTGAAATTAATCTTCGTGACACAATGAAGGGTTGAAAAGATGAACGTATTAAATAAACGTGTTGCCTTTGTAATGGGATACATATAATGACAATAGAGTAAATCAATCACCACAGTAAATTTGGAATACACTGATACCGTTTTTTTCTTTTTCTTTTCAACAAGTGCCTTTGGGTACTTCTTGATACCGATTACCGATATTAGCACTAACTAATACAATTACATAGCAAGCAATGAATTTAAAGTTATGCTTTATTGTCATCAGATGTTCCTCCCTTTCTGACTGTATCATGATGCTGTTGCTACATTTTCACATTAAACTTTGTGTTTTCCTGATACAAACAGCAGAGTTTGCTGTAGAGAGGTTAATGATTAACCGTGTTAATAATTAGCTTCAGGGCTAACACCCCACACTATCATCAGCAGGTGGCTGGTATGCAAGACACATAAACTTGGCTAAAGTCCTGAGGAGTTGTAGCATCGTCACACACACACACACACACACACACACACACACACACACACACACACACACACGTCTCACACACACACACACACACACTTTCTCTCTACAGAACACTCGCTCACGTTACACCAGGCATGCACTACACTGGTGGAAACCCTGACAGATGATGCCAGACAGACACACAGCTGACAACCTCACTGCTAAACTAGTTAATGTGAAGGAGACTTACAGGGAAAGTGGCTGCATGTGTACGAGTACATGAGCACAGTATCTGTGCATCCCTACTGTTACCAGATTCTGTAGAGAATGAGATGTAGACCACACAGGGTTGAGGCTGAATATGTTCCCCTGAATGAAGTGGGAGAAGTGATTAGTTTACTCCGACAGGAGAGATGATCAGAGGTGCAGAGTTTTTAACACCAGGATTAGGACCAGGACTGAAGTATGGGAAGAGATTCTCTTTGAAGGAGCAGCCAGTGAAGGAGTAGATAAGAGCTGCAGCATCTACGTCATAGAAGGAGACCAGACCCTCCTCATAAACCACAAACACCCCCACCTTCTGAGGCTGAGACTTCAGAGAGAGACTGACTGAAGGGTCATCAAGAGCTTCATACTCATTTCCATTTCTCAAACATATGGTCCAAGAACCATTCTGAGGGCTCAGTGAGATTTGTCCCTTCCTGTTGATCGACTCTCTGGCCACTCCTAATTCCCATCCAGACTTTATTTTAACTTGAACCTCGTAGTAAAAGTTTTCTGAAGAGAAACTCTGTGTTCCTAAAACACAGAGAGTAGGAGAAAATCTCTCTGGATTGTTGGGGCGTAATTGCTGTACCTTACCAGTATGCACTTGTTTCCCATCAGCAGACAAGATGAGTTTAAGATTTGCTGTATCAGGATCAAGAGTCACATCCACTGCAAACTTCTGGACCCTCTTCAGCTCAGCTTCAAGCAGCTTCTTTATCTCTTTACTGAGCGTTTCCTCCAGCTGAGCCACAGCTCTTCTCACAGTCCCCTCATATGATGCTGGAGGAACACTGACCTTTGTCCAGTCCTTGCTGGGTGGTGGGTGGTGGATGTTTGAGGACTGAACACTCTGGAGAAGATGGAGGTGGTCTTCAGAGAGTGAGACCTGAACCACCTCAGCGCTTCTCTTCATCAGCTCAGAGATTTCCTGTTCCAGCTCTTTGATGAAAGCTTCGGCCTGTTTCTCTTTTCTTTTCTGCTTCTCTTTGATCGTGTTGATGAGATTGGCCTGGCCTCTCTCAACAGACTCCTTCAGATCAGTGAAGACCTGAACACCTTCTGCTATCTCTCTGTCTGCATCTTCCTCACTGAGGTCGACTGAGTGTTTGATGTCCTGAATCTTCAGTCGTCTCTTCTGGATCATCTGCTGAATTTCAGCCTCTGTCTTCTTCAGCTCGACCTTCTTTCCTTCATATTCTTCTTTCAGAGGAACAAACTCGTGCGTCTTATGATCTAAAACGGGACAAAGCGTGCAAACACACATCTGGTCGGTCTTACAGAACAGCTCCAGAGGTTTATCGTGCTTCGTACACATCCTGTCTTCCAGGTTCTCCACAGGGTCGATCAGCTGATGTCTTTTCAGGCCTGACATTGTCAGATGAGGCTCCAGGTGAGTCTCACAGTAGGAGGCCAGACACACCAGGCAGGACTTCAGGGCCTTCAGTTTGGTTCCAGTGCAGACGTCACAGGGAACTTCTCCTGGTTTGGACTCTTGTTGCTCTGAGCTGCTGGTTTTCTGTTGAGCTGACTGTCTGAACTGATCAACCATCTCAGAGAGTAAAGTGTTGACCCTCAAATCTGGTCTTGTGTTGAAACCCTCTTTACACATGGGACACTGGCATCTGTCACTAGTATTCCAGTGTTCAGTGATGCAGTTTTTGCAGAAGTTGTGTCCACATGATGTGGTGACTGGATCAGTGAACACATCCAGACAGATGGAGCACAGAAACTGATCTTCAGATGACAGATAGTTTGCAGCAGCCATATCTACACAAAGAGTGGAAGAAAAGAAAAACAATTCATTCAAAATAGAGTTTAATTATTTGTTAAAAAAGGAAACAAGTGTGATTCTTTTTATATCTTTTAACTTTTAAGTAAGCAACCAAGATCAAAGTCGTGCTGACAAGCTCAAGTTTGCTACTCTCACAAAGCAGCACAGAATAAGTCTAATTTGTGTTGAAGAACAGCACTGCTAACACGTTTCCTCTAGCTGCTTCACATTAAGAGCCTCCCGCTGGTTCACTGGTGGAAAACTTTTAATGTGAAACAACAAGAGGCAATAAAGGAAGCGATCAGTGAACAGTAATAACAGCAGGAAAGTAGCAGTGAGACTAAAGTTCAAACCACAGAGATTCAGCTACAAGTTGCTAAAGTCCTGAGACTGTTCAAAGCTGTTAAAGTGAGTTACTGTATAGTGGGACTGTGGACAAACACACAGAGTTATATTGTGAACAATTGATCAAGTATGAAGTGAAAAGAGTGGAACTTCCTGCCTGAGTAAAGTTACAGTTTTGTGTTAATCCTGGTTGTTGAAAGTGTAAATATGATCAGCTGTACTCACCAGTGTTTGGAAGAGACTCTGCTGTGTTGTTGAGAAAGACCTGATGAAGTCACTTTGACTTTTCTTTGAGAGAAACACAGAGACTTGTCTTTACTGCAGTGTGTCTGACACTCTGACAAACTTAACTTTCGTTTCTGCAGTGTGACGTTGAAGCTCTTCTCTTCACAGTGTAGCTCCGCCTCTTATCTGGTGAGGTTTTGTTTCCTCCCTCTGGTTTACACGGAGTAGTCTGGCTTTTAGCCGACAGTCAGTCATGTGACCCTCATCATATTTGTCCCAGTTGTCTCTCCCATACACACCCCAAAGCCTGTCAAGGACATAAGTTAAGTACAAGTTGACCCAATGCATATGATTCATATCAGACATCTTGTTGATTTATCTGAGCACATCACAAAGGTGCTTCACATTTCGTTAACGTGAATGTTAACAGGTTTTAAACATGTTAAGATAAGATAACATGTGAACGCAGCATTAATGGAACACTTCAACATTTTAGGAAACATGTTTCTTGACTTTCTACCACAATAACTACCATGAATGTTAAACATGAAGCTACAGACAGGATGTGGTTAGCCTAGCTTAGCATAAAGACTAACAGCAGGGACAAACAGCAGTCTGGTGACTTTTTTTTTAATGCAGCGATTTATGGTGGAAATGTCTTTATGTATGTGGACAACACAAAATGCATACGTCAGGTGACAAATCAAAAATATTAGGCAGCAAGTCTCTCCGGGATTCTGAATTCCTTTCAAATATTTAATGTCATCTCTGCTGAGTCAACACAAATCTCGGGCTTGATTTACTCTTCTGTCCTCTTGTTGTGAGGAAGTAACCTCTTTAAATGTGCATGTGGCTCCTATCCACATCCATGATACATTCACTCATTTTGTGTTTCAGCAACGTTTCCGCTTCCGTTAGAAACTTTCTGCACATTCAAAACATTCCCCACATATCTGTATTCTGATTAGTCGAGAATAAAGTCGTAATGTTGTGACAATGTTGTTATTTAATGAGAATAAAGTCTTAATATTTCAAGAAAAACTTCACTTGCCCCAACAATGATTTGATCGTATCTCATTCAGACGTCTGACGGACAGAGAACCCTGTCGGCTGTAAGATGCTCTTCATCGGAAGTGGAAAACCGAAACTAACTGAAAACTCTTCAGATCGTCAGACATAAATCTCACCATTATTGTCCACACAAATTATAACTGCACCACTTCCGATAAAGTGCAGCTCACAGTTTTTCGGCGGGAAGCATCCTGGAGTAAAGAGACGATGCCAAACAGAGCAAAGCTTTCTATAAGTGAAAGCAGATGCAAAGACAGCGACTTCATTTTCTAATTCTCTAATTATTATTATTATTATTATTATCCTAACGGGGGCCCATCACTACTCCGTCATCGTTGACAGACTATAATTCTTTCTTTTGGTTTCTCTTTAGACGGTAGTCTAGTCCTCACACACTTTCTATTGCTGAGATGTAGATCGGGTATCAGATATGAACAGTCTTTCTGGGCTTGGATTTCTTCTTCAGTCCTTTCTTTTTAATCTTTTTGTTTGGATCCACCATCTCTCCTTTGAAGGAGGTGGAGCTCTTCTGCTGGTTTCCAGAGAACTTCTTTTTAGACTTGAAACCGCCTCCTCTCTCCTGACCCGAGCCCTTCATGGGGCCTTTGCCGGGGCCCTTCATGGGGCCCTTGCCGGTCCTCCCTTTGGTTTCGTTGCTGTCCGTTTTATTCTTCTGCCTCGACGCCCTCCTCACCCGGATGGGTCTGCCCTCCAGTTTGGTGCCTTCCAGTTCCAACGCCAGCTGCACCGAGTCGGCGCTCTTGTTGGAAATTTGGGTTTAGAACTATGTTTTAGGAAATTATAATAGAAGTGTTTAATGATTCATAAATAAGAAATCATAATTAGAAGTGTCTTGGAATACATAATTAGAAGATTCATAATTGTAGAAGTGTTTTAGAATTTGTAGTTACAAGTGATTTGTAGTTAGAAGTGTATCTTAGTAGAATTTGTAGCACCTTTAGCTCTATGCTTGTGAAACTTGTGAAGGTTTTTGCCAAAAGTTGCAAATCTTTATCTTTATATAGAATGTTTACCATAGAAGTGTTAAGCCATAAAAGACAGTCATTGAATGTTTTAAACTGTAAAGAATAGTATGTTGGGAGTAAGGGACAGATAGATTTCTAGACAGGCAATTACAGGTCATACCCGTGCGAGGGTCCTGCGAGGAGGAGGAGCCAACTGGATTTAGCCAATAGGAACTACGGACATTATGGGAGGTTTTTTGAACTATGGAAGGCGGGGGATAAAGAAATTCCGGCCTCTTGCTCCTGTACCACTGGGTGGGTGGTAACGTTATTTGGGGTGAGCAGGTCATATTCGGTGTAACTGTAAAGCATGAGATGTATTAAATGCTTTGTTTATAATTGAAACCGGTTCTCTTTGTGTAAGCGGCTGGATTACATGAGGTTTCCCCACAGTCTAGAGGTTCCTTGAACCTAACACTCTGCAACAGGAAGTACCAAACCGGTACAACACCATTAACTCTCACATAAAACCTGGTACAAAAAACAATAACCACAAGAGAACACAAACCAAAAAAAGAAAAGATCCTTTTGGGTCGTCGTACCTCAAACAGGATGTAACCGAATCCTTTCCCGAATCCAGAGTTCTGGTCTCGCACCAATCGTACGGCCTCCACTGTGCCACACTCCTCAAAGTGCCGCCGAAAAGCCAGTTCGTTTAACTCTAAACACACACACACACACACACAGCAGGTCAACTTCAACGCAAAATGACGAACATCAACACTCGTCAAGATTAAAACAGCGGAGAGACTCACCGAACGAAAGATTCCCCACAAACACGGAGCGTTTGTTTTCGTACTGCAGGACAAGCACAATGTCACCAAATATGTTCCAAAAACTCATGTCAACAGATTTACAGATGAACTGCGATGTGGAGACTCACCGATGAGCCGTTCGTCACTCTGTCCACTCGGATGTGGAAGTCTTTCTCGACCTCCATGCCGTTCCTGTGAGCAGAGACAGACCGAGGGAGAGCTTGTTGTTGTTGGCTGAACGCACACGGCGACTCCATTTGTGGGAATGATTCAATGACTCACCTCTCCAGCGCTTTGGCGACTGTGGCCTCGTCCTCAAACACCACGTAGGCGTTTATGCTTTGCTTTTTTGGATGAGTTTTGCGTCTGTGAAGGAAAATAAAAAATGTGAACAAACTCTGAAGTTGTCTTGTGAGTTCATTTTAAATGAAATCACGCCTCCAGTTGTTGCTCGTCTCTGTGCACGTGTCATCGATATTTAGAAAGTAGCTTCTAGTGAGCAAACATTTAAAATAGTCGTCCTACAACGTTTTACAACAGGTCGTGTCTTCATTTCTGTACCTATTATCTCACAGGACGAACAAAAGAGACATCCTAGAAACTACAGCAAAGATCTTCTCCTACAGAGAGATTCATCCACAGCAGGGAAACACTAAACTTCTTGTCCTGCTGCTGCATCACTTTCTCTTTGTCTTTGTAAAATGTTCAGGCTAAATAACTGTGTTGTTTGCATCACATTCATATTTTGCCACTTTCGACCCCTCAAGTTTCTGCGTCGCCCGTCTGTCTTGCGTTGCCTGGAATCCCACAATGCCTTGCGATGTCCCACAGAACATAAACGGTGAAACTTTGCGCTGCATTCAGTGGTTCTTTGGTGCATTTCTGTTTCATTCACTAGATGGCAGTGAAGACAAAGATTCAATTGTTTACCACTTTGGAGCGTTCACATCAGGCGACTCATGATTTCAGAGCATTTGAAGGGTTACAAATATTTTTGCATGAACATTATAAAACTAAATGCATTAAATTAGAGTTTAATTATTTTGAAGGACAAACTGTGTTAGGAGTAACACTTTAGCCTTTTGTCTCTGTGGGCGGAGGACCAACAACCCTCTGAAACACGAGTCTTGTGAAGTCTATTAATCGATTCAGAACCTCCAGTTTCTGACCGGTTGATGATTTTTATGAGTAATTTCCACTTGTTGAGTTATGTTTTGAGTTTCAATCATCACAACTTTTTCAGTCAAAGTCTGATACAAGAAGCTTTTATTGTGAAGCAGCAGTCACAGGACTCTCAATACATTTGTAATGAAATACAACGTCAGTGTTTAGTGCTCAAGTCAAAGCTAACTCAGACCTTGTGTTCAACAACCACTTTATTTTGCAGTTTTTATTCAACAATCATATATTTACAGATTTATTTGACTCATAAGCCGTCTCACCAGTATTCATCTGTAGACACTATAAGCATGTAATAATCATCACTCTTAAATCAATCTTCATGACACAATGAAATAATAAGCAATATGTTTTTCTGCGGCTGCACATCAGATAGAAAAACAAATACAAATAATCAATATATTTTGCAGTATTTCTTTTGAGTTTTTTGCTAATTTACTCAAACTGCAGCTTGACATATTTGGTGTCTTTAGAAACAATGATTTCTTCTGGAAGTGAAAATAAATGTGTCGGTAGATTAAACAGAACGTGAGTCATGATGCGTTGATCATGACTCACGGGTTGAGGCTGAATATGTTCCCCTGAATGAAGTGGGAGAAGTGATTAGTTTACTCTGACAGGACAGATGATCAAAGGTGCAGCGTTTTTATCAGCACGATAAGGACAGGGACCAAAGTATGGGAAGAGTTTCTCAGTGAAGGAGCAGCCAGTGAAGGAGTAGATAAGAGCTGCAGAATCTACGTCATAGAAGGAGACCAGACCCTCCTCATAATCCACAAACACCCCCACCTTCTGAGGCTGAGACTTCAGAGAGAGACTGACTGCAGGGTCATCAAGAGCTTCATACTTATTTCCATTTCTAAACCATATGGTCCAGTAACCATCCTCAGGACTCAGTGTGATGTTTCCCTTCCTGTTGATCGACTCTCTGGCCACTCCTAAATCCCACGCAGTCATTCTTTTAACTTGAACCTCAAAGTAAAATCTGCCAGAAGAGAAACTCTGTGTTCCTAAAACACAGGCATTAACAGAAAATCTCTCTGGATTGTCGGGGAGTAATTGCTCTACCTTACCAGTATGCACTTGTTTCCCATCAGCAGACAAGATGAGAACAGGATAAGCTGTATCAGGATCAAGAGTCACATCCACTGCAAACTTCTGGACCCTCTTCAGCTCAGCTTTGACCAACTTCTTTATCTTTTTACTGAGCGTCTCCTCCAGCTGAACCACAGCTCTCACTACAGTCGGCTCATATGATTGGCTGATGCTGACCTTTGTCCAGTCCTTGGTGGGTGGTGGATGGTGGATGTTTGAGGACTGAACACTCTGGAGAAGATGGAGGTGGTCTTCAGAGAGTGAGAGCTGAACCACCTCAGTGCTTCTCTTCATCAGCTCAGAGATTTCCTGTTCCAGCTCTTTGATGAAAGCTTCGGCCTGTTTCTCTGTTGTTCTCTGCTTCTCTTTGATCGTGTTGATGAGATTGGCCTGGCCTCTCTCAACAGACTCCTTCAGAGCAGTGAAGACCTGAACACCTTCTGCTATCTCTCTGTCTGCATCTTCCTCACTGAGGTCGACTGAGTGTTTGATCTCCTGAATCTTCAGTCGTCTCTTCTGGATCATCTGCTGAATTTCAGCCTCTGTCTTCTTCAGCTCGACCTTCTTTCCTTCATATTCTTCTTTCAGAGGAACAAATTTGTGCATCGTATGATCTAAAACGGGACAAAGCATGCAGACACATGTCTGGTCGGTCTTACAGAACAGCTCCAGAGGTTTATCGTGCTTCGTACACATCCTGTCTTCCAGGTTCTCCACAGGGTCGATCAGCTGATGTCTTTTCAGGCCTGACATTGTCAGATGAGGCTCCAGGTGAGTCTCACAGTAGGAGACCAGACACACCAGGCAGGACTTCAGGGCCTTCAGTTTGGTTCCAGTGCAGACGTCACAGGGAACTTCTCCTGGTTTGGACTCTTGTTGCTCTGAGCTGCTGGTTTTCTGTTGAGCTGACTGTCTGAACTGATCAACCATCTCAGAGATGAAAGTGTTGACGTGCAGCTCAGGTCTTGAGATGAAAACCTTTTTACACATTGGACACATGTGCTGGTCGTTGGTATTCCAGTGTTCATTAATGCAGTTTTTGCAGAAGTTGTGTCCACATGATGTGGTGACTGGATCAGTGAACACATCCAGACAGATGGAGCACAGAAACTGATCTTCAGATGACAGATAGTTTGCAGCAGACATATCTACACAAAGAGTGGAAGAAAAGAAAAACATTTTATTCAAAATAGAGTTTAATTATTTGTTTAAAAGGGAAACAAGTGTGATTCTTTTTATATCTTTTTACTTGTAAGTAAGCAACCAAGATCAAAGTCGTGCTGACAAGTTCAAGCTTGCTACTCTTGCAAAGCAGCACAGAATAAGTCTAATTTGTGATGAAGAACAGCACTGCTAACACGTTTCCTCTAGCTGCTTCACATTAAGAGCCTCCCGCTGGTTCGCTGGTAGAAAACTTTTAATGTGAAACAACAAGAGGCAATAAAGGAAGCGATCAGTGAACAGTAATAACAGCAGGAAAGTAGCAGTGAGACTAAAGTTCAAACCACAGAGATTCAGCTACAAGTTGCTAAAGTCCTGAGACTGTTCAAAGCTGTTAAAGTGAGTTACTGTATAGTGGGACTGTGGACAAACACACAGAGTTATATTGTGAACAATTGATCAAGTATGAAGTGAAAAGAGTGGAACTTCCTTCCTGAGTAAAGTTACAGTTTTGTGTTAATCCTGGTTGTTGAAAGTGTAAATATGATCAGCTGTACTCACCAGTGTTTGGAAGAGACTCTGCTGTGTTGTTGAGAAAGACCTGATGAAGTCACTTTGACTTTTCTTTGAGAGAAACACAGAGACTTGTCTTTACTGCAGTGTGTCTGACACTCTGACAAACTTATCTTTAGTTTCTGCAGTGTGACGTTGAAGCTCTTATCTTCACAGTGTAGCTTCGCCTCTTAACTGGTGAGGGTTTGTTTCCTCCCTCTGGTTTACATGGAGTAGTCTGGCTTTTAGCCGACAGTCAGTCATGTGACCCTCATCATATTTGTCCCAGTTGTCTCTCCCATACACACCCCAAAGCCTGTCAAGGACATGGTAGGGCTGAAGTTAACATGACACAAAACAAGGTTTGTTGTTTTAAGGGGAGTTATGTGCTTCAACTGTCTCTTGGTCTTTAATTCAGTATAAAGGTCATCATCTGGACTCTGACTGTACGTGATGTTTGTTTCTGTGTTTCTGTCGCAGGGCGGAGAAAGCAGAAGGCAGCCAAAGAGAGGGCAGGTATGGCAAAGGTGAGCACAAACCTGTTGTACCACTTCCTGTTATCACCTGTCAATCAATTCAGATTAGTGAGCTGTATGGTGTGGGGAGGAAACTAAGATTTGAAATAGTCAAATATTACTCAGTGACTCTAAAGTTTGATAAAATCTTACTTGATGAAATAACAGACACCATACAATAAATATTATTATTATTATTATCAGTGACGTTTTGCTAGATTTTTTCTTGACAAAATCCTCTTCATTAACACTGTGTGCTATATAACTATAATAATAATAATAAAAATATTTCTAGCACAATTGTTAGGCTTTTATTCTGAAGTCAGCACATCTTCAATTCCTGTTTTATTCTGACAGTTTGATGGCAACGGGCATTAAGATGTATCATGTAAACATACAAATGAAAGAATATGATGATGAATCTACTTTAACAGTCACCCACTATATACTTTTATTGTAAAGAGGACTTCAGTGATCAGCTGGTGGCTTTTATCTGGCTCCTTATTGGATAATGGTGATTGAAGGAGGGTCGCTCCCAGCATGCAGATGAAGTTTAACTGGCTCACAGATCAGAGCTCATTACTGATCACCGTATGATGACTTCCTGTGAGGTCTGACCACAGAGACCCCAAAAAGAAACAGTGAAAACCAGAGAGAAGAGTTTTCCTTCCGGTGGCTGACCGTTGTTTGTCCTGCAGCTCCCGGACCTGAAGGACGCTGAGGCGGTGCAGAAGTTCTTCCTGGAGGAGATCCAGCTGGGGGAGGAGCTGCTGGCTCAGGGTAACACCTCCTCACACCAACACCTTCTTTACAGTCACAGTTTGATTTTCACTCGTGTGGTTTTATTGTTTCTCAGTCTTATTCCAGGCAGCAGTGAGTTGTGTCAAAGTCTTTCCTCTGGTCTCTGTGGAGTCCGTCATGGTGTCTTTACACTTTACGTCTGGTCTTTGTGCTTCGCTCCACAGGAGACTATGAGAAAGGTGTGGACCACCTGACCAACGCCATCGCCGTGTGTGGTCAGCCTCAGCAGCTGCTGCAGGTGCTGCAGCAGACTCTGCCTCCGCCCGTCTTCCAGATGCTGCTCACCAAACTGCCCAGCATCAGCCAGGTAGGCCCAACACTTCTCTTTATTCTCCATGTGGATCTCCATGAGTCCTTCTGTTCTCCACACAGAAACAACAACAACAACAGTTTAAAATCACGTGTTATCAATGAAACAAGGAAAGGAAGAAACGAAACAAGCCGGTTTGTGTTCTGCTCCTGTCCTGCAGCGTATTGTGAGTGCACAGAGTCTGAGCGAGGACGATATAGAATGAGGACCAGGAGGAGACAACCCCCAAACCCTCACCCTCCTCTTCCTCCCCTTCCTCTTCCTCACGTGGACCTTCCATGACGACCCTGCCAACGCCTCGGCCTCCATCGCTCCGGCCGACGTCCATCACTTCCTGAAGTGGAATTAGTTTTGTATTCCTGGTTTATCCATGACAGTAGTGTTTTGTTTTTTGACTTAAATTACCCGTTTTGGGGTATTAAGAGTATCTGGATCATAACGGCCAGAGAAACACAAGAGCCCGTCCCCACTTCACCATCATTAGGTCTGTACTCATCAAGTGGACCGGGTGTTGACATCAATCCGCTCCTTCCTTCAGGGTGGTGTAGCACACGTCCTGACGGCATCATGTACCAGGTTTACACCGTCTGACATGTTCGTACCAACCATCTTCATGGTTCTTCTGATATCAGTCGTGGAAAGTTACAGAAACAGGAATCTTCTCTTTGCTCGGATGCGTCACAAAGTATTTATTGTTTGTTTTGTTATCAGTCGTCTTTCTGTTCGTTCTCGACTTGGAAACACTTTTGAAAAAGTGATGAAAAGTTTTGTTTTTGTCATTTTAAAGAGGACGACCCTCTTTAGGAAATTAAAATATGTGAACAAACTCTGAAGTCGTCTTGTGAGTTTATTTTAAATGAAATCACGCCTCCTCCAGTTGTTGCTCGTCTCTGTGCACGTGTCATCGATATTTAGAAAGTAGCTTCTAGTGAGCAAACATTTAAAATAGTCGTCCTACAACGTTTTACAACAGGTCGTGTCTTCATTTCTGTACCTATTATCTCGCAGGACAAACAAAAGAGACATCCTAGAAACTACAGCAAAGATCTTCTCCTCCAGAGAGATTCATCCACAGCAGGGAAACACTAAACTTCTTGTCCTGCTGCTGCATCACTTTCTCTTTGTCTTTGTAAAATGTTCAGGCTAAATAACTGTGTTGTTTGCATCACGTTCAGATTTTGCCACTTTCGACCCCTCAAGTTTCTGCGTCGCCCGTCTGTCTTGCATTGCCTGGAATCCCACAATGCCTTGCGATGTCCCACAGAACATAAACGGTGAAACTTTGCGCTGCATTCAGTGGTTCTTTGGTGCATTTCTGTTTCATTCACTAGATGGCAGTGAAGACAAAGATTCAGTTGTTTACCACTTTGGAGCGTTCACATCAGGCGACTCATGATTTCAGAGCGTTTGAAGGGTTACAAATATTTAGCATGAACATTATAAAACTAAATGCATTAAATTAGAGTTTAATTATTTTGAAGGACAAACTGTGTTAGGAGTAACACTTTAGCCTTTTGTCTCTGTGGGCGGAGGACCAACAACCCTCTGAAACACGAGTCTTGTGAAGTCTATTAATTGATTCAGAACCTCCAGTTTCTGACCGGTTGATGATTTTTATGAGTAATTTCCACTTGTTGAGTTATGTTTTGAGTGTCAATCATCACAACTTTTCCAGTCAAAGTCTGATACAAGAAGCTTTTATTGTGAAGCAGCAGTCACAGGACTCACAATACATTGTAATGAAATACAACGTCAGTGTTTAGTGCTCAAGTCAAAGCTAACTCAGACCTTGTGTTCAACAACCACTTTATTTTGCAGTTTTTATCCAACAATCATATATTTACAGATTTCTTTGACTCATAAGCCGTCTCACCAGTATTCACAAAACAGAACAAAAATGGCCAAAGTGACCAGAAATGAATTAAACCACTTTTCAAACCAAGTAGAAAATGCCACATTCACTTTTTATGTCCAACATTATAATGAGACATACTGTATTCTGTAGACACTATAAGCATGTAATAATCCTTACTCTGAAATCAATCTTCATGACACAATGAAGGGTTGAAAAGATGAACGTATTAAATAAACGTGTTGCCTTTGTAATGGGATACATATAATGACAATAGAGTAAATCAATCACCACAGTAAATTTGGAATACACTGATACCGTTTATTTTTTTTCTTTTCAACAAGTGCCTTTGGGTACTTCTTGATACCGATTACCGATATTAGCACTAAATAATACAATTACATAGCAAGCAATGAATTTAAAGTTATGCTTTATTGTCATCAGATGTTCCTCCCTTTCTGACTGTATCATGATGCTGTTGCTACATTTTCACATTAAACTTTGTGTTTTCCTGATACAATCAGCAGAGTTTGCTGTCGGGAGGTTAATGATTAACCGTGTTAATAATTAGCTTCAGGGCTAACACCCCACACTATCATCAGCAGGTGGCTGGTATGCAAGACACATATACTTGGCTAAAGTCCTGAGGAGTTGTAGCATCGTCACACACACACACACACACACACACATACACACACACACACACACACACACACACACACACACACACACACACACACACACACAAACGTCTCACACACACACACACACACACTTTCTCTCTACAGGACACCGGCTCACGTTACACCAGGCTTGCACTACACTGGTGGAAACCCTGACAGATGATGCCAGACAGACACACAGCTGACAACCTCACTGCTAAACTAATTCATGTGAAGGAGACTTACAGGGAAAGTGGCTGCATGTGTACGAGTACGTGAGCACAGTATCTGTGCATCCCTACTGTTACCAGATTCTGTAGAGAATAAGATGTAGACCACACAGGGTTGAGGCTGAATATGTTCCCCTGAATGAAGTGGGAGAAGTGATTAGTTTACTCTGACAGGAGAGATGATCAGAGGTGCAGCGTTTTTACCACCACGATAAGGACAGGGACCAAAGTATGGGAAGAGTTTCTCAGTGAAGGAGCAGCCAGTGAAGGAGTAGATAAGAGCTGCAGAATCTACGTCATAGAAGGAGACCAGACCCTCCTCATAATCCACAAACACCCCCACCTTCTGAGGCTGAGACTTCAGAGAGAGACTGACTGCAGGGTCATCAAGAGCTTCGTACTTATTTCCATTTGTCAACCATATGGTCCAGTAACCATCCTGAGGCCTCAGTGTGATGTTTCCCTTCCTGTTGATCGACTCTCTGGCCACTCCTAAATCCCACTCAGTCATTCTTTTAACTTGAACCTCAAAGTAAAATCTGCCAGAAGAGAAACTCTGCTTTGCTAAAACACAGTTACAATCAGAAAATCTCTCTGGATTGTCGGGGAGTAATTTCTGTACCTTACCAGAACACACTTGTTTCCCATCATCAGACAGGATGAGTTTAGGATGAGCTGTATCAGGATCAAGAGTCACATCCACTGCAAACTTCTGGACCCTCTTCAGCTCAGCTTTAACCAGCTTCTTTATCTTTTTACTGAGCGTCTCCTCCAGCTGAACCACAGCTCTCACTACAGTCGGCTCATGTGATTGGCGGATGCTGACCTTTGTCCAGTCCTTGGTGGGTGGTGGGAGGTGAATGTTTGAGGACTGAACTCTCTGGAGAAGATGGAGGTGGTCTTCAGAGAGTGAGAGCTGAACCACCTCATTGCTTCTCTTCATCAGCTCAGAGATTTCCTGTTCCAGCTCTTCGATGAAAGCTTCGGCCTGTTTTTCTTTTCTTTTCTGCTTCTCTTTGATCGTGTTGATGAGATTGGCCTGGCCTCTCTCAACAGACTCCTTCAGAGCAGTGAAGACCTGAACACCTTCTGCTATCTCTCTGTCTGCATCTTCCTCACTGAGGTCGACTGAGTGTTTGATCTCCTCAATCTTCAGTCGTCTCTTCTGGATCATCTGCTGAATTTCAGCCTCTGTCTTCTTCAGCTCGACCTTCTTTCCTTCATATTCTTCTTTCAGAGGAACAAATTTGTGCATCGTATGATCTAAAACGGGACAAAGCGTGCAGACACACATCTGGTCGGTCTTACAGAACAGCTCCAGAGGTTTATCGTGCTTCGTACACATCCTGTCTTCCAGGTTCTCCACAGGGTCGATCAGCTGATGTCTTTTCAGACCTGACATTGTCAGATGAGGCTCCAGGTGAGTCTCACAGTAGGAGACCAGACACACCAGGCAGGACTTCAGGGCCTTCAGTTTGGTTCCAGTGCAGACGTCACAGGGAACTTCTCCTGGTTTGGACTCTTGTTGCTCTGAGCTGCTGGTTTTCTGTTGAGCTGACTGTCTGAACTGAACAACCATCTCAGAGATGAAAGTGTTGACATGCAGCTCAGGTCTTGAGATGAAAACCTTTTTACACATTGGACACATGTGCTGGTCGTTGGTATTCCAGTGTTCATTAATGCAGTTTTTGCAGAAGTTGTGTCCACATGATGTGGTGACTGGATCAGTGAACACATCCAGACAGATGGAGCACAGAAACTGATCTTCAGATGACAGATAGTTTGCAGCAGCCATATCTACACAAAGAGTGGAAGAAAAGAAAAAACATTTTATTCAAAATAGAGTTTAAGTATTTGTTTGAAAAAGGAAACAAGTGTGATTATTTTTATTTCTTTTAACTTTTAAGTAAGCAACCAAGATCAAAGTCGTGCTGACAAGCTCAAGCTTGCTACTCTTGCAAAGCAGCACAGAATAAGTCTAATTTGTGATGAAGAACAGCACTGCTAACACGTTTCCTCTAGCTGCTTCACAATAAGAGCCTCCCGCTGGTTCACTGGTGGAAAACTTTTAATGTGAAACAACAAGAGGCAATAAAGGAAGCGATCAGTGAACAGTAATAACAGCAGGAAAGTAGCAGTGAGACTAAAGTTCAAACCACAGAGATTCAGCTACAAGTTGCTAAAGTCCTGAGACTGTTCAAAGCTGTTAAAGTGAGTTACTGTATAGTGGGACTGTGGACAAACACACAGAGTTATATTGTGAACAATTGATCAAGTATGAAGTGAAAAGAGTGGAACTTCCTGCCTGAGTAAAGTTACAGTTTTGTGTTAATCCTGGTTGTTGAAAGTGTAAATATGATCAGCTGTACTCACCAGTGTTTGGAAGAGACTCTGCTGTGTTGTTGAGAAAGACCTGATGAAGTCACTGACTTTTCTTTGAGAGAAACACAGAGACTTGTCTTTACTGCAGTGTGTCTGACACTCTGACAAACTCTACTTTCGTTTCTGCAGTGTGACGTTGAAGCTCTTCTCTTCACAGTGTAGCTCCGCCTCTTACCTGGTGAGGGTTTGTTTCCTCCCTCTGGTTTACACGGAGTAGTCTGGCTTTTAGCTGACAGTCAGTCATGTGACCCTCATCACATTTGTCCCAGTTGTCTCTCCCATACACACCCCAACGCCTGTCAAGGACGTAAGTTAAGTACAAGTTGACCCAATGCATATGATTCATATCAGACATCTTGTTGATGTATCTGAACACATCACAAAGGTAAAATGATTTTATGAAATACAGTGAACCTGCAGGTAGCACATGGTAGGGCTGAAGTTAACATGACACAAAACTCAGTTTGTTGTTTTAAGGGGAGTTATGTGCTTCAACTGTCTCTTGGTCTTTAATTCAGTATAAAGGTGATCATCTGGACTCTGACTGTACGTGATGTTTGTTTCTGTGTTTCTGTCGCAGGGCGGAGAAAGCAGAAGGCAGCCAAAGAGAGGGCAGGTATGGCAAAGGTGAGCACAAACCTGTTGTACCACTTCCTGTTATCACCTGTCAATCAATTCACATTAGTGAGCTGTATGGTGTGGGGAGGAAACTAAGATTTGAAATAGTCAAATATTACTCAGTGACTCTAAAGTTTGACAAAGTCTTACTTGATGAAATAACAGTCACCATACAATAAATATTATTATTATCAGTGACATTTTGTTTGTTTTTTTTCTTGACAAAATCCTCTTTATTAACACTGTGTGCTATATAACTATAATAATAATTAAAGCTGCGAGCAGCGATGAACGGGTCCTCGCATCTTCCAGCATGTCGGGGGTGGCGGCGGGACTCTGGCTTGCGCGGCCGAGAACGTCCGCGACCGTCGGACAGCGCGTCCTGTAATGGGAAAATATGTCATAGTCTCATGTGAAAGTTTAAAGAATGTAAGTCCTAAAAGAGCAGACACCAAACTGTAGTTTCAGTAGATGACTTTAATTAGTTTAGTATCCAGGTGTCTTGTTATCTGTTACCTTGTGCACTGTTTCTTTCTTCTTCGTAAGACAGAGACACAGAGAGGTCTTGACTAACAGAGATCCTCTGTTTGAAATACTTTTGACTTCCTTTGTGACGCGTTATCTGAAGTTGTAAAGGCGTAAACCTTTGCATGCATATATGATGTGTGAGGGTAAAGCATGTCTATTCTGTCTCTGCAATGGTCATTTTAACAATGTCACAGTGGCTTCAAAGGAACGTTTGGGGTATTAAGAGTATCTGGATCATAACGGCCAGAGAAACACAAGAGCCCGTCCCCACTTCACCATCATTAGGTCTGTACTCATCAAGTGGACCGGGTGTTAACATGAATCCGCTCCTTCCTTCAGGGTGGTGTAGCACACGTCCTGACGGCATCATGTACCAGGTTTACACCGTCTGACATGTTCGTACCAACCATCTTCATGGTTCTTCTGATATCAGTCGTGGAAAGTTACAGAAACAGGAATCTTCTCTTTGCTCGGATGCTTCACAAAGTATTTATTGTTTGTTGTTTTGTTATCAGTCGTCTTTCTGTTCGTTCTCGACTTGGAAACACTTTTGAAAAAGTGATGAAAAGTTTTGTTTTTGTCATTTTAAAGAGGACGACCCTCTTTAGGAAAATAAAAAAATGTGAACAAACTCTGAAGTCGTCTTGTGAGTTTATTTTAAATGAAATCACGCCTCCTCCAGTTGTTGCTTGTCTCTGTGCACGTGTCATCGATATTTAGAAAGTAGCTTCTAGTGAGCAAACATTTAAAATAGTCGTCCTACAACGTTTTACAACAGGTCGTGTCTTCATTTCTGTACCTATTATCTCACAGGACGAACAAAAGAGACGTCCTAGAAACTACAGCAAAGATCTTCTCCTACAGAGAGATTCATCCACAGCAGGGAAACACTAAACGTCTTGTCCTGCTGCTGCATCACTTTCTCTTTGTCTTTGTAAAATGTTCAGGCTAAATAACTGTGTTGTTTGCATCACGTTCAGATTTTGCCACTTTCGACCCCTCAAGTTTCTGCGTCGCCCGTCTGTCTTGCGTTGCCTGGAATCCCACAATGCCTTGCGATGTCCCACAGAACATAAACGGTGAAACTTTGCGCTGCATTCAGTGGTTCTTTGGTGCATTTCTGTTTCATTCACTAGATGGCAGTGAAGACAAAGATTCAATTGTTTACCACTTTGGAGCGTTCACATCAGGCGACTCATGATTTCAGAGCGTTTGAAGGGTTACAAATATTTAGCATGAACATTATAAAACTAAATGCATTAAATTAGAGTTTAATTATTTTGAAGGACAAACTGTGTTAGGAGTAACACTTTAGCCTTTTGTCTCTGTGGGCGGAGGACCAACAACCCTCTGAAACACGAGTCTTGTGAAGTCTATTAATTGATTCAGAACCTCCAGATTCTGACTGGTTGATGATTGTTTTGAGTAATTTCCACTTGTTGAGTTATGTTTTGAGTGTCAATCATCACAACTTCTCCAGTCAAAGTCTGATACAAGAAGCTTTTATTGTGAAGCAGCAGTCACAGGACTCACAATACATTTGTAATGAAATACAACGTCAGTGTTTAGTGCTCAAGTCAAAGCTAACTCAGACCTTGTGTTCAACAACCACTTTATTTTGCAGTTTTTATTCAACAATCATATTTACAGATTTCTTTGACTCATAAGCCGTCTCACCAGTATTCATCTGTAGACACTATAAGCATGTAATAATCATCACTCTTAAATGAATCTTCATGACACAATCAAATAATCAGCAATATGTTTTTCTGCGGCTGCACATCAGATAGAAAAACAAATACTGCAAAATATCTTGATTATTTGTATTTCCTTTTTAGTTTTCTGCTAATTTACTCAAACTGCAGCTTGACATATTTGGTGTCTTTAGAAACAATGATTTCTTCTGGAAGTGAAAATAAATGTGTCGGTAGATTAAACAGAACGTGAGTCATGATGCGTTGATCATGACTTACGGGTTGAGGCTGAATATGTTCCCCTGAATGAAGTGGGAGAAGTGATTAGTTTACTCCGACAGGAGAGATGATCAGAGGTGCAGAGTTTTTACCACCATCATTAGGACCAGGACAGAAGTATGGGAAGAGTTTCTCATTGAAGGAGCAGCCAGTGAAGGAGTAGATAAGAGCTGCAGCATCTACGTCATAGAAGGAAACCAGACCCTCCTCATAATCCACAAACACCCCCACCTTCTGAGGCTGAGACTTCAGAGAGAGACTGACTGCAGGACCAGCAGGAGCCATGTACTCGTTTCCATTTCTCAAACATATGGCCCAGTAACCATTCTCAGGGCTCAGTGAGATGAGTCCCTTCCTAGTGATCGACTCTCTGACCACTCCTAAATCCCATCCAGACTTTCTTTTAACTTGAACCTCGAAGTACAATTTTTCTGAAGAGACATTATGTGTTCCTAAAACGCAGAGACTAGGAGAAAATCTCTCTGGATTGTTGGGGAGACATTGCAGTACCTTACCAGTATGCACTTGTTTCCCATCAGCAGACAGGATGAGTTTAGGATGAGCTGTATCAGGATCAAGAGTCACATCCACTGCAAACTTCTGGACCCTCTTCAGCTCAGTTTCAACCAGCTTCTTTATCTCTTTACTGAGCGTCTCCTCCAGCTGAACCACAGCTCTCACTACAGTAACCTCATATGATGCTGGAGGAACACTGACCTTTGTCCAGTCCTTGGTGGGTGGTGGGTGGTGGATGTTTGAGGACTGAACACTCTGGAGAAGATGGAGGTGGTCTTCAGAGAGTGAGAGCTGAACCACTTCAGTGCTTCTCTTCATCAGCTCAGAGATTTCCTGTTCCAGCTCTTTGATGGAGTCTTCGGCCTGTTTCTTTGTCGTTTTCTGCTTCTCTTCTATTGTTTTGATGAGCTCATTCAGTCTTCTCTCAACAGACTCCTTCAGATCAGTGAAGACCTGAACACCTTCTGCTTTCTCTCTGTCTGCATCTTCCTCACTGAGGTCGACTGAGTGTTTGATCTCCTGAATCTTCAGTCGTCTCTTCTGGATCATCTGCTGAATTTCAGCCTCTGTCTTCTTCAGCTCGACCTTCTTTCCTTCATATTCTTCTTTCAGAGGAACAACATCGTGCATCTTATGATCTAAAACGGGACAAAGCATACAGACACATGTCTGGTCGGTCTTACAGAACAGCTCCAGAGGTTTATCGTGCTTCGTACACATCCTGTCTTCCAGGTTCTCCACAGGGTCGATCAGCTGATGTCTTTTCAGGCCTGACATTGTCAGATGAGGCTCCAGGTGAGTCTCACAGTAGGAGGCCAGACACACCAGGCAGGACTTCAGGGCCTTCAGTTTGGTTCCAGTGCAGACGTCACAGGGAACTTCTCCTGGTTTGGACTCTTGTTGCTCTGAGCTGCTGGTTTTCTGTTGAGCTGACTGTCTGAACTGAGCAACCATCTCAGAGAACAAAGTGTTGATCCTCAAATCTGGTCTTGTGTTGAAACCCTCTTTACACATGGGACACTGGCATCTGTCACTAGTATTCCAGTGTTCAGTGATGCAGTTTTTGCAGAAGTTGTGTCCACATGATGTGGTGACTGGATCAGTGAACACATCCAGACAGATGGAGCACAGAAACTGATCTTCAGATGACAGATAGTTTGCAGCAGACATATCTACACAAAGAGTGGAAGAAAAGAAACACATTGTATTCAAAATAGAGTTTAATTATTTGTTTAAAAAGGAAACAAGTGTGATTCTTTTTATATCTTTTAACTTTTAAGTAAGCAACCAAGATCAAAGTCGTGCTGACAAGCTCAAGTTTGCTACTCTTGCAAAGCAGCACAGAATAAGTCTAATTTGTGATGAAGAACAGCACTGCTAACACGTTTCCTCTAGCTGCTTCACAATAAGAGCCTCCCGCTGGTTCACTGGTAGAAAACGTTTAATGTGAAACAACAAGAGGCAATAAAGGAAGCGATCAGTGAACAGTAATAACAGCAGGAAAGTAGCAGTGAGACTAAAGTTCAAACCACAGAGATTCAGCTACAAGTTGCTAAAGTCCTGAGACTGTTCAAAGCTGTTAAAGTGAGTTACTGTATAGTGGGACTGTGGACAAACACACAGAGTTATATTGTGAACAATTGATCAAGTATGAAGTGAAAAGAGTGGAACTTCCTGCCTGAGTGAAGTTATAGTTTTGTGTTAATCCTGGTTGTTGAAAGTGTAAATATGATCAGCTGTACTCACCAGTGTTTGGAAGAGACTCTGCTGTGTTGTTGAGAAAGACCTGATGAAGTCACTTTGACTTTTCTTTGAGAGAAACACAGAGACTTGTCTTTACTGCAGTGTGTCTGACACTCTGACAAACTCTACTTTCGTTTCTGGAGTGTGACGTTGAAGCTCTTCTCTTCACAGTGTAGCTCCGCCTCTTAACCGGTGAGGTTTTGTTTCCTCCCTCTGGTTTACACAGAGTAGTCTGGCTTTTTGCTGACAGTCAGTCATGTGACCCTCATCATATTTGTCCCAGTTGTCTCTCCCATACACACCCCAAAGCCTGTCAAGGACATAAGTTAAGTACAAGTTGATCCAATGCATATGATTCATATCAGACATCTTGTTGATTTATCTGAGCACATCACAAAGGTGCTTCACTAAAAGTTGACTCGTTGACGTGAATGTTAACAGGTTTTAAACATGTTAAGATAAGATAACATGTGAACGCAGCATTAATGGAACACTTCAACATTTTAGGAAACATGTTTATTGACTTTCTACCACAATAACTACCATGAATGTTAAACATGAAGCTACAGACAGGATGTGGTTAGCCTAGCTTAGCATAAAGACTAACAGCAGGGACAAACAGCAGTCTGGTGACTTTCTTTATGCAGCGATTTATGGTGGAAATGTCTTTATGTATGTGGACAACACAAAATTCATACGTCAGGTGACAAATCAAAATATTAGGCAGCAAGTTTCTCCGGGATTCTGAATTCAAATATTTAATATTAAATATCCGACATAAATCTCACCATTATTGTCCACACAAATTAGAACTGCACCACTTCCGATAAAGTGCAGCTCACAGCTTTTCGGCGGGAAGCATCCTGGAGTAAAGAGACGATGCCAAACAGAGCAAAGCTTTCTATAAGTGAAAGCAGACGCAGAGACAGCGACTTCATTTTCTAATTCTCTAATTATTATTATTATTATTATTATCCTAACGGGGGCCCATCACTACTCCGTCATCGTTGACAGACTATAATTCTTTCTTTTGGTTTCTCTTTAGACAGTAGTCTAGTCCTCACACACTTTCTATTGCTGAGATGTAGATCGGGTATCAGATATGAACAGTCTTTCTGGGCTTGGATTTCTTCTTCAGTCCTTTCTTTTTAATCTTTTTGTTTGGATCCACCATCTCTCCTTTGAAGGAGGTGGAGCTCTTCTGCTGGTTTCCAGAGAACTTCTTTTTAGACTTGAAACCGCCTCCTCTCTCCTGACCCGAGCCCTTCATGGGGCCTTTGCCGGGGCCCTTCATGGGGCCCTTGCCGGTCCTCCCTTTGGTTTCGTTGCTGTCCGTTTTATTCTTCTGCCTCGACGCCCTCCTCACCCGGATGGGTCTGCCCTCCAGTTTGGTGCCTTCCAGTTCCAACGCCAGCTGCACCGAGTCGGCGCTCTGCAACAGGAAGTACCAAAC
Source organism: Anarhichas minor (assembly GCF_050575085.1). NCBI lineage: Eukaryota > Metazoa > Chordata > Actinopteri > Perciformes > Anarhichadidae > Anarhichas > Anarhichas minor. The sequence goes on along the minus strand of NW_027466460.1, from coordinate 14,329,307 downwards.
CGGTACAACACCATTAACTCTCACATAAAACCTGGTACAAAACAAATAACCTCAAGAGAACACAAAAAGAAAAGAGCCGTTTGGGTCGTCGTACCTCAAACAGGATGTAACCGAATCCTTTCCCGAATCCAGAGTTCTGGTCTCGCACCAATCGTACGGCCTCCACTGTGCCACACTCCTCAAAGTGCCGCCGAAAAGCCAGTTCGTTTAACTCTAAACACACACACACACACACACACACACACAGCAGGTCAACTTCGACACAAAATGACGAACATCAACACTCGTCAAGATTAAAACAGCGGAGAGACTCACCGAACGAAAGATTCCCCACAAATACGGAGCGTTTGTTTTCGTACTGCAGGACAAGCACAATGTCACCAAATATGTTCCAAAAACTCATGTCAACAGATTTACAGATGAACTGCGATGTGGAGACTCACCGATGAGCCGCTCGTCACTCTGTCCACTCGAATGTGGAAGTCTTTCTCGACCTCCATGCCGTTCCTGTGAGCAGAGACAGACCGAGGGAGAGCTTGTTGTTGTTGGCTGAACGCACACGGCGACTCCATTTGTGGGAATGATTCAATGACTCACCTCTCCAGCGCTTTGGCGACTGTGGCCTCGTCCTCAAACACCACGTAGGCGTTTATGCTTTGCTTTTTTGGATGAGTTTTGCGTCTGTGAAGTAAAAAAGAAGAAGATGACAACCCCACACGAGAGTTTAACATGTGAGGAGGTTGTTTTGGTAGTTAATCAACTCTTAACTCTACAGAACGGATTCAGACAGAAACTTACTGAATAACTGCTACTTTGCGGGACATTAAGGGATCCTCTCTGACCTACAGGGAGCAAAGAAAACAGATCATTAGGAGCTGAGGAGAAGTTACATAAATAAATAAAATTCAACTTTGGTGAACTTTGACATATCAGGGAGGAGTAAACAGCAGTGAAGCATAGACGCAGAGAAAGAAGCTCTGCCGCGTGTTCAGCGCTATTTGCTGGCGTTGTTTGTGTGTTGTTGTGTTTTTACCACAGAGCGAAAGCGGATGGACTCGATGGTTCCTTTATCTTTGAAGAGGCTTTGCAGGGTCTGAAACACAAAGGGGGAAAAAAAACATCAGGTTCTTCTTCTCTACTACAGATTATTGATCAATCCAGGAATAAACAATTATAGAAAATCAGGTTTAAAGTTTAAAGCAGTGAAGCTGTGGAGGCCAAATATTTATGTCTTCTGTTCTCCTTCGTCAAAACTCGGAGTTTGTTAATCGAATGTAAACTTTTAAACGTACACAATTAAACTCGACGCCTTTTCAACTGCGTTCACACAAAAACATTGTTATTACTGTCGGATGACGAGGTCCAAAAGTAAACCGTTTATTCTGTTTGATCCATATTTTTATTATCAGTCCCCGTCAGGTCAGAGTGTACTATAAATGTATTTTAAAATGTAGCGTAACATACTGTAGGAGTCCAGCACTTCATCCTAAACGAAGTTGAAGTCTGATAAATGATAAACTGGCTTTCTGTAACCGGCCCTTAGGTGTGTTAAAGCTCTGTTTTCATGGTCTCTATCAGGCCTGTCATCATAATTACGTTATTACCTAATCGTATGATATACGGATATGACCTCAGTCATTTTTACGTTAAAAACAATCATTTCACTCCTCTGTTCTCTCTGTACCTTCCTGGTGCAGCTGATGGGCAGGTTGCCAACAAACACCGTCCTCTTCTCCTTTACCACCTCCTCCTCTTTACTGGCTTTCAGCCTCTGCCTCTTCATCACCCACTGCTCCGCACTGATCTCCCCCTCCGGCTCCGGCGCTTTCCTCTTCTTCTTTTTGGCGGGCGCCGCCTTCCCTCGCTCTTCCTCGTCGGCGTTCTGTAAACTGATCTCCCTAAAAAGCAATGGAGGAGAGAGGAAGAGGAATTAAAGAAATGAGGGGGACGGATGTTACGGAATCAAAGAGGGAAAACTAAAAGACAAGAAATGACGAGGATTTTGTGAAAGAATATTTAGAGAGCAAAAATAACAATATCGTTGGTGTTGTATACAAATGCAAAAAAGAAAAGAAAACAACAGAACAAGGAGGAAAGAAAGAAGAAGACGACGATCGCTCTCTGGATTAACGAACTGATGTCTGTTTCTAAACTCCTCACCTGTTGTCCAGCTTCTGGTCGGCTTCTGATTTCTCCTTAAGTTGCTTCTGATTAATCTTCTGACTGGGCTGACCTTTGACCTCTGGAGTTTCCTTCTGTTGCTCCTCTGCTTCTGTGCTCTTCTGAACAGGCTGCCATAAAAACAACCACACGGTACAACAATGTATGTTGAAGTACAAGCGTGGATTAGAACTACAGTAACCAGCTGTTTTAAGAAATTAAGTCTTTTTTGTGTGTGTTTGAGTTACCTTGGGTGCAGGCTGAAACAGAAGAGGACCAGCCGGTGCAGCGGTGCTGAATAAAGTCGACAGCGATCCGGAGGCGGCAGATTTCTTCTTGAACAAACTTCCTGACACCTGACCCACCTCGTAGTCAGCTGCCGGTTCCTCCGACACTGCCTCTTCACCGACGACAGAAACACTGAAATGAAGAAGGTGCAGCACACAGACAACGTCAGAATGCTGCTAAATTAAAGAGGGTGACACTAAATACTGAGGATCGGCTCCGAGAATACAGTATGTGAGTAAAGATATGAACTGTTCAGGAGTAAAATAGTGGATATTTGTCATCAGAGTACGGAATACGGGGTTGGAGTCTTACAATAACTAGACGGATCAGTGTTACATTTTTAGTGCACATGAAAAGGAAAGTTCACTGAAAACAATGTGTAACTATCTTAGTTTTACTTCCCGTCACATACTGTAGCTGATTTTGCACACAAAACATATGAAAATGTACAAGTACAGCTGAAACTATTAGTTGATTAACTGATCAGAAAATCAACTGCCAACTACTTTGATAATCGCTTAATCATTTTTAATTTAAAGACATTTCATGGTTCCAGCTTCACGTGTCAATCATTGTAATATATTAGTAATATATTGAGGTTTGATTTGTTAGTTGGACAAAACAAGTAACATTTTCAATGCAGGACTTCTACTTGTATTAGAGTATTCATATATAGTGTGATATTAGTAGTTGTACCTAAATAAAGGATCTGACACAGTGAATACTTCATTCCCCGCTGCCGAGGGTTGATACAACAGTAAAATTAAGGATATTGAGCCATTTTGTCGTGTATTGTGTCTGCTTCACTTCATTGATTATAAATGAATCTGTGGTCAAAGATATGACGCAGGTCCTTTTCGTTCACGTTACTTTGGGAAATATAAATGTGTAAACAAACCTCTTCTGGAGTTTCTTCTTCATGGTTTCTTCCGGAGATTATGCCAGCGTCACTCGGAAACTGATTTCTGGTTTGTTCTATTTATTGAAACAAGTAATTTATCGTGTTAAATGTAGCAATTAAACGAATTTCTACGATTTTAAACGCCAATAACACGAGAGTTATTACACACACGTTCACACGTTTTCCTTACCAGCACACGGCCCGTCCTACTGCAAATCACTTCCCATCGGGAACAAGGTCGCTGCGACACAAAGGTTCCTTTTTGTTTTTCATTAACGCAGATTTAATATCGCCGAACTAAGCACTACATATATAGAATAGTGGGAATCAGACGGGGTTAAGCTAGAGTACGTAAACGTACATATTTAATATCATACCTATTTACCATCAGTTTTATTTGTGAAGACATTTGTGTGCAGCTTTGAAATCTGTCACTTCCGGTTGGCCAGAGACGTCAATGTTTTGGGTTGTAACGTTGAACTGCTAGCTAGATAGAAGCTAACCTACATTAAAACCTGTATTTTAAAACGTCGCAGGTTATCTTTATATCTCTCTATGTCAGTAATTATTTAACAAATGTTTTTCATCGTTTAAGGAGGGGAGGATTGTGGAATACGGTGAACGCTAGCTAACGACAAGTTCTGACGTTGATGACAGAAAACAAGGCTTCGATGGGAGTCGACCAGACGGAGCCGGAGGACTTGGTGAGCAGGCGGGTGTCCTGCGACGGGGAGCGGGCCACGGTGCGATATGTGGGCCCGGTGCCACCGACAGAAGGTTGGTTAAAACCTCTCACACTCAGTCTATCCCCAGTGTTTACGTCACTGTTCTTGCAGCTAGTCGTAGCAGTGGTGGGATGTAACTAAGTATATTTAACGTTACTCAAGTGTTTAACGTTACTACCCTCAAGTACAGTTTTAAAGTACTTGTGTGCTACTTTATACTTCTACTCCACTAACGTTACATCTCAGAGAGAAATGCACTTTTTTGAATCCATTACATTTATTTGACAGCTTTATTTACTTCAGGTTCAGATTGTTAATATAAGATATAATCATTATTATGATGAAATTATGATGTATGACTAGAGGTTTAGATAAAATATGGTTGATTACTTGGTGAAATTCACCCAGCAGTATATGAAGTAATGTAAATAAGCTCCACCTTTACCAGCTGCAACATTAAAGTGATGAACACATTATCGCATCAATAATTATAACCCAATAATATCATTAATATTATTCAGAAATTGGCCATTTTGTGCAAAGAGACCTTTTAGTTATTGTACTTTAGGTATATCTTTAAGTATAGTATACTTAAGTATACTATACTTAAAGATATAGCGAGACAACGAATACTTAGGACAACGCACAAAGGGACCTCCAGAAGTCTTTCTCCAGCGAGAGAAAAGAAGGCTGCATGACATCTGCAGCTTTGTAGTCGGACAGATGTTTGACCAGCGTCCTCATGCTTTGCCTCACCAAACAAAGCCCAGAGCGTCTCAAACTGTCAGGTTTGGGATCAAATGCCTCGTCAGATGTTTGCTTGTGTTTAGACGACATTCAACGTTGGAGAACTTCTTCATGGAATTCAAAAACTTACTGAAAAACTCCCACATGCCCACCATCGGTACTCCACCTCCCACACGTGTTGATGCACTAGCATTGATCAAGTGTTTGTTTTGTTCAGGGCTGTGGCTCGGCGTTGAGTGGGATAACCCAGAGAGAGGCAAACACGACGGCAGCCACGAGGGAGTCCAGTTCTTCACCTGCAGGTCAGTTGCTACCGTCACTTTAATGCCTCGTGAAGCTGGAAAGTTATTATCCGCTCACATGAGTACATATGCACATTTCTGAAAGCGAAGCTTATTTTCTATGTTTGTTAGACTAAATAAGGTGTTTGATGACAAGTGAAGAACATGTTTTTGTTACATTCAACAAATATAATAAGAATCCACAGTTATACAATCTTTTAATTTGCTTATTTGATCTGATCTGAAATGAGTAAAGGTCCCTGATGGTTTTCTCTCCACCCTCTCAGACACCCTAAAGGAGGCTCCTTTGTCCGTCCAGCGAAGGTGCGCTTAGGCGTGGACTACCTGACCGCTGTGCGACAGACGTATCGGATCGACACAGAGGAGGTGATGATTAAGGAGATCTCCGTGTTGGGCAAAATCAAGGACCGCGGGTACGATGCTCATCAGACAGTTTTTGTTGATCTGTTTAAATTTCTTTTGAGTATTAATTTACACAGAGGCAGTGCCTTGCTCAAAGGCAGCCGTAGACGTAGCAGGCAAAGAGAAAGGAAGAGCATGAATTAAAAACAAATTCTTAACGAGTGAAACGGGCTAGAGGCATTAGAATATCAGCTGATCACACTATGGACTGACAAACCACAGTTTAAACCTCTTTAGTCTAACACAGTAGACTGAAGAGGGCCCAAAGAAAAACACACTTAATATTTAGAGCCCAGTTACACCGATGTGGTTCAATAATGATCGAGGGTCACTGACGCTTTTCTGGACTGGAAAACAAATTCAAAATCCAAGTTCCAACAGTTCCAATTATAGTTAGAGTGGCCTTTATTGAAGGAAAGTAGAAACGGTAGTGTGTGACATCAGTAGACCTATTGTAGTACAGGTGATTCCATCTGGATAGTATTTGTTGTTGTCTGTCTTACTGGAGAGGAGGAGGTAACATGATGAAATAGTTCAGGGCTCAAGGACCTGTTTCATGTTTATTGATCCTTTTTTGTTGTTGTTGTTGTCTCGACAGTTATGAGAGTCTTCCATCAGCGCTGCTCAGCCGCTGTGAAGTGAACGGACCCGGGACTGACGGAGAAATCAGGAAAACAACTCCAAGTATCTTTTTACACAGCAGGCCTCATGTGGCTTCACAAAAAATGACTTTCTGATGTAAAGTGACAGCGTTGTTAACGTCGTACACCAAACTGAGGATATAATTAAGACAGTGCTCAGTGTTTGTCGCCAAAATACAGACACTGAGCTCCTTAAGGAAAAAAATGTTCCCATTGGAACCCATTAAAAGCACGTTTCTTTTACAGCATAAAATCATGCATTTCATTATATCAAACATTTAATCTGGAGCCCTGACTTCAAAGTCCCAAGAGCAAATACACGCTATCTTCCTGGTTTCCACTAGGGGCAATGCTGCTGGATTATGAGCACTGCAGTGTTTCATGCAAAGCATCAAAACCAATGTTGTCCTTAACGGCAGTGATCAGACGTGCAGTGGTTGGACATGAGCAGGTCTCTGCTGTCCTGCTGGGAGGACGTGTCGGCCATCACTCAGCAGCTGGACGAACTGGAAAGACTACAGCTGATGTAAACATTCCTCTGACTACGTGTGTTGGATTTGATTTTCATTCTGTCTTTTCACTGAGCGCTTCCTCTTGTTTTATTGTTTATTTTTAGCAACAATAGACTGCGTCTGCCCTCTGACGTCTCGGCTCACTGCCAGGCTTTCTGCAGCCTCAGAGTCCTCGTCCTCAACGGCTGTGACCTCACCTGGCCACAGGTACACCTGTCCGTACATAACGGGGCACGTAGCGCACACGTAGCGCACACGTAGCGCACACGTAGCGCAGGCATATTTGTAAAGAAATCATTTATTTTGGAATTCATGTATATCTTCCTATATTCCACCACAGTATACAATAAAAAAGTATAAATACTTATTTCATATCATCGATACATTTTGTCGATACAAACATCATATTTATCTTAAACAATTCACAACACGATGTAATGATTTAAAGGTCTCTTGTAATTTAGAACGGCATATCCATGTTGTTATATGTCGTTTTAAAATCATGTATGTCTGGGTGTGTGTGTGTGTGTGTGTGTGTGTGTGTGTGTGTGTGTGTGTGTCTTTTACTCATGGATTTATCTCTCCCTGCTGGTCTCTGGTCAGATCCTGGAGTGCGCCCCCATGTGGCCACAGCTGGAGGATCTTTCCGTACAAGAGAACAACGTCACCGAGCTGCAGAGGTAACGCTGTCGCTTCCTGCTTCCTGCTTCCTGTTTCCTAATTCATCCGACGTTGGGACACTTTGTGTAACTCTGACGTGTTTGATGTTTTAAAGGCCTGAAGGAGTGCTGCGCTCCCTGAAGAGCCTCGATGTGTCCTATAATCAGTTAGTGCAGCACAGCGTGCTCACTTTAGCAGCTCTGCCCAGGTACAGTTCACACACAGACACACTTTCACACACACGAGCATTCAAAAGGTTGGAATCAGCTGTTAGATTGATGTTTCTTCTTCTTTCCTTCAATAGAGGCTATTCTAACACAGATAGAACAGTACAATTCAGACACCAGATGTATTCTTTACATTTGAAATAGTTTTGGCCCCAAAAGAATAAGAATTAAATCAAACTTTCATTCAGTCAATGTCTCAAACATGGCTGATGATCTTCCAGCTTGTTATTTGGCTGCATTATTGTGAGACACTAGACACTGAAACAGAAACATCTTATTTAAATCTGCACACATGTTGATGCTGAGCTTCCAGTGTCTTTGACCCGTGACTGGTGATATTTCTTCTCTTCTCATTCAACTGTTGCTCCGAGGGATCTTTGTCTCTTTCTTTCCTTTCAGTCTGGTTTTGTTCTCCATGTACAAAACAAACCCTTCATATAAAATACCATCTATTTGTAAAGATGACTTTCTACAAACTAAAAGCATGAAAGACCTTTCAGAAATATAGAGACGTCCTCTCAGACATCTGACTGTAATCAGACTCGTGTGGCAGGAGACTAATAACATTTCAACTGTTAGTATTTATCGAATTTAAAGAATTTTTATGTAGTTTTTTTTGGCAAAAGCTTCTGAAATAAAATGGAAAAATGCTGTTTGATTGCAGACTGGAGCAGCTGAACTTGTCCAGGACGGGACTGACTGACATTCGATTTGACGACGCTGCTCCTGGTAAAAAAACATTTTAATAACATTAATAATTACTCTGTTCAACATTTAACCTCCTACTGCTTCACAGTCACATCCTCAGTTAACCATGTGATGCACTTTCTTTTGAAGAATGCTGTTTAAATAGTTTAATATTATTATTATCATGATTAATAGTATTATCTACACTGTATGTCTTTTATAGCATTATGTCAAAGAAGAGGTTTTGATAAAATACTGATGATTATTGATTACTTATGTTGAATCTTTCCTCTGTAGGATCTCAAACAGCCATGTTCTCCACGCTGATGAAGCTCAACCTGGACGGCAACAACATCTCTGAGGTCAGTGTGTCGACAGTGAACAGAAACTCTGTTCAGCGTCTGTTGGTCAATAGTTTCACTTGAGTTACTCTGATTCATGGAAAACCAACGCTGCTCTGAAGTTGAACCGTCTCTCACTCTCTCACTCTCTTAGTGGTGTGTGGTGGATGAACTTGGGAAGCTTCCCAGTTTGGCTCACTTTTCGTGTCGCGGTAACCAGCTGGTGAGCAGTGATGGAAACCCCAAAACAGCTAATCAGCTGCTCATCGCCAAACTGGGACAACTGGTCTTCCTCAACAACTGTGAGGTGAATGAACCTGTGTGTGTGCACCTGTGTGTGTGTGTGCACGTGTGTGTGTGCTCATGCTGACCCATTGCCATGATTTCCATCAGGTCCTCAGCAAAGAGAGGAGGGGGGCGGAGCTCGACTACATCAAGATGTTTGGAGTGGAGTGGCTGAAGGCGGGTGGGAGGAGTCAGCCCAGCGCCCAGTTCATCAGTCAGCACCCTCGTTACCTGAGCCTCATCGACAGTAAGTCCCAGCAGATGATTTAAAGGAGCAGTCAGTAAGAATGTGACTCTGGACTGACATCTAGAGGCAGCTGTAGGAAACTACAGCAAACACGGTTTCTCCTCCGTGACCCTCAGTGGTTTCTGGGAAATTCAACACTGTTCACATGCTGCATGTCATGACATGGATCAGTCTACAGCAACAAAACACACATTACAGTTCATTTGGGATTATTCGCAGCTTATTTACAGTATGACCAATAAGGTAGCAGATATTTTATGGCTGTACTTCATGTTTTTTTGTGTATTTTCCTTATTAACCATTCAGGAAATAAAGATGGAAAATGGACTGCTTCACAGAAACACAACAAGAATTTTCTGCATGTTCCAAAAGACAAAATCAATAAAAAATGAAATGTATCTTTAAAGTTACTCTGTGACGTTTTTATAGATTAAAAGAAATATTTCTCGTTTTTGAAAATCATTACTTATGTTCTACCAGAACACAATTAACTGATTGTTAAATTTCTTTTAGATAAATAAAGGTTATTATTATCATTATTATTATTATTATTATTATTTAGATTTCTCCTCTTATGACCTGAAGTGATGATGATAATGATGAAGATCATGTGTTTCAGAGTATGGCGCTCCAGAGGAAGGCGAGCTGAAGAAGCCGAAGCCCTTTGCCCTGAAAAATCAGCTGTTGAGTTAGTCCCGCCTTCTTCTGCTCTCTGATTGGCTGATATAACCACTAAAGGATATTTGATATTTACTGAACACTGATCTCGTCCTCGTCTCTCCTCACCAGAGATCACGTTTGTGTTTCCTGATCATGCGGACCGGAAGCCGATTGAGAAGAAAGTTCTAGGTAATAGAAGTCAAGAGCGTCTCTTAGCTTGTATAACACTTTAAATGAACCGAGCGGATGTTTCCAAATCAAACTGAAATATGAAATAAGGTCCAGTTGAGTTGAACAGTGTGTGGTCTGTTCTGCAGCCTCCATGGTTGTTCAGAAGGTGAAGGGACTCCTCTACAGACTTCTGAAGGTTCCTGCAGCAGATCTGAAGCTCACCTACACCAGCCCCAAGGTACAACATACACTTTAATTAATGCCATTAACTGTGGGTGGGACAGTGTTCGTTTCATATCCTAGAAAACCATTGAAGTCTGTGAATATTCAATATTCTGCACCAGAAAACGTAAAGGTCACAGAGCGTCTGTTGCTGAGACTTTTCTTTCATCCTTTTCTTTGTAGATGTTGGGGACAGAGTTTGAGATCGACAGTGACCTGAAGACTCTACAGTTCTACTCCATAGAGGACGGAGACCAGGTGTTGGTCCGCTGGTCCTGACCCTGCAGAGGTGAGGAAGCGACCCCGTTCTCACGGAACGGACACTTTCAGGACGGAACTGAACTGCACTTGCTTCTGTGCGAGACTGAGATCCAGAGACGACACACTGAGAGACGGATTAACGTCCCAATGACGCTCATTCTGGATCCGTTTCCAAAATGTAACCGCACCTGAATCAACTCCCCCCTCAGCTTCATGCATGGCAACCTGTCCCCTTGTTCTTCCTGCAGGACTTCATTCAGAATCACCATATCATCATAAAGTGAAATGTACACGCGCACTAACAAATTCAAGGATGTAATAAATAAACACTTTATTTGCAAATGTCTACTTTTTTCATTGATTTAAATGGCATCAGTTAGACTCAACAGTTTGAGTATGAGGATTCCCATAGAGCTGTATAATCCTCATAGTATAGTATGTCATAGTACTACATTATGACTGTTGTATGACATGCTATCCTGTCATGAAAAAGTCAGTATAGAATGTTTAAAAAATGAGTGTAGTACATCAAAACAGTCATAGTATAGCATGTCATATAAAAGTCATAGTATAGTATAATGTGATAAAGTAGCACATCCCAGATTTTAAAAACAAGGGGGACAAAATACTAGCTAATACTATTTAACTTGTTCACTTGGCTGACATCACAATAGACGTAAGTGTTTCTGCACGGGGCCTTCAGAGCATTTGAAGTTTACAGATTCAGTTCAGTCGTATACAGAGGGCAGCGTTGACACACAGCTGGCAGTTGGATGCATTTATTTGGGAACCGATCTCTCTCCCCATGGCTCTAGATACGGCGAGCAATCGCTGGCATTTATTAAAACTGATCCAAATGCCATTACATGGAGTAAAACACTGTTTCTGCCCATCAGATGGGTCACTTTTAAGACCATACACTAGATGGCAATAAGGGGACACACAGAGTTATAGTATAGTATAGTATGTCACAAAAGTCATAGTACTGTAAGTTATCAAATTTCATAAAAGAGTCATAGTAAAGTATGCCATAAAAAAGTAAAGACTGAGGTAACAAATCAAGTGAGAAGTAGTCATTCCCTCAGACTTCTTTTGGCAACCAGAGGAGTCGCCCCCTGCTGGCCATGTGAGAGAATGCACGTTTAAGACACTTTCACATCGTCTTTTAGTCATAGTATGTCAAAGAATGTCATGAAATAAAGTCTTAGTTATATGTTGAAATAAAGCCATAACAGTATGTCTTAAAGTCATATTGGATTGAGGGAGAATGAAGAGTTTTCCTCATCACTTAGAGATTAAAGGAAACAACTCACCAGACTGGTTGTGTATATTTAAAGAGGTTTTATTGAGGCTGTACAGGCTGTTAATGTTCCCTCTTTGGCTGTGGGTCAGGACACACTGACCCGTTTCATCCCTGATGTTACAATGATTCTGCATTAGGAATAGATATCCGCTGATCGGTAACGGTAAATGTCAAAGATATGTTTGCTTCGTCACTTCAAAACAGAACCTCCATTAAGGAGTTTAATCAAATTGAGATTTAATTTTCTATTTGTGTAGAAATAGTCTGACAGATATCCAAATCAAAAAACATTTACATGTTTGAAAATGTATAATTGCTGCCAAAAGGAAAAACAAATATTCAGTGAACTACAATGAGCATCATCAAAGTAAGATTTCATTTAATTTAATTTTAAGGCCATTTTCACAATGAAATTGCTAATAAACAATTTGACTGATGAATGGTTTGAATCCTTTCATTTTAATATTGGCAGGTAACTTTGAGGACTCTTTAAAGCACGACAGTTTGCGTTGTTTCTTTACTTTATTTTAGATGAAAACAGACTTCAGTGACTGGAACTGAATCATCACTTCATTATAAAAACGAAGGTTACATGAGAAGTACAAACTACTTGCTCTCCAGACACAATTTGCATTAACCTTCACAGTAATCATCATCAGGTAGATCTCAGGCAACATCAGCACCAATACAAACATCAGAGAATGTCATCTGCGCACCAGGTAGTTATTTACAAGTTCATATAAAAAAAATACACTGTGAGTTGTAGCACAAACAATACAACAAATATTGTAACTCTTAACACCGCCTCAGGATCATAGTGGTGATATTTGTGGTCCACTTCTAAAATAGTGAGCATACAGTTGGGGGGATGAGGGGGGGGGGGGGGGGGGGGCAGTCTAATTTTAACATATAGTATTGATAAAATAAAGAATAATTTCAGAGTTTTATTTTACAATCAATAACTCGGCTCTTATTTAGCTTCATCAACCTCTGTAGATTGTCTGTTAATCACTTTATTACACATTAAACATGAAGAAAATGCTTCCGATCTATTTTTTTTAAAATAGTTGGCTATTTAGTTGGGTTTTCAGTCAGGAAATCTTCGTTAATAAGAGACTTTTGCAGTCTTTAAAAAAAAAAAAAAAAAAAAAAAAACTGACAATATCCCGTAGAATTCATTGAAACGTCAGCGTACAATTCTTGTTAATATGTTGAAACTAGTAGAAGTTTTAATCTCAGTCCCTTTAATTGGCTGTTAGCAGGACGTCGTCTACATTTGTGATCAAATCTGGAGAACAGTTCATTGTAATTGAACAGAAACTTTAGGCTCAAAAAGTCTTGGATGAATTCCCTTAAAATCAGTCTTTCGGTATACTGGCCACACCCATTTTTTGTAGTAGTTTGGGAAACTGTCAGAAGAAGCTCCCGATGGCTGTCCAGGAATAACTTCTGATGCTTTTTGTAAGGCGAGTGTCGAGGTTTTTAAACCTTTTAAAGGCTTTTTTTTATTTCAAGGCCCTTAGGAACCTTTCTCTCAAGTATTTTGATCATTGCAGAACATTTGAGAATTATATCCGATTGTTTTACGCAGTTATCTTTCAGAACACATCTATAAGAAATCAATAAGGAGTTTCACTTTTAAAATACATAAAAACACAACGTGAAGTTCATTGTTCGATACCTTTTCAAATGATTATCAACTGCTCGGTCAATGTGTTTTAAGTTCACCTTCTGGCTATTTTTAATAAGATCCCCGTATTCTAGATTTAGTGTCACTTTCTTCTGATTTTGGAGAGAAACTTAAAACCAGGAGTCAGATTACAAACACGCTGCACAAACAAGATCAGAAACTATGAATCTGAATTCAGTTACAGGAAGAAAAGTTAAACGATCTTACCTGCAGTGTGACATCATGAATACAGTGAGGTCTGAACAGCTCTCAACGGCCAGAAACACATAACACTCTAAGAGGATTGTAGAAATGTTCAATTCAAGTAAGAAAATGTAGAAAACACCAGATTGTGTTAAGTGTGTTTTGTGTTTTTTCCCCTCGTGGCAGCAGCAGCAGCAGCAGCAGTGTTGTTGTTGTCGCTCTGCAGACCTCACAGGTTCCTCTCGACACATCGGCCGTCATCGGCGTCCGGGCAGCGGCAGGTGAAGCCGCCGAGCCGCGGCAGACACAGGTGAGAACAGCCGCCGTTGTTGGAGCAGTAGTTGTAGGCTAACGGGGAAGAGAAAGGGACAATGTTAGGGAGCCATTCACACCCAAGCTGCTACTTTATATCTATATTTATAAATCATCCAAAGCTTCATTAGATACAAGAGGTTCAATTAAAAATGTATCAATGATAATAACAACCATGTCTAAAGTTTAGAAGACTTGCAGCAACTACTTTCCAGGAATGTGTTTGTTTATGCTTTCGGTTACTCTGACGTTAGCTAGGCCCATGTTAGCATGCTAACAAACTAGCATGCTCTTTAAATTTTGGCATGGAACTATATATACAACAACATAAAACCATTTTATTTTTGTGTTTTTCAATGACAATATTTTAGGTCAGTTTGCAAAAAAATTCACTTTAGATGAAAAAAAATATGGTAGCGTAAAAAATTAATTTCATTAAAAACAATTGCATAAAAAAAATAGTTTGTCATCCAAAAACAGAATGCAAAAAAATGAAATACTAAATATTTTGAATGCTTTGCTATTTTTCAGTGGTACATTTTTCAGTGGCCATACAACGTTTTCCATTTCAAGCGTTTCAATGCTAAAGTTAACCCGAACCCTGATGGATGAATCATCGATCATGAAAGTAGTTATTAGCTGCAGCTAGCAGGTTCACGTGATACCTGTGAGGCAGCTTGACTGCATTAAAAGTCAGTAGAAAGCTGCTGTAGATACCTCTGGCATGGTTCCTACAGTTCAGTGTCAGATTTCTCCAATGCTTCCAACATTTTCACAATAAAATAAATAAATGTTCTACTAATCATGTCATTTAGCTCCTCCGTGGAGAGATAGACTCATCAGAGCTCGTTGAAAGAAAAACCCGGACCAGTGAGTCGATTTCTGGGCTGGAAACAGTTCAACGGCAGCTTCTAGACTTCACCAAACATCCCAAACTCTGGAGAGTTTCATCTGAAACTAAAGCCTCCTTTCCCTTTTCTCAAAACGGCCCATGAGTGAAAACGCCCCTCGTTTAATGATGTACATTAAACGTCTTTGTTAACAGATTGGACCACCGGTGACGCACACTGTGAAAACACTACAGTGATCTCGAAAAAAAAACATGTTGCCAAGTAAAACAGGAATGTTTCGTGAGCCTGCAGCTTTAGGAAGTGCTTGAACCGTTCATCATTGGCGGCTGAAACCCGTCAGTGTTGCAGAGAGACCCAGCAGGTGGACGGTGAAGCCGTTTCTCATCACTGTATAGTTGGGGGGCTCGGCGCCAGCTGTGAGTCTCCATATCCACAGCTGGCATCCCCCTGAGGTCACTTCACCCAGAGTTCCCACGCTTATATCCATCCACGTTACTCTGTGCATCTGGAATCAGTTAGCACGGTCACTGTACTGCTCTGATCCCAGACTCACAGGGTGAATCTCCATTCATGATTCTCCCATGATAGATACAGATGACTCCTTTTATTGGGCAGCTAGCCCGGCTCTGTTTAAAATTTGGCGAGCAACTACCGACCCCGTTAAAGCTCACTCGATGTTCGCATTGCTCTCTGGCTTTCACGGGTGGGACGGTGCTGTACCCATGCCGGTGCACGAATGCACCCGCCTACGTGCAAAAACATGCCATCAGTACATTTCAATTCATACAGAAATTATTTAGCCTGGGAACACAAAGAAACAATACATTCACTGTTGCAATCCCTTTTTAAATCACTCTCCAAGGAGAAGCAGTAAAAACACCAACGCACAGCGGTTTGTGTTACTGTGTTAAACAGAGCAGAACAAGGCTGCGTCACATGACGATTACCAACACACAGCCTCAAATGTTGGGCTTACGGAAAATACGGCAAGATAACGTTTACACCAGCTTCTCTAAACACAACGCTCGCTGCACAGTAAAACATTCAGAGGTGATGTCGCGATGCAAATACAGCATTAAACTTTCAACACCCTACAAATATAGGATTCATAGTCACTTGAAAGACTACATACGGTGTGCAACCAGGCGGTCCCGCCGAGTGAAGTCAATGCCGAAGTGTCTTAAAACCTGCATTCTCTCTAGTGTCCACCAGGGGGCGACTCCTCTGGTTGTATAGAAGTCTATGAGAAAATGACTCTACTTCTCTCTTGATTTATTACCTCAGTAAACATTGTAAACATGAGTTTATGGTCTCAATCTCTAGTGTCAAGTCTTCTTCAATACAACATGATGTTCATTTAGTAAATTATGGTCCATTTAGAGTCAAATAGACCATAAAGCAGGATATGCTTTAGGGCGGGGCTACCTTGTGATTGACAGGTCTCTAACAGAGCCGTATACGGCGTCTCTACGTCACTCCTCCGTATTCCAAATATGGTAACGTCTGTTCATGGGTCGCAAAGAAGCCAAGATAGTGACGGCCGTATTTCAAGATGGCGACGGCCAAATCGCCGAACTCAAGGCAGATAAAAAACAGTGGCAAAAAAAAAACAGTGGCACCACAAATGAGGACATTTCAGCTCATGTCTCTTTCAGGGGAGCCGAACTCCACGTAGATCCCTTTATTTTGACCCCTGAGCTCACAGAATAAAGGCCTGGTCACACCAGAAAGTGTCACAGTGGAGTTCATCCTTGCTAAACAGGTGGTGCTAGAAACTTAGCGACGTAGTGATCACTCACAGGGCTGAGTCACTGTCATAGTAGCGAGATTTCTGCGCTAGCTCGGTCGCTAACGGGACAAAAGTTCCTCCACGGAGACCAAAACTACAACAAGCGCTCACTGAGTAATTATCAACAGATGCTAGTCTGAGCACAGAAAAACTAGCACTACCAGGCTCTTGCCACATGTCCTATGATTGCTTGTCATTCTTGATTTCCTTGATTACAGGACTGACTAATCTGTAGCTTGTAAGTGAAACGTAGCAGTACCTTGTGGACACTGTGTCGGTGTCGTGGTGATGCCGTACAGCCGAGAGCGTTTCTGTGGCAGAAACTCTTCTGTCTCCTTCTCTGACTGACGGTCCACAGCGACCACCGCCTCCCTGAAAAATAACCACCAAAACATTCACCAGAGACCACACACAGAGATGTTTGATCGTCAGATTAACACGGCTGTTAAACACACTTTTATGTGACAGTTCCAGTCAAGCAACGGAGCTCAAAATAGCAGCATTTACAGCAGTAATGTTTATTTAAAATCCACTCAGACTGTCAGCCTGACCGCTATTATTTTACTAAATCCTGCGAATGACGATGATGTGTTCAGGTGTGTTGAAAAAGACAAATGCCAGCTGAGGATTTATAGAAGACCACTTTGTTCCTGGAGCATCATCTGCTCGTAAACGAGAGTGTTACCTCCTCCAGTCGGTGTAGTAAAGGTTCCTTCCAAAGGAGACGAGAGCGAAGGGATACTGGATCCCTTCAACGATCTGCCTCCTCAGCCTGCGGTGAGGATCAATACACTCCACCTTATGAGTTCCTGCAGACCGATCCATCAATCAATCAAGCTGGACTAACAGCATTAACATGGTGATGGATCAGAGTGGGGGGGGGGTTCAGGTTCCTGTCAGGTGAGTCTCACCTGCGTCGGCCCAGCACAGCTGCTGGTCTTCGAGGTCAAAGGTCAGACCGTTGGGGAGCTCCAGGTTGTCTTTCACCAGGACGCTTCGATCTGTCCCGTCCATGTTGGACATCTCAATTTTGGGCCCGTCTCTGTTCCAGTCTGCCCAGTACAGTCGCCTGCACCAACAGGACAAAACCAGTCAGACCCAACTACTACTGATAGTACTCGTTTCACTTCTACAACTACTACTTTTAACTACTACCACTAACTATTTACTTCTAACTACTACTATTATCACTGACTACTACGACCTACTAACTACTACTATTACCACTAACGACTACTACTACTACTAACATCTACTACTACAAACAACTACTTATTACTACTACCACCTCCTAACTAATTGTACCACCATCAACAACTACCAACTACTATTACTACTACTAGCTCATATCATTACTACCACTGTTACTACTGGTATTCTGGGTTCAACCAGCATTTTACTACCAACTTAATGACTTCATGTCGCTTATGAAACTAGTATTTCAATCACAACATTAACAGGTTTCTTCTAGTCATTTCTCCGGCACTCACCCATAGGCCGGGTTGGTGACGATGGGTCGAGGGTTGATCAGATCGGTGTCGAACAGGACTCGCCGCTGGCTGCCGTCCAGTTTGGACACCTCCACGGTGTCACGCATGGAGTCGGTCCAGAAGAGGAGGCGGGCCACGTGGTCGATGGCGATGCCCTCGGGACTCTGGAGGTCTGAGGACGACAGGAACAGACGTCCGTCAGAGGACGAGCTGATGGATCAGCACCATCTGACCGTCACAGGCTGACAGTTACTGACTGGACTTTTGATTTAACCTTTTAGAATGAAGCCGTTAACTGGCAGAATCAGTGCTATATTTTAAAATCACTTTTTTTTTTTTTAAGTGTTGTATAAATTAAGTTTTTAATTATTAATAACATTATTATAGCGATACTTTTTAATCACAAAAGCTGCATCTTTATCCGAGTACACCTGAGCCACAACTTATCTACATTGTATCAGCTGGTTACCAAGCTCTGAGTAGGTATTATCAATTAAAACAAAAACCTACAGATGAAACCTAAGATCTACATTCTTCAAACTGTGGACGCTCTCCAAACCTCTTTCACTTTGGTCCAGAGCAGGATGTCTCAACACTTTGTAAGTTCCGTTTTGAAAACAAATACATAAATGAAGTTTTCTTGCCCTATTTGCATCTGTGTGATCATAAAAAATGAAATGAAAGTAAAAGGTGTACATTAATTACAGGTTTATGGGAGGCAAACACCTGTGTCCTGGACAAAAAACAATCTACTTCCTGTTTGGCCTCATTATAAGGACTCTGCTTGGTGCAATGAGACTCAAAACGTGAGGGATAAGGAGTGTGATGCACTTGTGTCATGTCACTCAGCCTCTCTAAAAGACGACTGGACCGGTGATGTGTGCTGCACCTGTAGTGATGACCGGGATGACGTCTCCTCCGCTCAGACGGGCCCTGCTGATAGCCGGCCCGGTGATGTCGGTCCAGTAAACCATCTTCTCCACACAGTCGTAGGCCACGGCGATCACCACCCGGTCCTGAGAGGAAGCGCAGGAGGAGACAGACGGTTTCATTCAGCTGGACTTTCACTTTCAAAGAGTCTTTTGTGTAGAAGTGACAGAACGTCAGCGACCCATCGGACTCGAAGGCGCCCGCACTGACGGAGAAGCTTTGTGTTCGGCTGCAGTGCATCAATACATTAACTTATAGGCTCCGTGACGGAGAAGAAAAGAGTTCTGATGCTGAAGTATGTTAAAGAACAATTAGAGGATTGTTCCACAGCAACCAGGAACGCTCATTCATGTGTGTGTACGTTGTTCAAAATGAGGACCGCATGTCGTCATGAGAAAAACTCTCCAAAGTCAAGAAATCCCTTTTTTCACTTCTACAAGGAGCTCATTCTCTCAGCATTTACTCGGAATCATTCACACTTTTCAAAACACGTTTTTTTTGTGGAATTATCCTTTGATGAGGATTAGAAGAGTCCAACATTTTGGAAAGATATAACATAAGGATATTAGCTACATCTCTGTGCATTCAGCGCAGGGAGAGGTCCAGGATGGTAAACATTGTACCTGCTAAACATCAACTGGTTTGCATTCTCAATGTGAGCGGTAAGCATTTAGCTCAGTTCAGAACAAATCACACTGATGAAGCCATTTTTCTTACACAAATAATGTAAGAATGTGATCCAGGATTTGATAAATAACTGGAATCAATAAATCAGAAACTGATTTGCATTTGTGGTTTACACAAAAACTTGGTTCTTGTCATTTTCCAGGTTTAACTTTCTGTAAAAACGGCTCATTAATGCAAAAACTCTGCAGCCTCGGATGTCAGACGTCACCGTGTTGACTGTGATATGTTGTCGGTCTAAAGAAGGTCAGACTTTCATTGAAGTTACCCGATATCAATGGCTGCCTGGTAGGAAGAAAATCTATCTAAAACCTGGTGATATATTTTGGAAGATTATTGGCGGCCATGTTTACGTTACTGCCTGAAACAGTGATGCCTTACTGGGAGGTGCAGCAGAGGTTTGGCCTCCTCCTTCTGTATGTTGTACCCATCCAGAGGCACGTGTTCGATCTTCCCGCTCTGAGCGAACAGCAGGTGTGTTCCCGGAGCGACGGGGCGAACGTCGGGCCGCGGGGTCGGACCCACCGGAGCGGGAGTCACTGCCTGGTCGATGCCTGCGAGTTCATTGTCCGTGTGAGGCGGATTTTAGTTTAATCATTAATGAGGACATAATGAGGACAAACATTCACATGTTCCTGATATAAACAGAATAGAGGCTGAAGTTTGTTTAGAGGATAACGTGGACTCACACAGAGGGGTGGTGCCGGGTCCCGTGCGGGTGTTGGGGATCTCCTGGCCGTTGGCGTCCACGCACCAGCACTGTCCGATGCTGCTGTGGCACTGCGTGGGCTCGAAGGCTCCGCGTTGGTCACACTGAGGGACGTACTGACCGACGGCCGGCCGAGGACGGAGGAAAGAGAGGAGGACGGAGTCGGAGGTGGCCGACTGGGCGCTCTCTCTGTGACGCTCACACGGGGTATTCTCGCGCTCTGGGAACAAAGAAAGAAATACAGCACAGTGAGACAAAAACATACAGAACAAATACTTTTAAATATACATTTTAAATACGTTTAAATATCACAGTTACACAGTTCTCACTGAAATACTCTTGAGAGTTGGTTCCGTCCAAAAATACACAAACAATCCTACAGCCTATTCTGTTTTATTTGATTCGTTTTAAGTAGTTCCATTTATTTCTTTTTTATAACTTTTGGTTATAAAAGTCCAAAGTGACGTTTTCAAATGTCTTGCGTCCGACGATCGACTCATTGACTAAATGATCGTTTCACCACTATATCACATTTGGGTTTAATTTGCACATTATTTAGTGACAAGTCAAATAGTATATAGTATATTGTTATTAGTTTACTTGTTGAAATGACAACTTGGATCTTGACATGAATTACAACAGAAACTCTTATGATATTATGATAATCATGATAACTTGGAAATCATAATCTCAGTCTCATAATCAGACTTCTGGCCTGATTCATTATTCAAATTAGATTAAGTTCCTGTTCTATTATCATATAATACTTCTTTATCTTCCTTATTGTTTCTTCTCTTTTCACAGCAGACAAAATCACAGAACATTCCATACAACCTAACAAAGAAAAGAGCTTATTTAAATATAAACATATATCCTCACAGGTGTAATGTTATTTAACTGAATTTTCTTGCTCGGTTTCTGTACGTGGCAGATAAACATGCGAGTGAGCCGTGGAGAGAACCACGATTTAAAGACGAGCAGGAGGCTCTTCATCTCCGCGGTCACATCCAGGGGCCACAGTGACATCTGGAAGAGAGCCGCCTCGCTCTTATCCTCAAGGGTATCCGGAGAACCGCAGAGCAGCCATAACACTCCCCGTCTGACAGACAGCGCCACGTCTGATAACAACAACCAGACGAAAAGAGATACCGCAAGAAGAAAGATGACCCCCGAGAGAGAGAGAGAGAGAGAAAGGGGCGAAGATCAAAAGACCGTCCTGAAAAAGGGAAACAGAGCCGCTTACAGTCAGTGAGCGTAAAGTAAGAGACAGTGTGACAAGTTATGACAGAGGACAAAAGAGTTATGCCTTTCAGAGGCTATAAAAATGAACGAAAATATGAGAAAACTTTGGTGCGGAGGAGTGAGCTGTAATTGGCTCTCAGCTGCTGACACCTGGAAGCACTGGAGGAGTCTGCAGCTTTGGAACAAGCCAAACCACCACCACCACCACCACCACCAACAACAACAACAACAACCCTTCCACTGTAAACTACACCTGCTCGCAAGTTTTGGGTTGCATCCTCATTGGTGAATGCACTTATTGTAAGTCGCTTTGGATAAAAGCACCAGCTAATTAAATGTAACATAATGCTGTCGGCCAATCAGGTGTCTGCGTGATAAGCACTGCTGACCAGAGACATGGAGATCAGGACGAGACACTCTGAATAACAAAACTCATAAATAAAAAGAGGCATCAGTCTATCAGCTCTCATTATTTTATGACCCTGAACCGATCTGAAGTCGCAGCGTTAACGGCGCCTCGATCACGGACCTCAGCTGTGTGTCATCAGGGTCTGTTGAGTCTGACATGAAATCTGTTTACGCTCTCATCACTTCATCAACATCCTTCACCGCTCTGCTCCGTCGCCTCAACCTTCAGCTGAATGTTTACACTCTGCAGAGTTTACACAGCTTCCATTAGTCTCTGTAATGTCTGGAAAACCAGCTTCAGTCTGTAGGAGCAGCCGCCCACACCAACACACCCGAAACATTTCTGTTATTACAGCTCTTTGTCAATCAGGAGACTGATTTTTACAGGCTTTAACCCATTAAAAGCTGATGGAATGTAACTAAGTACATTTCCTTAAGCACTGTACTAATTTGAGGTACTTGTACTGTAATAGTTAAAGACTGACAGGGAACATTTAATGCGTAATGAATACTTTTACTTTAAATCCTTAAAGTACACTTTGTTGTTGTATTTTCAATGTGTCGTTATTGTGGTACTTTTACTAAAGTAAAGGATCTTAATAGTTCGATACACCGATTCAATGATGCAATATCATCGATGTAAAGTGCCGATATCGATGAATATCATCTTTAAGATGTGACTTTATTTTGAAATTCCCATGGCATCTCTGTGTCACCATTGCCGTCCATGCACACTTCCCTTCCTACAGAGCCCAGTAATAAAATTGTCAAATCATATTTTATTTGCTTTTTGTGAGTTTGTAACTGATTATGTTAAATTGGCATTTGATATTATCTCATATTGCCCGCAAATGAACATCATGCTGTACTGAAGAAGACTTGAAACTAGAGATTGAGACCATAAACTCATGTTTACAATGTTTACTGAGGGAACAAATCAAGAGAGAAGTAGAGTCATTTTCTCATAGACTTCTATACAATCACACTTACTTTTGATGGACATTAGAGAGAATGCAGGTTTAAAGCACCTCAGCATTGGCTTCCTGACCATGGCAGACTTTGTGATATCAGCAAATATCGAATTGACATCCAAAGGATCAATATAATATCGTATCAGGATGAAAATTGTGATTTACACCCCTCTTCATTCACATTTATATAAACTTGAATTCAAACAGTTTGTGTAATAAGTAACCCACCTGAGGACATGGGGCTGCACTGGAAGCCGTCGCCATAGAACCCGGGATGGCACTGGCAGGTGTAGGAGCCCTGCGTGTTGGAGCAGTAGGCAGCGCGGTGGCATCGATCCTGCTGACACTCGTCTACGTCTGAACGGGCAGAGAGAAGATACAAAGATGAAGGTAATGTCCCAACACATCAACCGCCACGTTCGGTGCTTTAAGGTACAGTTCCACTAACGGCCACCAGGGGCTGGCTCCAAAAAAAATCTTCATAGACATCCACTTAAAATATCCCTTTTAAAGTACTTTAAACGAGTGGTTGAGACTTTGCCTTTTTTAAACAAACACTAATGTCTATCATGTTTCCATGACATCTCAGTCTCAACAATAACGGATAAAGTTCACGTTCAGTTGTTATGGAGTCGTTTTGCTCAAATAATTTTCAGGGTCAACACTTATACAACAATAAATAAAACAATATCTCCATTAGCCAATAATAATAAACAAAACATGGATTAAAATACTTATACAACAAACCTCATTTCACATTTTTTTATCCAATATTATCTGTTAGTGACAAAGTACACTAACTAACTACAAGAGACCTACTACTACCTGTTCATACCTGAACACACCTCCGTTTGTTTATTCTATTAATTTCTATATTTTAAATTCCGAACACTTTTGTGTTTTATGTCTTCTTATTTTAACCTGCAAGTTCTGGATGTTTTGTCCTGTTTTCTCTCCACATATGAACATTCTTCAGCTCAGAGTCTCCTGAGTGGGGGAGATTTATATATATAAGAGATGAGCTGCACAGCTGTAAGGCAGTGTTCTGCATTTCCTGTCCAGGTGGAAACATTTCCTGTCCAAGGGGCCCACGGCACTGAACAGAAAGTCCTGCTGTTATGGCATGTACACTACCGTCGATGTTGCATTGATGTTTTTCTTCTTTCCTTTTAAACTATTTGAACAGAGATTGAAAGAAAAACTGCATAATTCAAACACCAAATGTATTATTTACATTTGAAATAGTTATAATAAAAGAAGTCTTTCTACTTTGTCCACACAACATCTTTTTAATCTCCCTCCATGACACGTGTACTTTTAAATATTTATCTGGGGAGAGTTTACTGAGCTCACATGATTCACATTCATATCAGATGAAGACAAAGCTAAACTTTCAAAGAGTCCTTCAAGCGAAACAAATCAAATATTTTGTTTGTTCTGCTGCTTGACCTTCAGCACTGACTTTATCAATGCTTTTTAATGCATCCGAGTTGATACTGAAGTCATAACCCTGAAGATCAGCGGTCGGTCTGATGTCTGCAGACTCCACCGACACACGGCGGACAAACTCGGTGTACTCACCCTGACAAACCTGACCGTCACCCACGAACCCCGGCAGGCAGGAGCAGACGAAGGCCGAGCCTCCGGTGTAGCTGCAGAAAGCTCTTTCAGGAGCATCACAGTCATGGCTTCCTCTCTGACAGTGATCCACCGGCCGGTTCTCCTCTGCAGGACGACACAGACGACATGTTAGCAAAGTTAAAAGGGACGACATGAGTCGGGTGAAACATAAGGAATAACTGCCGTCTGACTGAGAAAGTTTCACTTCATCCTTCAGCTCATTTAAAATACTGTTTTCTTTTATCAGTGGACTACAGATACTTTTTTCCCCCCCCACTTACGGGCCACCGTACACAACAACTTATAATTCATCAAACTGATCCCCGCAGATTTATCCTGCTTCACAGAGTCATTCTGGTTCAGGTTTGTATGAATCACATATTCTGTGTTCAGCAAAGAACATCAGTTTGAAACATTTTGTCCCATTTTCAGTCGTACAAATCCTTTATTGTTTTAAGAACATCTGTATGTGCAACGAGGGGCTCTTCAAACAAAGTCACACACACACACAAAGGCACTACACACTCCGCCAATCCCACACAGCTGTAAACACACACACTTAAAACATACCGATGCAGGTCTTTCCGTCGCTGGCGAACAAGAAGCCGCTCAAACACTCACAGCGGAAAGTTCCGGGCTGATTATTGCAGACGGCGTTTGATCCACAGATCTCAGGAGTCTCTCTGCACTCATCAATATCTGCCAATAACACACCAACAGGGAGGTGAAAGATATGTACAGCAAGTAGAATGTATAGTTCCTTAAAAGAAAGTAGCGAGTAATTAAGTCTGCTGCAGCTGTGACTTATTTTGCCTGTAGGTGGCGCAAGTTGGACCGTAACTGCAGGTGTTTCATGAGAAAAATGTAACAAATGTTTGAGACAGAAAGTAATTATTCAACAACTCACAACACTGAAAACCTATCGTGTGTTGTCAATATGCGGGTTTGCAGCGGTTATGTTACCGTGGCAGTAGCGTCCGTCTCCGGTGAAACTAGTAGCACATTCGCAGCTGAACTGGAGGCCTTCGGCTGGTCGGCACACGGCGTTGATGTCACAGCCGTGTCTGCCGGTGAAACACGGGTTCTGCTCTGGAAGACTGCCTATAAATAAATTAAAAAAATTTAAAACATGCTGCGGGTTAAAATCAACAGTGAGAAACATCCAATGTGGCATCACAAGAGAATATGAACAGTAAAAACAGCCGGAACAACAACAACTAAAGCTAACAAGAAGTGAGGACTTTGGCTCTCTGTGACATTAAGAGTTTAATCCGTTTCTCTAACCTTAAGGCCACCGCTGCTGACTTAGGTCAGACGACCGAGCATATTAAGCATTTTTAAATATCAATGAATACCTTTTTAATCCCTTTTATGATCAATAAACTAATTGTTTTATCTTTCGAATGTCTTCAAATATATTTTCAGTATATTTTTCGTCTGACCAAGAGTCCAAAACTCAAGATAGTCAGTCCACAGTGACATAAAGCAGAGAGCAGCAGCACATACTCGCATCATGATAAGCAGAGCATGTTTTGCTAAATAAATGACTTAAATAGTTCATAGATTAACTGAAGGAGAGAACAAAGACTCCACAGAGTCTGTGTCCTCCCATCATGCAACTGAGTGCTGGAGCTCCAGACCTTCACCTCCTCACAGGAAACACGACGCAGATGTTCCACTTTTTGCCAACAAACCCCCGGCTGAGTTGTGTTTGCTTGTGTAACTCTGAAACCTCCCCCCCCCCCCCCACAAGCATCCCATCAACAGCCCCCACCTGCACTTTTAGCTTTAACCCTCCTTTTTATTAAGAAAAAAAAAAAAAAGACCCTTTCGATGCCCTTCACCCGCTCCCTTACCTCTGTGGACTGGAGGTTGGTTTCTCACTGACCTTCACCCCCTGCCAACACTCTCACAGCCTCCTCTCATTGCAGCTGAGGAAATACAGCCAGGCTCAGATTACTGTTTGTCTTTCCTCTGATGTTCAACTGCAAACATCGCAGAGGCACTAAACTTTTGGAGGCGTGTTTCGGCGCATTCCTCCGGGTAATAACACACATCTTTGAACTCTTGACTGTCCCCAACAGATGACCACGAGACATGGACGTCTCTTCTACAAGTTACTGAACCATCTGACGGCATGGAGTCAAACCTGCTCTGTCCTGATCTGTGAACACACACTTCTGTCTGTGGACACACACACTTCCAGACGAAGACTTTGTTCAAACATCTTGTCTTTGTTTTTTTCTAGGTGCTGATAAACGGAACCTCTTGAAGTGTCAGAACTCACTGTGGACCGAGCCGATCTTGTTGCTCATGGCGTAGCGGATCAGATGGTTGCGGGTCTCGAACATCACGAAGATGTGGTCCACGCTGAGCTGCTGGGTGGAAGGCGCCGCCACGGAGGCCTCGTCGTGTGGGCAGCTCAGGAAGCTGATGGTCTGTCGCAATTGGTAGCTTCTGGTCTGGACGTTGCCATCAGGGGAGGTGACAATGTAGTCACGATTGGAGGAGGAAGTGATCACTGAGAGGAGAAGAAGAACACACCTTTACATTTAGTGGGACTATAAATTGTTATGTAAATAATCCATTCAATATTTCTCAAGAAAACAGTCCTTTGTCCTTACAGTTCCTGTCGTACTGGTAGATCTCCTTGTATGGGTTGATCTCGACGGACGATCCCAACAGGACCGTGGGCACACGTCCCTCCAGCTCGGTGTTCACCACCAGGTGGTCGTGTTCGTCGATTCCTTTAAACTGCTGCTTGATGCTCAGACGCTCGTTACCGGGCTGGAAGATCACATCGGCCTGCCGGGAAAACACGCCGCCTGCATGGACGTGTGAGAGAACATGCGAGTGTCAGAAGCGTCGGAGTCTTGCACATCCACGGACCGGAAACAAAGGTCTCCGGGCGGACTCCAGCCAGGGACATTGGGATCCATAGTCACACAACTTTTAAGCTAAAACGTTTCAACATCTACATACATCGTAGCCAGCAATGCTAATGATTAGACATCAATCATCCAGCTCCAGGCTGCACTTTACACAACAATACGTTCCCTCACCGATGAGACTGAAGCCGTTCTGGTAGCCGGGCTGCTCCAGAGCGAAGGCCCAGCCGATGACTCCACCCAGAGGGGTCAGCGGCAGCAGGGAGGGTCCCAGATCGTCCGGGATGTTGCTGATGGCCACGGAGGCCCGTCCGTCGTTGGCTACCACGTACGAGTGCAAGTCATTGTTACCGAGCTCAACAGGGGAAGGCGAGTTCCCCACGAACACTCGACCGTTCACCTTTCCATTCATTCTCTGTGGTTTTCCTGGAGAACAACAAAGATTTGATCAGTAGAGCAGTAGTTCCTGTTAAGGATCAGCGTCTCAACGGGTTACTGTTGGGAGGAAGTGACCCGAAGACAAACAAGAAACTATGTCCCGCCTTTTCTTGGGTTAGCTTTTGTTCTACTAGCCTATTTCTCAGACAAACTCAAACATGAAATTGATGCATTCTTTCCATATATAATCTACTATTGTTGCTAAATGCAAAACAAACCACAAAGTTCAGTTAGCAAATTCTAGTTTTGCTTACTGAATATGTACGGATAACCACAAGAAAGTGCTTGACTGATATGATCCGTGTTTGGATCTTTGTAGTGTCTTCGTAAGAATCCAAGAAAACGTGCACCATTAACTTAAACAGTTTGAATTACACTGAAAATGCTTCTCACCCTCAGCGACACAGTCCTTCCCGTTACCATAGAAGCCAGGCCTACAATGGCAGCAGTACCCATTGCTGTAATCCCGACAGTCGGCGAAAGCCGAGCATTTGTGCCTGTTGTGGGCGCACGTCTCTGAATTGTACGCAAAAACTGTGAAGACAACCAAAGGACAAACCAATCGGGTTCAATGAAAAAAGACCTTTGACAGGATTATCACAGGATTTTCATTTCTCTAAATGGTCAAGAACAAAAGGTTCGAGCTTTTTACCGGTCACGTCGAGATCTTCGTCTTCGTCTACCACGACAATCTGGGGTTGGTGGGGCTGGGAATAGGGCGGCACTGGTTGGACTGGATCAGGGTACCTCGGCTCGACTGGAGAGTATCTAGGCTCATTGGTTTCAGGGACTGTATATCTCGGTTGCAAAGGCTCAGTGACAGGGTATCTGGTCTCGGTTCGGTCAGGGTATCTCGGCTCAGAAGGGTCCGGGTATCTTGGTTGAGCCCTCTCCGGGTCGGTGTATGTTGGTGTGACAGTCTCAGATTCAGGGTATTCCGGCTCAAACTGGCCAGGTCCTTCATAATCTTCAGTCTCCGGTTCGGTGTACCCTGGAGTGATGGTCTCATATTCTGGGTAACTGGGTTGGTACTCAGTAGGAGTCTCAGTTGGGAACTCCTCTTTTTCTTCTGGTAAAGGAGGTGTGGTGGCATCCTCCTCTTCAGGTAGGCTAGTGACCATTCCTGGTGTAATGGCGAGAAAGATTGGCGAGGAGCCAATCTCGTACACCCAAACTCCATTCTGTCCCGAGTTCGTCTTTCTAGTTGGATAAAGGAGGGAAGAAAAATCAGTCTCAATGAAAAGACATTTTTGTCACTAATTGGTATTTTTCAAAAGTCAGCACGTCAAAGTCGAGTTATATTCAAGCACAAGTGACGTTCGATTCATACTCGGTGAGTTCCCTGATGGAGGCCTCTTCATCGGTGGTGGTGCGGAAGTAAGTCCCCTGCGATGCCTTCCAGAACCAACTCTCCACAAGACCTTCATTGAAGCCAGCCTCGAGGAGCCTGCTCTCGCCCCCTACTGACGTGGAGAAAAACTGCAGGCGGTTTCGGGGATACAAGAGGATGGCGCAGGAGGACGACACCATGGAGGCCACTACCAGCTGGAAAGTGTTTCTCTGAAAGTACAAAGGGGACATTGTTAGTTTGAGTCCATGGAGCCACATTTCTTCTGATTCTCTAGCAGCAGGAGGAAAATGAATCTGGGAGTTCTCACCGGCTACACATGTTACAAGAGGATTATTGACCAGCTGGGAAAATCAGTGTGGAGGAAACTGAACAGGTAAAGGCTCCGTGTCAGAGGGTGAAAGAAGGCACATGATAGCAAGACCACCGGTAGAATATGTACGTTATAGTGAAAAATGAAGCGTACAGGCACTGCATCATGGTGTTCCCTCTGCTAAGTCCATTATATTGCACCAATTTCTTTTCTTTTTGGACACTTGCAAGATCAAAAGCATGTGGTCACACGCATTTTAAGAACATTTTGGGAATAAAATCATATATTATCCTTTACATTTTGGGACATTCAAAGCATTCAGGTCATTCAAGTATAATTCACTCAAGTACAAATTTAAGGTACTTGTACTTTACGTGAGTATTTCCCTTAAATGCAACTTTGCACTTCTACTTAACTACATCTCCACACTGCACCTCTTCCTACACTACATTTCTCACAGCTTTAGATACTTGTCAGATTACTGTTTTTCATCTCCTTCCTGTCCAGATCTCCAGATGTGTTGATGTTGAATGTTTGTGATAAACTGAAGGATGAAATGTTCCTTTATGTGTTGAAATACTTCTTCACCATTTGCTATTAATACTTACTAACCACAGGTATGGTTTTGAAAGCAGGACATTTACTTGTAGAGGAGTATTTTTACAGAGTGGAATGAGTACTTTTTACTCCAGCAAAGGGTCTCAGTTATCCGCAAAAGTGTAACCCCAGATCTGAGATA
Organism: Anarhichas minor; assembly: GCF_050575085.1. Lineage (NCBI taxonomy): Eukaryota > Metazoa > Chordata > Actinopteri > Perciformes > Anarhichadidae > Anarhichas > Anarhichas minor. The sequence continues at coordinate 14,298,960 of NW_027466460.1, read as the reverse complement.
AGAAAACAAACCATCCTCCGTTTTCTTCTTAAAAACCCAACATGGCCCCTTACCTTTGTGTCCAGTCCGTCTCCTCGTCCAGACGTCCCCCGGGCGGCCATGTTCTCCCAGGTGACGATGAGGACGGTGGTGGGCTCCACGCCCTCGTCTCTGGGGAAAGCTTGCCTGATATGATCCGCGGCTTGACTCAGTAGATCCGGGCTGCTGTCCCACCTGTAGTGAACCTTGCCCTGTCCGTCACTGTCCTCCAGGTCTCCCAGCAGGGCTGCAATCATTTTGAAACTGGCGGGCATCTTCCCCAGGTACTCCCCCTCGGCCGGGGGCTCGACAGACACAAATCCATTGGTGTTAATCTGGAAGAGAAGACAGAAGGTTTATTGTTGGAGGGTCGAAAACAGTACAGCATCATTTCTGTATATCACATGTATGTTTGTATGGAAGTTAATTTCCACCACTGGAAAAAGAAACCCAACAAAGTAAATAATAATAATATAGAATCCAGATCTAGATGTTTGAACAGCGACAGGGGGCTGGCTGGGTTTGTCCTGATTTACAGAACACATCGAGACCTCCAGTTAAACCTCCAGTTAAACGTTCGGATGCTGGACTCTCCTGCAGCTCGGCTCGCTTTGTCGGGCCCACAGGAATTCCACACAATAACTTCCCATTCACTCAGAAGGAAAGGATCTTTTTAACCTCATTAACTCAAATCCGCCTCACACCAAACGCCACAGTTCCTGTTTGAGCCCAGAACAACATTGAGCTGTGACCATGAGGCGTATCCTCTCTGAGGTAAGAGACGAAACAGCTTCACTTTACGTCTCAATGATGGCTCAGACGATTGTTTCACCAGACTTTTTGATGAATAACTTGGTTTGTTAGTCTCTGAAATACAAGGCGTATTCAGATATCTTGTCTTGCCCGAGCGAGAGTCCAAAGCGTTATCAGCGCTACAGAGCGGACGTTTGAAGTCACGGTTTGCGGCTTTGAGGACGACGATGGACACAAAACGGAGGACTTTCCTTTTCTTATTAATGCTTATTTTGTTCTGCACAACTAATGTGAAGTCCACACAGAAACTGTAAACAAACAAAAACATAAATGCTCTCCAGAGTCTTCTGTAAAACATCGGTGTTTTAAATGTAGGCCTGTAGGTAAGAGACACATGTTGTGGCTGCAGTGGTGGAGGACAGAAGGAAAGTTGTTCTCCATCCAGTGTGAGCTGGTTTCTGACGTTTGCCTCATCATCAGCTCCAGACATAAACTGTATACGTTACGCTCCTCCGTCTTATCTCACATGTACATTCTGCTGTCGGCCAGACGGGAAGAGACAGAACAGCTGTTCAGTACAGAGACTTCATGCTGCTAAAGCCTCCTCTCGTCTTTATGTTCTGCATTTTTCTTCAACAGGTGAGAACTTCATGTAAGAGGTGAGATGTGTACAAAACTATCTGCATGGCTGGACATCAGTGAGGAAAAACACATCTGTAAATTAAATAGCTTCACGCTCTTTAAAGTCACAGCTGTTTTTGATTGTACAGAAATGTCAGAAATGTCACTATGTTTGCTTGTTCAAACTACATTTTTTGAAATATTATAATTGACCCACTACAATGTGGTGGCACCACTACATCATATTAAACATCAAAGATTTCCTGCAAATCTCCCCCCCCCCCCCCCCCCATCACCAGACAGGATGGTGATATTGGACGATAAGCATCACGCTAGAGGTCTTTATCATTGTACACATTTTTTGGGGGGGTTTATGTCAGAAACATGTCAGTGTAACAATAAAAACACCCAAAACTACAAGACTGCTGTAAACAGCAACAGGAATAATTTATTTGCTGCAGTATTTAAACACAAGACTCAACAACACAACAAAGATGCAGTTGAACCAAACTAAATGAAATTCGTGCATAATGTTTCAGTGATAGTTGTTAAAGTTTTCTTCGTCTCATTCACTGCTGACGAAGAGTTTTAAAGAGTGGGAGGTCCTTTTTTGTGTCTCCAGCGATCCCGCAGTAAGAGTCTGCTTCATGTTCTCATAGAAAACGTTGGTAACCGACAGTTCTCTCTCCTGTTTGAGGAACAAAAGATGAACAACTGTGTTAGAAGAAACCTGGTGCTTTGATAAAAAGTCAGACACACCTATGGACAAAAAGAAACCTCGCGAGAAGTCAACTGCAACTCCCAACATGCATTTCAGTAACAAATGGCCAAAGCTTCATATTCTGCAGATTTTAAATGATCTAACCCTTTTTAAAGAGGAGGAAATGACTCCACCTGAGCAGAGGAGATGCAGGTAACGTAAATCTTTAAAGGGGGTCAGAGGTCAGAGCCTCAGCGCTTTAAGAACATGAAAGAGGTATCTGTGGGTTTGTGATGATGCTGCGAGAGAGAGAGAGGAGATGAAATAAGAGCCAGAGAGGAAAGCCGTCCTGCTCGGCTGCCTCTGTAAAGCCTGGAGGGATTAAGCGCAGACATCTCTTCGGGGGAGCTTCTCACCGCGGAGACTTCCTCCACGGAAATGCATGAACGACAGCAGCATGCGGGTGAAAGGCCGCCGTCTCCCAGCAGCTTTCTGACTTTGGAGAAGACGCCCGCAGAGATGAGGACACTTCATCACAGGAAGTCTTTTATACTAATGCCCAGCAGTTTTCATCATTCGGTATAGTGAGAGGGGGAGACGACTGTCCGCCATAAATGACACAGGTCGCTCGAAGCGAGCGAGTCTTCACGTCTGGTTGTGGAACTAAACAGACATTTGGACAAATTTGATCCTGTTGTTCGTGAGAAATTAAAGCAAAACATTGTCTCACCTCTTCTTTGATACCAACACAGCAACTAGATGAAGCCGAGCCAAGGCCTTCATGTCTATGGTATTTCGCAAACTGTTTATATATTTTTAGATCTTGTTGTTTTTAACAATATATTTGATTGTAAAAATGTGGCTCAAAATCTGACAAAAAGTCAATTAATGACGGCTTCTGGCAGAAAACCACAACGCTAACGCACGCGTAAAGGGGATACGATGCCGTTGACAGGCCGTCAAAGGAAACAGACTTATGGATTTCTGTAAGTTTGAAAATTATTGGAAACATTTGGGATAATGCCGGCTGTTATCGTCCAGCTTTCATACCAACGAAAAATAATAAAAAATACGTAGGTATCCCACGAAATCTTTTCGTACGTTATGCACGTAATCACGAATAAGAAAGTATGAAGACCACAAAAAGGCTCCAACGGGGCAGCTGAGAGGGGCCCAACAAACACAGATCTCTCACCAAGGAGGCCGCTGTTCGTTAAGTCAACACTGATTTCTTTGTCACGTAACTTTTGTACTTCAGTAACGGCACTTCTGTAGTTATTTTAACCTAAACAACTATCTTTTCCTAAACCTAACTGAAGTAGTTTTGTTGTTTCCTGTGAGGACGGAAGTTTATTTTGAAAATATTTAGTTGCTTTTAGACATTTAAATATGGGAAAGTTACATGTAATACCTTACAAGTAAAGTCTACATATTGGACTTCTCTGCTGCATATTTTCAGCGGCTAATGACCGGTTTGTACATGTAATAATACAACCAGTGTTTGAGGACCTGCAGCAGCGAGATGGAAACTTGCCAGGACGCCGCTGACATCACACATGTCCGACCCCTGAGATCATCTTTATCAGTGTGAGAACAGCGGTGGGGTGGAAACACACTGAGCTCTGCCATCTGGTTTTGGAGGACAGATGTCTCTCGTCCATACGTTCCAGATGTGCCAACTCTAGGGAAGACGCTCCGCTTCCTGTCGAGGAATTTTAAAAAAAAACAACCTCTTCAGCAGCAGCAGTAGCTTGAGCAGAGCCACAGTGATTTATCATATAATCAACTGAGCGGCGTTTTCAAACCAGTCAGTTTGAAAGTATAAGAAAGCTTGAGGAGCGTCGACGTATAGCGCTGATAATTACTGGGGACCGACAGGATGTCGCTCATTTTGGGGGGGTAGGGAGAGTAGTTAGAGGCACTTGAAAGAGGGGGCGGGTGCTTTATGGAATGCAGACTCACAGCGACCAATAAGAGCTTCGCACTGCGGGAAAATCCAGCAGAGGAGGCTGAGAGACCTTTTATTCTGAAAATCTACTGCAGATATAAATGTTCAACAAAAGACGATGGAAGAAATTCTGCAAATTTATGTGGCGACCCAAATAAAACCTCCTGCGACTCACCTGGATGTCCCGACCCAGTCTTTAAAAAAAATGACTGAAAAGTTCATTACAACAAAGCAAACCAGAAAAACGACATCCGTGAAATATGAAGACGGTCATGAACCTTATTAAAGTAGTTTCCTTTACCTGAACTTGAAAGAATCAGTCTGACATTATTCTATTTTTTGTTATTGTCATCGAAAATACAAAGCAACATACTTTGTTGTTTGGGGGGAAAAAAAATGTAGTTTGTATTTAGGATGAAATTTCAAAATAAAAGAGGTTCATCCTCTATGCGAAGTGTGACTCTGCTGATTCTATTCTATGACAATCTGCCCTTTAAATGTTTACTTTCCTTGTGTATCTTTTTAAAGACTGACCAAAAAGTGACTTTAGCACAGATGATCAAATGTCTGTTCTATATTACTTATTTTTTGATCAGATAGTTCGTGATTTAAATCTGAATTTTGCCAGTTTCAGACGGTACATTATTTAGAGAAAGCTCTCGTACAGCTGCTGGTGTTTACAGAACAGCTTTGGCTTCTTGTGTTCAACGAAAAAAGGATTTCAGAGAACGACGTCGCAGCATGTGGGGTAAAACCAACATTGTCTAACTGTTTTATCACAAACGTGATTACGTGTCTGCTCTCAGAGTCAAACAAATGCGGCCTGCAGCGTCTGAAATAACGAGAAGTGTGGACACGACCTTCGCGATGTCCCAGTAACTTCCTGTAGAGACACGGAGTGATCTGTGTGGTCTGCTTGTTTTAACAGGAGGATGCCAAACAAATGGTGCAGTGACTGAAACACACTCGTGTAGATGCATCAGTGTGTCGACGAGGTTCAGCTGCCAGTGCAAACATTTAAATTCTGAGCAAATTAGTCAAAAAGTAGTAAAAGGAAAACGTCTTTTGGACACATCTTGTTACCATTTAGGACACTTAAGCATCTTTAATGAGTACTCTCAGAGAGCCGACTACACTAGACTTTGTTCAGAAGTTTACCCATAATTCTGAGCAAATATGGACTCCAGGGCTCGACAGTAAGGCTTGTCGGAGATTACAGATTACACTTTATGTGCCAAATCATCCCAACAAAGAAAAAAGCTAAATTATAACATCTTTCTAACGTTTTGATTTTTTGTCATCACCACCATCTGCACTTTTAAGTTGATATATTGACAAACAGATGTTTATTTCCACATCCATATAGAGCAACGTGATGAATGTTAATTAGGCGTCTTCGTGTTTTTGTCCACCTGATGAATGCGGACAATTCTCTGTCTTTTATCTCTGTTTTTGGTCTCCACCATCTCCTGAGTGAAATGTCTCTTCCGCTACTAAATGCTGCGCTTTGTTCACCGGCTAGTTTCTAACTGTGTCTGTCTGCTGTTGGCTGCTGAGCAGGTAGACCTCAGTCACTTTTTACAGCTTTTATTCTGAAAATGACACCATGAGGGTGGTGAGAGTGAACCAGAACAGGAAGGTTTTGGGTCGGACAGATAAACAATGAGCTGCGACTCTAAAGCTCCGTAAAGCCGAGAGGACCAAGTCGAGAGACCCAGAAATCAACCACTACTCCAACATATAATGAAATAAAACCCCAAGTTTTCTGTGTGTAATTTGATGAAAACAGAATTTAGCAATATGCTAAATAATAAAAACCAAAATAATAAAAATCTTTAACTAGATTTTGACACAGGGACCTTCTACAAAACATCATTAGTACCAAGAACAACTGGAAATGAAGCTGGGTGTTTTGGAGGGGGGCGTGGGCAACAATCTGGGGGGCCCCCGGGGGTCTGTGGCCCCCCAGATAGTTGCCCACGTTGCCTGTTTGGTTAAACCAGCATTGCTGAAAGAAAAGTTTACACTTAACTCTTTTCTTGTTTCACTCCTCAAGACAATAAAAATAACTCGAATTGAACTGAATTTAAATAAAAAATGACAGAAGTTGGTTGGAAACATGTTGATGCTCCAATCTGGATTATCTGTCACATGACCTGAGGAATGCATCCAGTGTGTGTGTGTGTGTGTGAGTGTGTGTGCGGTTGTGTGCGTGTGTCTCGGCTTGATGAAAGGCTTATCTGTGTTGGCTTTTAATTGACTCACATTCCAGCCTCTGTTCACATATTCACAGTGACTCCAACGCCTCCGTCTCTCTAAAAGAACTAAACAAACAACAAAACCTCCACCAGCATCTCCACACACACACACACACACACACACACACACACACACACACACACACACATACACACACTCCACCTGTCTGTTCACACCACTATCACTTCAACGTGTCACCACAAGCACCACAATCAAGCACTCAAGAGCCAGAAACCAGCGGGACGGATTTGGATCTAAACCAAAGCAGCAGCGGAAACACGCAGAGAGAGACAGAGAGAGAGAGAGACAGAGAGAGAGAGAGAGAGGGCTCTTATTTTGAAAACAGTTTTAAAATGAGGAGATTAAAATCCAATAGAAAACCTTATCAGGTGTCAACAAACAAACAAACAGAGAGAGAGCAGACTCAAAGACTGAAGTGAGGAGACAATTCCCTTATCAAACTAACCGATGAAGCGTGTGATCATTGTGGAAGATGATCAGTTGAAACATTTGAAACACTGAAAGAAGTGGAAAATGAAGCAGCAGTCGATATACAAAAATGAAATCTCTGAAGTGTAAGTGACAGACTGAGCTGGAGTTGAAGTGGAGGTCTTGACATTAGTGCCATTAGTTCAGGAGTGTCGGCTGAAGCACTGAAAGCAGCTGAAGTTGTATGAACAGTGGAAGTTGTGGGAATCAGATGACATGAAAAATGTTTTTATTGTTGTTTTCAAATGTGAAAATCTGAGACCTGAAAGGAGTGGAAGTGTCGTTCACCGATTGAACAGAAAACCTTATCGGGTGTCAACAAACACAGGAGAGAGGAGACAGATCAATAAAGCCACCCGGATCAATAACTAAATAAAATCACTTTAACCTTTAGAGTGAAGTATGAGGATGAAGAGGAGACAGATTCACAAAATAACCAAACATCCCTCAAAGACATCTGTTAAATAACATCATTTAGCACCAAAATCCGGTTAAATATATCCTAATTTATAGGTCTTTAACTATTTAAAGGTGTATTGTTGAAGAAGCATTGTGTGCTTGGATTTATGTCAGTTTGACATCAAACTTGAGTATTTTCACTCCTAAAAGTTACTTATCACATTCCACCATAACTTTATTAATGTGCAACATTTAAAAGACATTTTTAGGTTTAAAAAAAAAATCTATAGATTCGGTTCCTTGTGTTAATCATTCGTTTTATAAGTTGTTCATCAGTTATTTTTGGCAAAGTAAGTGAAATTTCAAGACATGTCTTTGCCTGTTATTTTGAAAATTAAAGTATAAATGAGAGAAAAATAATCTTTCACACATAAATTAATTGCAATTCTCATTTTGATTTCAGTAATTTCAAGTTGAATTTCATCATGTATCATTTCTGAAATGCTGATTAACTTTTTGTCTTAATTAATTGTGAAACATTCCTCGGTTATTGTAGTTCTTTCCTGGAGTTGATGAAACCAGGTTGTGTTTTAACTAAATGTTCTGCTGCTCCTTTAAACGGATTCCTGAGCACTTGTGCAACTTCGATGAATGAACTTCATGATTAAATCTGCTTTCTTTCCCATTAAACACGCGACCCGCTGGGTGTGTAACTCACGTAGACTGTGTCGAAGGTGTCGCCGAAGAAGAACAGAGATCCGTTGAGAGGCAGCTCGGCGGTGGAGTCCGAGCCGGGCAGCAGCTGCTGGTCTCCGGCTTCTTCTCCGAACTCGAACAGCTCTTCGAGCTCCAGAGCCCGGCTCAAAACACTCAGGCTCAGCAGGCAGGACCAGACCCACAGCCAGCTCCGGTACCGGGTACACATCTTCTCCATCATAACAATAATAATGAATGAATGAATGGATGGATGGAGGAACAGCGAGAGTAGCTGAGGGGGGCGTAAGTAACGATCACGTGGCTTCAGATTAAATCTTTTCAAAATAAAAGTGCCAAGTACAAACAGAAAAAGGCTGGAAATGTTCTTCAAACTGAAACTGTCGTGTTTAAGTAATTGCTTGGCCTTTAGTTAACGGTGGAAGAAGTATTCAGATGTTTTACTTATAATACTACAGTGTAGAAATACCCTGACATAAGTAAAAGGCCAGCAATCAAAATTTCACTGAAGTAAAAGTACACACATTATCATCAAAATATACTCAAAGCACCAAAAGTACTCATCTCCCTTATAGAGTGTATTTGCATTTTATTGCTTCATGTTTTGTTTATTAGTTTCTGAGTTTGGCTTAACGCGTTAAGACTTTTATTTTGGTACAGAAGTCTAACCGGAAGTATTATTCTTTGAGTTTTTGAACGTCATGCAACTATGTAAAACTGTAGATGTGGAGTATGTATCTGCATTAGACACAATCCTTTAGTTTCCACATGACAATAACAACATTGTGGTGCGTTTTACATTCAAACACAATACAATCTTATTATGGAGACATTCAGGTACATCCGGTATTCTTTGGTTTAGTGAGAGCTCAGCACATTCATTCAAGACATTGTCGCCATCTTGTGGACACAGAGTCTAACTGCATGACTACGTCCTCTCCTCATCTCTTTCCTCCCTTTTTTATTTGTTTATTCTCTCCATTTTCATCCGTCCATTCATGTTCTTCACATCAAATCTTTCCATTTTACCTTTATTTCTTTTACACCTTACAGATCAGCTTTAGTTACTTTTGAGAGAACCTTTTAGCTACTTTTCCAGTTAAAACCTGGTATCTCCAGATGTGTTGATGTTGAATGTTTGTGATAAACTGAAGGATGAAATGTTCCTTTATGTGATGATAAAATCCTCCTACTTCTTCAGGAAAATGCTTCATAACAAACCTGAAAACAGGTTGTTTGTTCTTTCTGATACGATGTTCTCACAGGAACACGTGATGATCTTATAGAATATGATGCATTGATGAATATTAAACAACAGGATATAAAGGAGTTAAAAACATCTACAGCAGGAAAATATAACATACATAATAATCAAGAAATATTATATACATATACGAGTACTTTTATTTTGAAGTACATTTGCTGACATACTTTAAGGTTTTGAATGCAGGACGTTTACTTGTGGAGTATTTTCACAGTGTAACATTAGTACTTTTATGGAAGTAAAGGATCTGAATACTTCTTCCACCGTTGCTCCTGATCTGCTTTGTTCCCTTCTATACCTCCTTTCCTCTCCTGTCCGTTCCTTTCCTCTTTAACCTTTTTCTTCTTCAGTTGTTTCCTTCATGTTTTTTCACGCAGCTGTGGCTTTTTCAGCTCCTTCACTGAACCACATTGTGATGTTTAACTGTTGTATTTGACTGCATACCTCTGATGTTGTGTTACTTGCTTTATAAGTTAAATAATCTAAATACTTCCTTGTATGTAAAGGAGTCCGGCTGAATAAGAAGTTCAGTGGGTTCAGCAGCTGCCTCACTGAGCCTTTCAGTATTTATGCTCCATCAGGATGCATTTAGTCCTGGCAGCACATCAAAAAATCACTCTGGGATTTTGTGTTATTACTGTGTTACATGAATTCTCATCATTACTCTTGTGATTCTTCTATCCAACGAGGTGTAACTTACACTGAAGACGGAACAATATTCGTTCACCAGGAAACACATTTGCTTGTTAAGTTTTATAATTTTATAAACCCATTTAATGTTATTTTGACATGTGATCATATCGGTCCGTGGTGGCAGAAGTACTTCTTTACTCGAGTAAAGGTACCAATATATTAATGTAAAAATATGATGAATTGTATACATTTAGAGAGAGAGAGACACCAAGTAATGTATATTATCTCAGATATTCAGTTAACATGTTATATAAAACATCGCAGCTTAAACATGGTGTCGTGAATGACAATCTTTTAATAAATATGTACATTATAAAAACGGTTTGATTCAGATCGACGTCACTTCTCAGCATGAAAGTAGAAGAGTAGAAGCAGAGCGTTAGATAACGAGTGTGTATCTTTGCCGTCAGCGCGTTGAGACGAGCCCCACGGCATCCTCTATTATCTAACAACCTGTTATGTAAAAGCGGATAAGAAGAACTGCAGAGAGAAGAGGAGGAGGAGGAAGAGGAGGAGGAAGAGGAAGAGGAAGAGGAGGTCTATATTTGCGTTAGACTGATATCAGGGTTGATACAGTCCACTCATTCATACTCCAGTCTGACAGGATGGAAATGGTGCTACATCCCAATTACCTCAGAACTGGTTCAGTTTGCACTGGTTGTCATGAAGATGAAAACTAAATAAATAAATAATAATAATAAATATATTGCACTGTTCATATTACACCTCACAAGATGAAAGTGTTTAATCAAATAACATACTGATCATTTCTGCAATTCATGCGGCTGAGCAGCATTTCAGCATTTTTTACATTTATCTAATAAATGCATACATTTTGTAAATTGGAATTGTTGCAATCTTTGCAGAATTTCTTTCTGCCATGAAACACATTCATCTATATCCACCAGTATCTGTCTGATATTGGCCATTAAAAACCAGCATCAGTCGACGCCGGCTGTATGACGCTGCTGTGACACGGCGTGTGTGCGTGTGTGGTGGGCGGGACCACAGATCACAGTTTACCTCTCTCTCCTTCCAGATCCATCTCTCCACCTTCCTCTCCTCTCTGCAGCATCCTTCCTCCTGCTCAGCCAATGCCCTGCTGGGGAGTGTGATCACGTGACCAACAGCCACCAATAGCTCTCCACCAGGCACCGGCAAAAAGAGGGGCGGTGTCCCTCCTCCTCCTCTTCCCTGTGAATCAGACGGTGAGTCTGGAGGAGAGTCGATTGGATGTGAAGGATCCGTCTAACGAGCTGAGACACGTTTCTTCTTCTTCTCCCAGAGATCAGAGGCTGCTGCCTTGTCTTTAACCTCCTCTCCCTTTCCTCCCACTCCTGGGGAACACAGGGGGGATGAATGGGGAGGCAATGGAGGGCAACCCGGCACAGGAGCAGCAGCAGCATGCCGGTAACGGCACCCACCTCCCTCCCCCTCCCACCATCACGCCGGCCATCCCCCCCTACGTGAAGCTGGGTCTGACCATCGCCTACACCATCTTCTACTCGCTGCTCTTCGCCTTCGTGTACGCCCAGCTCTGGCTGGTGCTGCGATACCGACACAAGCGCTTCAGCTACCAGACGGCCTTCCTGTTCCTGTGTCTGCTGTGGGCCGCCCTGCGCGCCCTCCTCTTCTCCTTCTACTTCAGAGACTGTGTGACCGCCAACGCACTCGGGCCATTCGCCTTCTGGCTGCTCTACTGCTTCCCCGTCTGCCTGCAGTTCTTCACGCTCAGCCTCATGAACCTCTACTGCGCACAGGTGAGGAGGGGGGGGGGGGGGGGGGGGCTACTGCTGCTACTGGTACCGGTACTGGTGGAGGGGATGCTGGTGAAAACTGGAAGCGTAAAGTTCATTTTATTTTTTAAAGGGTAACATCGTGCCGTGCTTTAACTTCTCTTCTTGCTGCAGTGATGTTGAAGTGTACCCCAGGGTGTGTCTGTACACCGTGACATCACAGCTGGGTGCGGTTACAGGTGCGACCTCTGACCACACCCATCAGTGGTGCAGCAGAGGAGAGACTTTCAACCAGCGGGGGGGCAGTGAAACACCGTTGAATCATTCAGTGGAAACCGTTTTTAGTGATCACGTCTGTCCGAGGGGAATTGATCACTAACGATTACTTTAAACGATCCATTTATTGTCTTTATATCTCACGCAGATCTCCATCTAATTGACATTAACGGCTTCGCTACTTACTCGCTCGCTGGCAATTCTCGGGCCTTTTCCCTCACCGGGGGCTTACTTACACCGGGGGTGAGGCTTAGCCAGCTTTTTAGCCGGCTTTGTTTCGTTGCCGCGGCGCTTGCAGACGAACGACCTCTTTGAAGTCGCTCGCTCTCGAGTCGATCGAGGATCGGCAGAGGTTCACTTTTTAGGGGACCGGACGTTATCAATCCACTTGACGACATTACATTACAGCCGGGTGGCAGCGAGGCAAAGTATCGAGCGAGTGAAGTGAAAAGAAAAAGAAAGAATTATCATTAGCCTGTGATGTTTTAAAATGTTTTTCCAGATGTCGTCACGTATGAAAAGACTGTAAGCAAACTACTTTTACTAAAAGCTAATTATTTAAGCGGTTTCCACTGTAATTATGGTCCAGATCTTAACGTCTCCAAAGATATAAATCAGGCTGAGACTTGGGGAACTGTCTCTACAATGATGCATAAGACCAGCCTGGTTCCAAACCTTTGATTTGCTATTGAAACATGCTGTTGGGCTTATTGACAGCGGTTTCTATATCAGCCAGTCAGAGCCTGGTCGGTGGGATTAAGAATGGAGCGGCTAAGTAGCTCCATCCATGAAAAATAGCAAGAACCACAAAAATGTGACAAGCTGGGATGAGATGGAAGCAGTGATGAAGCAGTCTTGGGTCTAAACGTAGAAGTGTTGCTAGCCTGAATGCTACTGTGATGAAGGACGACCTCCGTAGACAGGTTGGGTAGATTTAAAAGAAGATTTCATGGAATTTGTGAAACAGGAAATTAAATCTTTCAGGATTCATACAGTCAGAACTTCAGAGTAACTTCTTGGTTCCAAGCGTTCTCTGTTCTTATTGCTTCAAGAAGTTCTGTGTCTGGGTCGCTGCTAGTGGGCTCGTTGGGAGAAGCTTGTTTCCAGTCGACCGACGACAAATAAACATTTACAAGTGTGTAGATGCAAACAGATTCGTCTTAAGTGATTTCCTCCATTAAGTAGACGATTTTGGCGATTTCTCCTGCACATACACACATCCAGAGACATCAGTGTTCGGCTCAAGGACACTTCTACTGGTGGACAGGAGGAGCTCGGAATCAAACCACCCACCCTACAACTGATGATCCGTGTAGCAGCTGCCTCTCCTCTTCACCCATTCACCCATTCATCCACAGCAGCTGGCGGATTCAGAAATAGACCTGAAAATAACGACATAATAGAAACGAGCCTCTTTAGCAGCAGCTTAACAACCCTTGTTCCTGAGAGCTGAGATGACGCAGGTTATTTCTTCCAACCAAACACGACGGTGTCTCATTTCCTTAATGAGGGAACCTTCGGTCAGAGAGGAGGGGCTAATCGATGACATGAGCTGCAGACGGAGTATTCACATCGTTTTACTTAGGTACAAGTACTAATATCACACTGTGAAAATACTCCACTACAAGTAAAAGTCCTGCATTGAAAGTGTTACTGAAGTAAAAGTATGTAAGTTTAATCAGGAAAATGTAGTTAAAGTATTACAATGTCCCCTGCTGTGACTTTTATACTATTACATATTATATCAATAGATTATTATTATACTATTAGATACTCACTCATTGATGTAAAAGCAGGGTTTTACTGTTGTAGTTGAGGTGGAGCTCATTTGAACTATTATTAACTAACGACTATTGATATTATGGGTTCATCTGCTGATTATTTTCTCCATCAATCGATTGATTGTTTGGTTTCTAAAAATAGTGAAAATAGTGAGAAATGCTGTTTAGTCCAAACCTCAACACACAATAACATTAATAACATTATACAAAAGAAAAGCAGCAACTCTTTATATTCAATACTCAACATATTTAAGAGTTGTTACGTCTGCAAGCCGACTTACAACAAACTACTTCTACTTTCCATGGACGTAGTTGGGTAGCTGTGTAGGACGGTGGTGTGCTGATTGTTAGTCCCACCTTCAGCGCTGTGATTGGCCGATTGTTTCTCAAATTTGAAGTGCTGTCAAGTGGCACAACACCAGATCTGAAACCACGAGGGTGAAGAGCTGTAAGTGTCTAATCAGCCTTTTATTTGTCCCCCCTACAGGTTTACTTTAAGGCCAAGTCCAAGTACGCACCTGCACTGCTCAAGTACAGGTAACCTCTTCAAGTTCCTACAGTAAAAGCTCCAAGGTGTATTCATAAATGACAGCGGGGCATGTTTGAGCCCCGCCTCCATGTTTAAAACACGGTGAAAGGTCACCGATGGTGCGGCTCTCTCCCGTCTCATTCAGGCTTCCTCTGTACCTGGTCTTCCTGGGCGCCAGTCTCCTCTTCCTGGTGGTGAATCTGGTCTGTGCCCTGCTGGTCAAAATGACCGCCGCCGACGTGAAGACCATCGTCCTGGTGAGGGTCACCATCAACGACAGCCTGTTCGTCCTCTGCGCCATCTCGCTGTCCGTCTGCCTCTACAAGGTTGCCAAGATGTCGCTGGCCAACATCTACCTGGAGTCAAAGGTAAAGTCACAGGTTTGGTCCACTTACTACCTTCCCTGAGCTTTCGACCTCATCTCATGGTCTTTATCAGCAACATGGGATCAGTTAGAGAGTGTCCTTGACTTTTCCTTCCAGGATATTTCAGGTTTTCATAAAGGGACCCTTTATAAATATCATTACATCACGCAGCACAGACGTGAAAATAAATAATATAATCAAAAGGAATAATAACGAGCGATACCTGTGTGTGTGCAGGGGACGTCGGTGTGTCAGGTGACTCTGATCGGCATCATGGTGGTGTTGCTGTACGCATCGCGGGCCTGTTACAACCTGGTGGTGCTCGCCCTCGCCAACATCGAGAACATCAACTCCTTCGACTACGACTGGTACAACGTCTCAGACCAGGTGAGGGTCTCTCTGTTCACCGGTTCTTTAACATCATTTCAATCAGCGTCTGACGTTACAATAGCTGTTGGCCCCTGACCTTTGAGTAGTATTTCACTGGACAGGAAGTAGATGAAAAACTGTAACTAAAGCTGTGAGAAAATGTCGTATAAAGTATAATATTTACCTCTGAGGTGTAGGAGAGTAAAAGTATAAAGTAGTATACAATGGAAATAGTCAAGTGAAGTACAAATACCTCAAATTCACAGTATTGTACTTAGCAACATTGTACTAATGTCTGTTGGTGTGTCTCCAGGCGGACCTGCGGTCGTCTCTGGGAGACGCTGGTTACATCGTGTTCGGGGTGATTCTGTTCGTCTGGGAGCTGCTGCCCACCTCGCTGGTCGTCTTCTTCTTCAGGGTCCGCCGGCCGCCTCAGGAAAGGGTCAGTCCTCCTGGCGGGGTCGGGTGACCTCCGACCTCTGCAACGCTTGCACCTGGTTGTTTTTTAAGTCGTAGCTTAAACACTAGGGATGACAATTGTCCGTCGGTCGGTCGGTTGGCTGGTCCAGAGTGAAATATCTCAGCAAATATTAGATGGATTGTCGTTACATTTTTCAGACTTCTTGATCCACTGACCAATTTCATCAGGTCAACATTTGAATTTGTCCAATACTTTGGTTTCTGACCAAATACCTGCAGAACTTGACATTCCCATCAGCCTCAGTTGTACTTTGTTTACTACTAAATACAAAATACGGATTTTTATATCAGAAGAGCCTCCTGTGTGTGTTCACTGTGAGTCTTTGTCTCCGCAGAGCACTGCTGGGATACCAAACCACGTTCTCTCCTCCAGAGGATACTTCTTCGACAACCCTCGTCGGTACGACAGTGACGATGACCTGGCGTGGAGCATTCCTCCCCAGAATGCATCAGCGAGGTACAAAACACCACCACTGATGTCACCATGACCCTTTTGTATTTCTGAATTAATATAGATAAAGCAGCTATAATCAATATTTGTATCAATAATACATTAATAAACCAGCTGACTGACGGTTTGTCGTCTCTCTGACAGTCTTTCCACCGACTGCTACGACTGGGGCAGCCGCCACAGCAGCTTCACGGTGCACACAAACGGCGACGAACAGCGCCTGACCGCCACCGCCGGAGAGCTCCACCCTTACCCATAATCCCCCTCTTCACTGTACAGCATCACTCTGCACTTTGACACCGATCAGTTATTGTGTTTCTTATCATCACTGATGTAGAAGTTTGTAGACTCACAGTAGAGACTTTAGATGAAATACCAGAATTCTCAGCAGGGTTCCTCCATGGAGTTGTTACCATGAATATACTGCATCACGTATGTGAACCTGGTGGTGACGCTAAAGAAAAAAAAAAATCACCAAAATCACTGGGAATCATCCTCTGGGGAACATGAATGCACACAATTTTGTGCCAATCCATCAGGTAGATGCAGAAATCTTTAACTGGATAAGTGACAACTTTGACCTATTGGTGTCAGAATATCATCAAAGTCTAGGTTTATCCTCTGAGGAACATGAATGCACAACATTTTGAGCCAATCCATCAGATAGATGTGGGAATATTTAGTGAAAACTTTGACCCGCTGGTGACAGAAGCTCGTCAAAGTCTTTAGGATTCATCCTCTGGGGAACATGAATGCCCAGACAGAATTGAATCACAATCAATTCAAAGCTGTCGACACTATTTAATGACTTGATAAGTTTCTGTCATGACTAAAAAAAAACAGAGTGGAGCACTGAGATACAAAGTGCGTAAAATCACAGAGGAAAATAAAGAAGTACCAGTCACTGAAATTATGATTATCATAATACATCAAAAACTCATCAGGTGTATTTGCTCACCATGTTTGAGTACAAGTGATCCAGACTTGTTTAACTTTGTGCAGGAGCCCTACTTCAGAGAGAATCCAGGATTTATAGACCCACAGTACGTAGACGATGTTGTGATGAATGTTTCTTGATTATTTGGGGAGTTTTTCAAGGATTACTCAAGTAGTATTTATTTTTTGAGGTTCTCGACTGTAAAGTAAAACTAAATGCATCGTAACACACACAGACACAAGTGTTAATTCAACATAATCAATATCCTGTAAATATCAATAGCCAGACATCTGAACACCTCTGCGCTGTTTTGATGTTAACCTCAAAATATCCGCATATTAACAAGTAGTTTAACGGTGGGTTTTCATTTTATTTTTGAAATAAATAAATAAAAACATTTGTTAACATGTGAAATTATTTGAGTTTTGTGAAATTTCAGATTTCTAGAAGTTGTGTTGTTTCAACGTGAACATCTTTCAAAACTCTGGAAAGTAATTAAACCATCAAAACTGTTGAGGAAACAGTGAGGAAAATCACGATTTTAACATTTATATGTTAATATGAGCTTTCTTTTGCAGTGTTTACATTTCTGTCCCGATGTTCAGAAGAAAAAAGAAGTCTATATTTCTAACAGACGCAGGTTTTGTAAGTTATTTGTACAGAGTCTCACTGAGATCGTGCGTTTTGTTGTTGAGCTTTGTTGTGTTTGTGGTTTGTGTGTTTGTGACGTGACGACACAAAAAGACTTAAATTAAAGTTGTCATTACAACAAACATGCGTTCATTTCATTATTTCTTGATCTCTTCATTTTATTAAACAACCAGTGAAGGAAGCTTTTAGTGATGCTCATATTCTAATTTGGTTCATGACCAAATACCTGCAGGACTAATGTCGTTCCTGTCAGCCTCAGCTGTGCTTTGTGTTTACCGCTGAAGTCAAAACGTTAGCATGCTAACATGCTAAGTTAACATGATTATGATAAACATCATACGTGCTTAACTTCAGCATGTTAGCATTGTCACTGTGAGGATGTTAGCATTTAGCATAGCAGCCTAAACCCTCGTTGAACTTTGCACACATGAAGGGAAACCTGGAGTTTTCTATCTAACTGACTAGTCGGGACAACAGCTTCTGAAATTGGTCCAGTTGTGAGGAAGAGCGCTGCAGATGGTTTTTTCACCGGGACAAGCTGGCATTTACGTCCACTAAAGGTTTTCCTTAATGTTCATTGTCAAAAAGAAGCACCGTTAGTGGACTTAACGTCATATTAGCTGGTTATAGCGTTCTCCGTCAATACTGGACAACTTCAAAAATTGTTGTCCTGATTAATCACTTGGACCCAAAAACATGGAAAAACACCGAAGTTACCCTTTAAAGAGGTTCCCTGTGGAGTTCTCTTGGGAACAAACTTTATGTTTACATTCAGAATTAAAATAATGTATAGGCCAGTGTCACAGAGTCTCACATGAGAATAATATATTATATAGATATTATATAAAATATTATGAAAGAACAAAATGTGTAAACGTGAGTATTTTACTGGATCAGTCGAAAAAAATCAAAATTCCAAACAGAGCTCAGTGATGTCCAGAAATATTTATTCTTCTTCTTGTCAAATAAATATACTCAACAGGTACACACATCAACATGGTGCAGCTATATATAGATTCATAGAGATCTGAGAGCAAAAGAAAGAAAGCTTTAACCTGTGCTGCCTCTTACACACGACACAGATTCACACATGAAGAGCGTGAGGATCAGAAGCAGCGTCCGTTCGTCTTCTTTTTCCAAAAAATCTGGACTTCGTTTTAAGGCTGAAGAGTGGACCGTACGGGACGTCCCGCTGCTGGAGGGCATGCAGGGCTCAGAGGACGACATGCGCACGTCTCACTCACACTCAACACACTTAGTGCAGCACTGCTGTCTCACATTCACACTAAGAAACAAAGAAAATAGACTTAATCAACTAATTATAACTTATGCTATCATTTAAATGTTTGTGAAATGTAATGATAATAATAACTTATCTGACTCAATGCGTTTTAAATTAATTCTTTGAATTTTCTAGTATATCGTCTTAAATTTATCATTGAATTCACAAAATCTTTGATTATATGACAGAAATGAAAAGAGGTCGCTTCCGTCCCGGCATTTCATTTAACATTAATGCCCCCCCGATCCGATGAATGGCATTAAAGTACGAGATAAGGCCAAGAAGAAGATGGACTTTTACTCTTTATATTGTAATTTTACATCTTTTTAATCCTTTTTCAGGTTTTAAACTATTAAATTACAAACTACAAGCCTAACTCTCTTTATACTGAACAAAGCTTCAACATATCTTATCGCAACATCTTTAAACTGTCACGTGATCAAAGAATCAATTAAGGAAAAGATAAACACTCACAAACAAAAATAAAACATACATACAGAAAAAATGAACTTAAAACTCTTTGGTCCACTTCATACAACTAAATACTCAGACCGGAGTCGTGAATAAATCTGTAAAATCACCTCGTAAACCAGTTTGTCCAGAACGACGGACGCACTCCGCGTCCTTTGCTTGTTTGACGTTGCTTATTGATCGTCATCATTTCAAAATGGTTCATGTTGAAGGTTTCTCTCTGTGACGTTATTCCGTGTTGTTCTCAAGGTACTACTCTCTCAAGATGACACGCCTCCTTAAAGTATAAACATTAAAACCATCAATGAATGTTTCTACTAACAAGTGTTGTGTGTGTGTGTGTGTGTGTGTGTGTGTCAACGCCTGATGTCTCTTCTTCCTCTGTTCCACAGAGCTCCATTAAAAACACACCAGTGAGCCTCACTGTTGTTCCTTCATCACCATGAACACACACACACACACACACACACACACCATCACACACACACACATACACACACACACACACACACACACTAGAGCACCAAATATAGATTAATCCGCCGCTGAAAATAGTCCCCAACAAATGCACTATTTCCTCCTGTTGATGACCAGCTGTTTTAGGACAAAAGGAAACTATACATTTGTGTTTTTAAAGACTTACGTCTTCAGCAGGAACCAAAGGGCTCGGAGCTGAGAGCCACAGACAGGAAGTCAGAGAGACACACCAACACATTGTTGGTTTGAGTCTGAACAATGGGCCTGTTGAGTATGAAAATAAATAATAAAAGCGGAGAGTGTTTCTTGTAGTGCTGATCTCAGGGGAACCGCCTCAGAGACGTCAGCACTGGACACAGAAGTCCTAAAGACTCCTCCAGCATCCTGCTGATGTGCCGCTACGCTCCATCAACAGAAAGCCTCTCATCCCAGGGCCTTTACAACTCCGTCTCCCAATTAAATGTAAAATAAAATACAGTAATTCATCTCAAGAGAACCTAATAAATCCTACTTTTCCTATTTAAATAACTCTGTCTCGACTAAAGCTGTGCTTCAAGACAACACGGCTGAAGCAAAAAAAATAAAAGCGGAGAAAACTAGGCGGCACGTTTGCAAAATACAACAGAAACGTGACACTTTCACACAAACACAAGAGCAAAAAGCTGCTACTGTATCAAGGTTAACTATGGAAACAAGTCACAGTCCATTATCTCATAGCTGCAACTGTTGATCTACACACACACACACACACACACACACACCAAAAGGTTCCAACTTCACACACTGCGTTTGGCTAAAAATGGACATCGTCTTTATGCTTCATCCCTTTCTATGAGACAACAATCAGAAACACCTTCTAGCGAGCTGACATAAATTAGGCCTGAGATGGTTAACACGAGCAGATTGGTCCAGATCCGAAGGCTTTGAGCAACAAACTTATCTAAAAACAACAGGAGAAGGAAAATAAAAGTTAAGTAAAGAAGAGGACAGGCAGCAGCGTCCTGATGGTTCAGATGCACTTTCTATCTGGAAGAACCGTCCTGACTTGAGTCCTCTCTCGGGACAATATCCTTACGTAAGAGCCCTAAAGGTCTGACTCAGGCTCACATGACTGTAAAATCCAACAGGATGTGATGTCAGCAGAGGGCGGGGTCAGCGAGAAAGAGAAATGACCGGTGAAGTGATTCACCCACGACTGCGTCAACTCAAACTCGGACACGGTTTGCTCTGCGTCCTGGAGTCAGGAGCTCGGCTGGTCACCGCTCGGTCTGCGACTTCATTCCAAAGATCTGATCGTGTCGAAACGTCACAAACAAACCTGCTGATCTTACAGGTCGACCTCTCAAAAGAGACCCCGAAAGAATAAATAGATATAAATGAAAAGGTTTGTACACTGGCCGACAAGTTTTACAGCAGAGAGGAAAAGACGTCGGGTGAAGTTTTTTAGAACCTGGAGACTTTCCCGACGTAGGCAAGAGGAGGCAGAGGAGTTAACATTCATAATCTACTGGAGGAGGAGGAGGAGGAAGAGGAAGTACAGAAGGGAAACAGGAGAGAGATTAGCGGGAGCAGAGAGTGTGTTTGTGGGGGGTGGTTGGGTTCACTGCTGATCCTGCTGTCCATGAAAAAGGCCTTCTTCTGGGTGAATATTAGACTATTGCAGTTCTCTTGGGGGCTGGCACCGCCTACTGGCCAGGTGGGACGTCGCCTTCTGTTACCTGTTGTCCTTCAGCAGCAGGCGGAAACTGTGGAGCTGATGTATACTGGTGGACAACCTGAGAGTGGGAGAAAGTGGTGGTCAGGGAAAAGTAATGAAATGGTGGCCGGTCAATAGAGGGCGCCACCGGCCGCAGAGTTTACCTCAAGAGTCAGAGGAGGAGTATTCATTTCCCTTAAAGAGATAGCACAGATTGTTTGAAGTGAGGTTGTGTATTACCGACAGCAGATGGCAGACGGGAGCAACGAAATGTCCTGCTGTGGACGGGGCGGCAGCAGAAGGTATTTTAGATTTTTATGTTGTGCCGTCCGATGCCCTCTTCAAAGCCACAAGACTCAGTTATTTTACTTCGCTGAACACCAGGAGCTGCTGGTAGTGTGTTTGTGTTACTGTGCGACTCTGGTGAATCTGAACTGACCCTTTAAAAACTCCACACAAGTCTCACAATAACACTAACTAACAGACCGCAGCAGCCGTAGACTGCGTGGCTTTGACGAGAGCATAGACAACCGGCAACGTGAAGCGCTGAGAATATTGTAAATATAGCGTACATTTAAAGGGGCTAGGTTGTCTAAAATACGTCCACAACAGTACGTTGCTTTGCTCACGTGCTGGTGCTCCCGTGTCATCTACTGTAGCGATACACCGACTACTGATACGTGCACTTCAACACATCCAAACTATCCTTCCAAGTGTCTGCCTGTAATAGTCGATCGGGGCTCCAGAGAGCAGCGACTGTACCTGGCGAAGCCGTTCAGTAAGGCCACGATCTCCTGTCGAGTCAGCTGGAAGCCTTTAGAGGGGCTGTGTTCAGGGAGGCTCTGGATCTCCTTCTCGGAGAAGAGGATCTTCAGAGCTGTACCGAGACCCTGAGTCTGCACACAACACACCGGAAGGAAAAGCGTGAGAGCGCTCCGGTGGTTCTTGTCTAAGTTTACGGTGCGTCGCACAACAAACACGGTTGTGACGTCGCGACTGTACAATATAAAAAAGACAATTTCACAGTTTTAGAACCCTAAACCCACAGAGCAGAGACACGGGGCAGTGCGCTCACCTGCAGTTTCCCCCACACGCGACATTTACTGCAGCCGACGCAGTCCATGATCCTGGAGATGTTTTTAAAATGGAGGCGGAATTCCTCCTGAAGGATAAAAGAGAGCACACACACACACACACACACACACACACACATCTTTTTTAGCATTAACAAGAGAGCAAAGACACCACAGACTAAAGAGGCACCTGCTCTGTTTGAAACCACAAAGACAAACATCATTGGGTATCACACACACACACACACACACACACACACACACACACACGTCGCTCTGCGTGTGTGATGATGAGGTTCTGGATTCACCTTTAACATTTTGGCTTCGATTTTGTGTCCGGCGAACATGGACTTCTCATCAAAGTGCATTGGGAAAGCTCTGGAAGACAAAAGGAGCGGTTAGTCTCATTATTACTATGAGCAGAGGTTAAAGAAGTACCTCGATCTTTTACTTGAGTAAAGGTAGTAATACATCAACATCTTACTGAAGTAACAGAATAACAGTATAATCATCAAAATATATACCAACTGAACTAAATTGTACTTTTGCTCCTGCGATCAGTGAAATAATCTTTCCTCTCGTCTTACTTCAGACGACCAACGAACACGCCCCTCTTACTTGATCTCCTTGAAGACCTGCAGCAGCAGCTCCTTGGTGGCTCCGTCCTCCTGCATGTTTCCCGTGTACAGGTTGACGAACGCTCGTTCGAAGTACGGAGCCACCTTGTAGAGCGCCCGCAGCTCGATCAGGTACAGGAAGTAGAGGTTCTTCAGCCGCCGCGTGCCCTCGCCCTTCGTCTCCGCCGTGTCGAAACGCTGCCGGAACTCCTGAACGTTTGGGCCCCACACCGACCGGCCCCAACCCTCTGAGGGACCAAACAACAAGGGAACACTGTTAGCCACACGCATCATTCTGTTCTGGTGATTTAATCATTCAACACCGGACCCAAACTAAGGTATCAAAGTAAGGTATCGATTTGGGGTCCGTGCTGAAAGTCAGATATCGCATCAACAAGAGAATCAAACACACAAACAACTGTTCCGAGATCAGATTGACGTACCGTCCAGCAGGAACTCGGCACACAGGTGGATGTTGATGCTGCTGTGGAGGCCCGAGATGAGTCGGTAGAAAACTCTCTTCTCTAAACACAAACCTGAAGACGCAGAGAGGGAACAGTGAAGAGGACATGTTTTATTAATCCAAGGAGACTAACTAAAGAATCCAAAAGACTTGGAAGCTCTATTGAACATTTCCTTCCTTTCCTCCAGTGATCATCTCCTCATGCAGTTGGGTTATTTGTCTTAAAAGTCTTTACAATGTAGGTGAACGGGATTTCATTTTAAAATGCAATCTGCACGCAAATCACCACAAAGATTGAGTGAAAGCTCTTTGGCCTCTTTGTACTCAACGAACTCTGACAGCGAGGAGATAAGAGAAGCTGCTGCCGTCAGCTGGAGGTGAAGACGACAGGAAACGGATATCTTTCATCAGAAAGATCAGAACGTTTGAGCTCCAGATGTAGTTTGGTTCACACGGTCGGGCCGATGATGGAGAGCTAACCTCAAAGTGTCTGCTGCTGTTTTTAAATGCACACAGACGAATGAAATCCATGAAATGAAAAGATAGAAATGCTTCACTTGTCACACTCTTAGATCACACAAAAGATGCAACATTTGTTTTCTAGGTCAGGAGCCGGCAGGAAGCGAAGGTTTAGAAAGGAAGTGTGAAGCTGTGTGTGTGTGAACTTAAAGGTGACGGGTCTGTCGAAGAATGTTCCCTTTGAGAAGAAAGATAAAAAAACACGAGGAGGAACTCACCTTCCAGCCACTTGTAGAAAACCTCTCCTGCAATGTGAGCGACACAAGAAACGAAACTATATTATTATATTTATTCATTTACACTAAAACTAAAAATACATTCATGTGAAGAGAGTGAAGTTTTACTCACCATCGTCGTCTCCTGAACACAGAAAGACAGAGAACAAAGCTGTTAGATCTGTTCTATTAATAAACACAAACACACATACATACATACATACATGCATATATAAATACACACATGCATATATAAATACACACATACACGCACACACACACTCGGTAAAAGATGCACAAGATAAATAAAGAAATAAACAGAGCAGAAGGTTAATGTCTAGTTTGTGATTCTACAGACATTTCTGGATCTACTTTTGTCAGTCAGGAGTTAAACCAGACAAATCTGAACATTAAAATGATAAATTTGAGTTGTGTATTCTAATCAGGGGCAGATTAACCACAATATCATCCACATAGTACAGAAAGGTTTGTAATTTTTGCATTATGACTATGTTGTTCTTTAAATATTTATGTAATTATGTTGTATAAGTAGAGTTACAGGATGCCCATTGGACATAGAAAAAGAAAATGTCTAAAGATAAACCATTTTGATGCTGGTTAACGCCTCTAAGACACATCGGTACGTTACGGTTAATGACTGTATTTCCTGTCTGGTGTGAGGCATTATGGGTAAAGTTGTGGATTAGAGATTTCTACATAACAGCTTCCGTCACATCTCTCCGTTAACAAGCTGACTCACCTCTGCTCGGAGCCAGAGGGTTCAGAGGTCGGTACACTGATCTGGGCCTGTCGACGAAAACAAAACAAATGTTTTTTTATTAGTAATGATCAATAATCATCTCAGGTTTACAGGCAAACTGGCCGGAGGCAGATTTTCAACTTGATATTTGTCCATTTGTTAGAAAATAAAAAGCAGACAGAGCAGAAATCACTTCCTCCTACATTTTCCTTTAGAGACGTTTTAGAGCCGTCAGTAATGTGTTTGAACACAAAGAGTAAAACTATTGTATCAGCAAAAACACTACAAACACAATAACTAAACACTTCTCTCAACAACACAACTATACACAGAGCTGGAGCAGGGAAGTGAAAATATGTACCAAGTACGGTTAGATGTAAATGTCCAAACCAATCTATAATACAAGAGCTTAAAACTGACTTTAGACCGCAGGAACCTTTTCTAGGCACGAGGAACATTATGAGGAACTCATTGCATCTGAACCGCAGAGACCAGAGTCTGAATTAATCTGACAATTACAAATCTCAGAAAGAAAGAAAATCGCAATCAGCAGGTCAGTAAAATATCGGAAATGGCCAAGAAGTGCGTGTGTGTGTGTGTGTGTGTGTGTCTCACTTGAAGCAGTTTTCCTCGTAGATGCTATTCCAGACCCTCCAGGCTGAAGGACCCTTGTATCCAGTGAATCTCTCCGGATTCAGCAGCAGATCCACATACTCAGAGTCTGGAGAGGTTTCATCTAACACACACAAAAAACAGACTTTTAATGGACTGAGGGCTTGTTGTGGTGTGTAAACGTTCCAACAACATGATAGAGGTACGCTCATGAGGTCATGAGGTCATGAGCATCTAATGGAACGTGATGAGGAGATTTCAGGGCGATGTGCCCGTTAGATGTTGATATTTCAGTGTACAAGTAGAACATGTGTTGCGATGGTGGCGTTAGATTAAAGCTCGGGCAGGGGTCCATCTTTAACAGACGTGTTGTGCGTTGGGTCAACGTGTTGGACGGACAGAGTGAGTCCTCACCATCCAGCTCACAGAAGTAGTCCTGAGCGTCGTCGTGTCTCGCCCAGTCAGCGAACGCCTGTTTACTCTGGTTACTGAAACAGCAAGTAAAGTAACGTCTTTATTGAACACTGGAGGAGAAACTGAGGCAAGGCAGCAGGAAATAAATAGATGGATAACAACACGATCAAAAATGAACATATCGACATTTAAATATAGAGAATTTGAGTTTAAAACGGCCCCTTTGTTCGTCTTCGTCTGTCTTTGCATATTCTAATATTCCAGACTTTAATCTGATGAATCTATTTCAATGTATAATCAAACTTCAGGGATCCACAGCGTCTCTCTGATTAATGATGGAAGAGAGGGTTGCAGTGTCAAAGATTTATCAGATCACTTCAAATGTAAGATATCCAGCAGCTCATGTTGAGAGAGGCGTTAATAAATACGTGTACGAGACTCTATGTGATCGTACACAGAGGATGAAAGTCTGTTCTCGCTCTTCCTGGTCTGTTCACCACTGAGGTTATATTTAGACTTCCGAGTCGAGCAGGTTTTTTAACACGACGAGTGTCGTATTATCTTTGTCGTTTCAGCACAAACTTATCCGTGTTCTCTCATTTTCTATCAACTCGCGATAACCCTCCGTGTTTTTCCACGATCGGTCGGTGAAGGTCGGTCTGCTGAGAAACTCCCAGCAGCTGCCGGCCAGACGCTGCCGGCAGCTGCTGGACCTGGTCACCGTCAGCTGCAGCCGGCTGAATGAAAAGAGACTTCAGCCGGCAGATAACGCAGACGGGAGGAGAGGGCTGTGGTGTCACCTCAGGGTGCTGTTGATGGCGCCCAGCTCTTTGGCCTGTTCACACTCCGTCACGTCCGAATTCGTGTTCGCTGCATGAGAGTACTGGAGACAGAGAGAAGAGAGGCCGTTAGTTAGAGGAACACTTGTCAACGCGCGTGTTTTAGGGCTACAATTATTTTCATTATCGCGCAATCTGCAGATTATCATCTAGATTAAACGTTGGATTGTTTAAATGTCAGACAATAGTGAAAAATGTCCCACTTTCTCAAAGTCCAAGCTGTTTAAATGTCTTGTTGTGTCAGTCCAAAACCCAAAGACATAATAACAATAATTTAATATGGTATTTGAGAGGCACTTTCTGCCATTTCTTTTAGATTATAAAAATAGTTGGAGATACTTTATTTTGTGTCTGATAAACACAACGCTGTCTGTTCCTGCTGTGGACGTCCATGCCTGGGGGGGGGGGGGGGGGCCTTCTGTTTGACGCTGTGTTTGCATTGTGACATCACCTCTGAGCGTTGTGTGTGTTTAGAGCAGCTGTTGGGAAAGCTGTGTTTTTCCGTAAAAACCAACATTTGAGGCTGTGGGTCCATAATCATTATGGGATGCAGCCTCGGCCTCGTTCTGATTAACACGGCAACACAAAGCGCCGCCTGTCCACCGAACATTACAGTTCATATTGTAGTGGAGAAAAAAAACTATGAAACGTTTCTTTTTGTCCCAGGTTTAATATTCTCTGCATGAATTGACGGTATATTTTTGCTTCCATGTATGCACACGCATGTGTACTGCATGAAAACAAAACGTCCCCTTGTCAACAGTTTTTGATTTTGGGAAATACAGATGTTTGCTTTTCTTGCAGAGAGTTAGAAGAGAGGATCGATACCACTCTCATATCTGTCTGTTCAATATCAAGCCACAGCTACCGGCTACCGAAGGTTTGCTAACATTAGCCACCATGAGCTACACCACACATTGAACTGAAATGAGCAATCGGTTTGTTTCACTGCTTATGAACATCTGTGAGGGTAGATTGTGTCGTTTCTTCTGTAAATGGTGTCTGAGCAAAAGCAGCCAAACAAGATGTGAACCGTCTGAAACGGCAGAATTGATCTGATAACCTGATGGTTTAACACAAATCATCAACACAAACGTTCATTCAGAGTGTGTGTTGAGAAAAAGGTGGAGCTGAGGGGGAGCAGGAGGAGAAGCAGTTTGGTTAAAACTAAAATATATGTAACAGTTATTAACAGTAAACAGGTCTGTTGTGAATGCATGAGTACTGTAAACACAGTGGATCAACGCGGACTGGAGCTTCCGTCAGTAAAAAGCACACAGGTCACTTGTTTAATAAGCAAAATATAGATTTAAGGTGACGTATCGCTGAAAGCCGAGTTCCAGATGTGTTGGTCAGGATTCATTGTCTCCTGAAGACTTTCCTCACACACTGCTGAGGTGGCACACAGTCACGTGCTTCCGTCCCACAGACCGTAACAGTTTCCCGGCCGACGGTCAGTGAGACACGTTCGACCTCGACTGAGACGTGTGCAGATGTCCAAACACTTCTAGGTCATCGCAAGACAAACATCAGGCCGCCAGCCAAGAGCCGGCAAACACTCGGCCCTCGCTCCCTACGTGGAAACTATCGGAGCAGATAAGTTGAGTGTGTGTGTGTGTGTGTGTGTGTGTGTGTGTGTGTGTGTGTGTGTGTGTGTGTGTGTGTGTGTTGACTGAATCAGCTAATGAGACAGAAAGTGCTGGAACAAACACAGCTGGTCCTAAACTCCATGAAACAGTTTGTTTTCCAGAGATGAAAAAGGTATAAAGTCCGTCTGGTTCATCTGGTGATGTTCTACACTGTATTGTGTGTATCAAAGAAACG
The DNA here is from genome assembly GCF_050575085.1 of Anarhichas minor. NCBI lineage: Eukaryota > Metazoa > Chordata > Actinopteri > Perciformes > Anarhichadidae > Anarhichas > Anarhichas minor. The sequence goes on along the minus strand of NW_027466460.1, from coordinate 14,270,265 downwards.
CATCATGAACATACTGTCGTATATTTTCACTCACACCGTCCTGCTGCCACCAATACTGATCAGAGCACCAATGTGGATTAATCCGCCGCTGAAAATAGTCCCCAATATGTCTTCTAAAAGATAACTCATAAACAGACACGAACTAATTCAGCGATTTAACATAACTTGGTGATGATTTCAGCTCCATATGAAGTGAATAAACATTTCTCAGATAAAGCTCTTCTGCCTTTACGACGCAGATTTCACGTTTTTATAACTGCTGATTTAATATTCGGCGAAACATGACGCCGAATTTAGCAGAAGAACAAAGTCATCTAGAAAATATGTATTTCATATCGGCACTGTAACTCTAACACGTTATGACAATCAGCTGAATTGTGTATTAAGATGTATATAGATTATGAGATTATCGTCTGAGGTCAATCAAACTGGCAGTATTAAATAACACAAAGGATTGTGGGTATTAGGTAATGCCTGTATGACAGTTAGTCTTCAGTAACATTCATCTTCTACGTTCTCACCTTGTTGTAGTTCCCAGACTTGATGCCCACCGGGATCTTACTCTGAGAGACACCACAGAGACAAACCAACAATATGAGACCGCTTCATGCAAACAGATGAACCCAAAATCATCCGTATGAAACGCTATGAAAGGCTATTTAATTCACTATTAATAACCAAATACAAAAGTACTAGCAGACTACAACCTGTGTTTACTTAACATGTCCTATCGTTGTCTTCATTCATTCATTTTCAGGTGCTTCTTGTTTGAAAAGTGCTCCATAAATAAACTATTGTCTTATTTTACAGGTTATATAATGTGTCATGTAAGGCATCTTTGAGTATCCAGAGAAGTGCTGTGTAATTAAGATGTACTGTATTAATATTAATATGAGGCGTGCGTGTGTGTGGTTGACCTCTCACCTCTGGACAGGGCTCCACATGGCAGTCTTTGATGGCACAATGAGCGTCCTCGGCCCAGAAGGGACAAGGTCGCTTCAAGTTCACCTGCAGAAGATTAGATTATATATATATATTATTAGATTACTTAATGTCGGGTTCAACTAAACCAACTTCATCTCATTACTACTCAAAGTATTATTGTGACCTTTCTCTAAGCAAGTAGGACTACATTCACTTACTGCACTTAAGGAGAAACTCGAGGTACTTGTAGTTTATTGCAGTATTTCCATTTCATGCTATTGTATATTTTGACAGCTTGAGTTCATTTAGAGTTTATGAAACATGATATTTTGTTGTAAATTAAAGTACCGAACATAAGCACAGCTGAAACAATAGTCCATTAATGAATTAACCCGTTTAGTTATTATTCATGTAAAAACATTAATGCTTCCAGCTTCACAGATTTGCTGCTTTTCCTTTTTAGTTATTGCAATCATGTTGATGTATTTTGAATAACTTTGAGGTTTAGACAGTTGGTTGGACAAATTGCACCATTAAAAAAATTGTTTACAAACTAAAATAGATCAGCAGATTAATCCACAATTAAAATAATCATGAGCGAGTAACAACGCGGTGAGGATGAAGTTACTTCACGGGAGACATCAGAGTCGTTCGTCCTCTCACAGGGCGGAGAAGCACATTTAATGTCTGATGAAACCCGGAGCTGTGGTTTTAAACACGACTTGCATAATAAACGCGTCGTAAACACGCTGAAGCGATGAACTGGAAGTTACTCCAGCCTCACGGCGATGACGACAGCCGTCTCCACAGACGGACCCAGCTGCAGCTGATTAACGCTGCTGTTTAACGTAAGCAGGTGTTTGTACGGTTCACACGATGACACAGCACTCGGCATCGCAGCTCACGTTTCAAAGAGTCAGCAGCGGGGCGAGTCCGGTTTTTCATATTCTTTTGGGATACAAACATCGCCTCACTGTAATGTCAGACCGGTAGCTCAGCTGTTGTGAGCCCGTCTTTGGATTCTCTTTGTTAATCCAATGATGTGCTCGAGATGCATTCTGCCGTTAGATGTGAACATTTGAAGGCTGGTGATCGGTGAACGTTCACATTTCACAACGCTCTGGAGTCAGCCGTTAACAATCCTACACACAGAGGGCTCAATGCTAACAAACATTATATGGGAATAATATATGTTCACAAAGATATTGTAGCTTATTATTAAGCACAAAGTATACATTTTTATGGTATAGTATTTCTTGTATTTATTAAAACTCATGCCAAGAAGTCAGGTCTGATAGTAACTGAATCTCTGCTGAAGTTAAACTTTAAAGCTCTTTTTATTCTTCTCACAGAGCGAAATGAGTCAAATAACTGCTTAAAAACACCTCTGGGATTCATCTTGACATCAAACTGTAATACTAGTTCAACACTTTAGTTAAACTGTAGTTAAAGTAAAACCTCCTCCTCTCACAGTATTGGCTCGTGAACTACTGTTGCGACTGTTAAAGTATTTCACAATACTTCATAAACACATCGGTCGTCCTTCCTGTTCCGTAACAGCGTCGTAACAAACGGATAAATGGGACTAAAAAGTAAAACTGCTGTTCTTCTTCTCTTTTTTTTTTATTATTACATAACCTCTGATATCTCCAGACGTACACACACACACACACACACACACGTTGTTTAAGAACAGCATGAACCTGAATAACTGGCAACAGCCTCTCCTTGTTAACACCTGTCATTGTTTCTACCTAACTAATCTGTGTCAGGCCAACCCAAGGAGAGACATGTTACACGTTTTTGAAGGAAAGTTGACTGTGAAATACGATGATTTTACAGATGTTCTACAGGTTGTATGTCATCCAGATGTTGTTCTTCTTCTAGCTAGGAAAGGTTTACAGGAAACAACAACAACACTTCTTCTACTCATAGTTAGGGAGAGTAAAAGGGGAGGAAAATGCAAATGAGTTGCTCACTGTGAGCCAAAGTACAGTAAACAAAAACAAACAATACATAATTACAATATTAACCGTTTGCTCTGGAAATGGTGCAGTAAAAATATGACTATCCCCAGAATTCGACCATTTCTGACATTATAAAATATGAGTTTCTTCCCTTTTCATCATTTAAAGTGCTGGAAAGTAATTCGGACACTACATGAGCTCCGTACTAATACCACAGTGGGTCCTATGGTGTCGGCAGTGACGGTGCAGCTCCTACCCTGTAGTATCTGAAGTAGTCTTTCTCCGTCAGCCTCTTGATTCGAGGGTAGAGCTTGAAGTTGTTGAAGACGTCGATGCTCTCCACGTCGCAGAAGCAGTCGTCCAGGACGCCCGTCAGCTGAAGCAGAGCGCAGACAAACCGGCTGTTACTGACCGAGAGGCGACACCTTCTAAAAATAAACTTCTCTCGAACGACACAACAGACCACCGAACAATAAGCACAAACTAAAACTTAGATACTTAGCCAGTAACAACTTTAATAACTGGTCACATTTTCACTCACCCGTATTCTACAGAGTTATATCTTTGTTCCTTTAAAATAAATAGTTATTGATACTCAGAGTTAAGATTCAGTTGAATAAATCAATACTGTGTATAGTATATAAGATACTGAATGTGCATCATTTATGTTTTTCTCTCAGTTTAATTAACTGAAGGCGACAATTGTTTTGATGATCGATTAATCGTTTGTTATTTTTCAAGCAAAAACAGTCAAACATTCACTTCAATGGTGAATTAAGTTCCGCTTTTCTACGTTTTTTTATTGTTGTAAACTTAATATTTTTGGGTTTCGGACAAAACAAGACGTGGAGACGTCACATCTGAGCAATTATGACATTTTCTATGTAAAATGACAGATTTAAAAATAATCAATAAAGAAAATAATAGTAAGTTGCAGCCCTAATTAGGATATTATTATTATTTTGTATTTAATTTGTCATCACTTTATGGAGCACAACATATGTTTCTACATCACATTGCTGCTGCAGTGCTCTGAAGTAGTCAAAAAATATAAAAAAAACAAAAATGGAAACATCTGCAGTGGAAATATGACTTCAGAAAAGATCAAATAATTTTCTAAATTGCCTCTAACTAGAATTTAAGCTCACCTACAACACGCATTGTCATTACAATTCATTGCCTTCAGCCTACGTGTTGTCTTCTGATTGTATTCTATATTGTGATGGATGAATGCGATGTATAAATAAAGTTGTATTAATATCTTCATTGCTTCACACTAACGCCTCCACCTGCTTCACCGCTGAGGCTCCGCTTCCCCTTTAACAGCAGGAGGCCAGCAGACAGACGAACCGCCGCCGCCGCCTGCTCGTCCATACATAATACATCCACCGCTGTTACCTGAACCCGCGCATACATCATTCACACCTCCACCTGGACGGTGCACCTCCACCTGCACACATGTTAAACTCAGACAAATGTGTTTGACCTGAGGAGCAACTGAACGACCAGAGTGTAAAATGTGAGAGCCTCGATGAGTTCAGTAATCAGAGGAAGGCGTTAAAGGTGGGGGGGGGGGGGGGGTGTTAGCACCACCCGGGTGTCGTGAGGAGGCTTTGGATTGGCTTATGAGTTAACTCTGTTCTACCTGTAATCTGAATCCACTGCACACACCTGGCTTAAGTGGATACAAAACACAAACACTGAGTGCATTTTATAATCTAAACCCAGATTGTTTGGTCTATTAAAAAGGACCTATTTTGGTATTTTTTTGGGCTGATTAACTGGCTAATTGTTTCAACTCTAAAGTAAATAAGTTAAAACAGCATTCAACACAGTACCTCATGTGTTACTGAGTAGTAATTCAAAGTCCATTCAAAGCTTCGTTTCTCTACGCGTCTCTTTTGGTTTTTGGCAGAAACAGAAGCGCTGTGTAAAAAGGACCTTGTCAGCGTTTCATCATCACCTCGTTAAAGTAAGTACGTAATGTAAACTTCATATTACTGATATTTTTTATGGAAATTTAACCAATTAATTGCCAACAGACGGTCAATTTAACATGCAAAAATTAGAAGTTGGTCAACGGGCAAACATTCAAAAAGTTATGAAGTTTCCAATAAGTTGGCTTAAATTGAGCTTCTATTTTACCAACAGTTAGTGCCTATTTACATATATAGGCTCCTTCTATTCGGAGTCGCATAAAGCACTTCTCTTTTTTCTGGTATTGCAGTGAGTCAGACATGTGCCCCTCTGCCGTTCACAAACAGCTGGAAAGCCTCAGTAAAGTACAAAACTTCATCACAATGAACCAAACCTCTGAGTGCAGCTGTCCACCGAGCACCACGAAAGGCAGGAAGAGGCAAATCCCCCTCAGCATCTTTCTGCGTCTCTACTTCTGCTTTCTGTGTTTCAACTCCAAATTAAAACTTCCTCTCAGTGAACTTGGCGCCCAGATGTCACGGCAGCGGCTCTGTCTGAGGGCTGAGCTGTCATTTCAGACCTCCAGTCTAGTCCTACTCGATCGAGAAGCCACGCCTCCAAACAATCAGCTGTCAAGCACTTAACCCCGCCCCTCTACGCCAGCGCCTCCCAGTTTGTAGTCCTCTTCCAGGGCTGAGGCCGCTGGGAGCGATTGTTGGGTGTGGCGCAAAAGACTACAACTCCCACGGGAGAGCAAGAGGCGGGAGCTCTGCAGCAGCCAATCGCGGTACACCACGCTGTTCTACTTAGTAATGGAAATAACAGCAGTTTGGCTGAAAAATAATCGTCTGTGTCTTGAGTTCAAGACGTTTGATTCTGAATATTACAATTTTATTTTTTGAATCGTCGTCAATATTTATTTTTATGAAAAGCTTCAATTTGAGTAAATATTCATATGAAGACAATGTAATATATATATATATATATATATATATATATATATATATATATATATATATATATAATATATAACGGCTAAACTTATATATCATAACTGACAGAAGCCTAAATACAGTATTAATGTGACTTTCAAACAGCGACAGTAGAGTGTCGCTGCTACCTAGCGTCACACACAAACACGGTGACGTCACTTTAAGTCGACAGTAGAAAATGCTAGAAGATTTCCTTGAATGCAAGCTGTTGTCGTATCGTAATTGCCACGTTTTAAAAGCTGAACATAACATTATGAAAACCGTAACAACGTCGCTTTGAATATAAAGGTTCCGCACAAGCACTCCTCGGTTAATGTTACACTTACGTGGCAGAAGCAGCTCTGGTCCTGGCTGTCCGACGAGGCTCCGCTCTGCTCCTCGCTGTGCTGCGTTTGGGGTTTTACGTTGTTTTGCTGAAACCAACCGAGAACAGAGTTCCCGAAGAAGAACCAGGCCAACAGCAAAACACCGAACGCTTGTAAAGTTACTTTCCACATCACTTACTGACTGTGCTGGCGGCGGTGCACCAGTTGGTAAAAAATACCATACATAAAAAAACAAGCAACAATCAGTAGCACTTTCTTTCTGTCAGCTCAGTTAGGAGCTACGGTGACGTTAGCTTCAGGCTAACCGAAGTTAGCATCCGCAGTGACCGCAAATAAATCAGAGTGGGTCGGTGAAGTGAGTGTCTGAAGACCCTCACGCAGACATTTAGACTTCTAACTGCCCTGACAGAACCGGGGTCATTGATTTAAGACGGTACATAATTGGAGAAGTTTCTATTCACCAGCTTCCTTATTTAGCATCAAGTTAGCTAGCAAAACAAATGTGTATCTTACTTCCGGCTTCACTTTTCAAAATAAAACGCACAGACTCGTTTGTGATAAATGTGTGCTGGTTAAAATCCTCAGTTCAAATACAATTTATGGTTTCCCAAAACACTTCATGACAGTGTAAAACGATATATATCTGGGTAGATTTACTCAAGTGTTGTCTTACTGTTTACAAATGGCATTAATGTTTTATATATCTGTGCAATAAAAATTATTCTGTCTGTATATATAATATTTTTAGTTATAGTTATATTTTAGTTAGTGTGGATTCTTTACTTTTTTACTTAGTTAATATTCTTTACTGTTTATTACTTATTTATAATACTTGTTTTGATCTTGTTTTTACTATGTCTCTTGTTTGCACTATTCCATATATACATGCTCCACTATGCTGCTGTAATCCTGTTAATTTCACTGCTGCGGGACAAATAAAGGATTATCTTATTTTATCTTATAGGCTATATAGGTGTATATACTGTCTACTTTTTTACACATGTATTTCTATTTCTACAAAGTAGTTAAATGTTTATGTTGTACCATTGTCCAGCTTTTTGTTTTTAGCTCTATATCGATTTTGTGTACATAATTAGTACATATATAAGACCAATGAGAATGAAGTAGCCTTGTAGAAGTAGGCCTACTCCACCTTTACTTGAGTATTTTCATTTTATACTTATTTTTATGACACTTACAGATACAAATTACTTTTCCGATTAACAATTTACGTGCAAACATTAAAAACTTCTGCTTGCATATTTTTAACAATTACTGTTGAAGAGATGGACTTATTAGTCAAATAATCAATTATTCGATGGGCATAACGTTTATGAGCAACTCTTGATGATAAATTGTTTGAATCATTTTTTTTTTTTTCAAAAGAGCAAAAGATTCAGCTTCCCCAATCTGAGAAGATGCTGCTTTTCTCAGTTTTATATCTTTGTAAACGGAATATCTTGTTTATTTTTACTGGTAAATGAACAAAACAAAATATCTGAAGATGTCACCCTAAATTCGAGGACATTGTAAAAGATTATATTCATTGTTTCTGATGCTAAATAGATAAAGTGAATCATACATTTTTTTTGAGAAAATAATCAGCAGATTAATCAATGATAAGTCTGTGTGTACATTGAGAGCTGCAATAAATCCGAGTCAGATGTCTTGCCTACGTACACATACTTGGCTGATAAAGCTGATTCTGATCATCTGGCGATAATCTTTGGATACACCGCTGTTATTATGAAGCTCATTAATGTAATGCTGAAGCGTTTTATTTTGAAACTAGTGTGTTCTTCTCTGAGATGAGTCAGATGTGATTCCCTCCTGTGACCACCAGAGATGATAACAGCTCCATTTAGAGGGAGGAGACTTTCAACTTCCTCCTCTGATTTAGCAACAAGAAGAAAATACAGGATTTACATGAGACATTTTGAACATTACAGGACAAACAGTGAGCTGGACTGTGAACTGACAGTCAAATAGTTGCAGAGCTGTGGAGGACTGTAGTTAATTGCTGTTCTTTGCTGACCCTAAGATATATGTTGGTGTGGGATTGACCTTTTTTTTGTGGTAGCTGCAATAAACTCACACAACAGACAAAAGAAGATAAAGCAAGTAAAACATATTCCTATAGGTTAAACTTATCCTGCTCCAAATGTCTGTAACTATAATCATGTCCAACCCCTGAAGGAGGAAACACACCCTCACAAACAGAGCTGCTGTAGGAGGCGGAGCTTCCACGTCACATTCCATAAATGAAACCTAATGTTTGTCAGAGCTGCAGTCGAGACAAGTCTCTGTGTTTCTGTCTAAAGAAATATTAAACTGAGTTCGTCAGGTCTTTCTCAACAACTGACCCAAATACTGGTGAGTGCAGCTGATAATATTTACCGTGTTTCAAAACGTGCAGCTCTAAGCAAACAGGAAGCTACACTCTTTTTTTGAAAATTACAAGTGTAGAAAAACATTTGATAAGACTTTGACTTTTGTTCTCAGTGTGTCGATATGTCTGCTGTCAGCTGTCTGCTATCTGAAGATCAGTTCCGATGCTCCATCTGTCTGGATGTGTTCACTGATCCAGTCAGCACACCATGTGGACACAACTTCTGCAAAAACTGCATCACTAAACACTGGAGCACTAATAACAAGTGCCAGTGTCCCTTGTGTAATCAGGCTTTCACCAAAAGACCGGATTTGAGGATCAACACTTTGTTCTCTGAGATGGTTGCTCAGTTCAGACAGTCAGCTCAAAAGATAGCCAGCAGCTCAGAGCAACAAGAGTCCAAACCAGGAGAAGTTCCCTGTGACGTCTGCACTGGAACCAAACTGAAGGCCCTGAAGTCCTGCCTGGTGTGTCTGGTCTCCTACTGTGAGACTCACCTGGAGCCTCATCTGATAGCTTCACGTCTGAAAAGACATCAGCTGATCGACCCTGTGAAGAACCTGGAAGACAGGATGTGTAAGAAGCACGATAAACCTCTGGAGCTGTTCTGTAAGACCGACCAGATGTGTGTCTGCACACACTGCCCTGCTTTAGACCACAAGACGCACAGGTTTGTTCCTCTGAAAGTAGAATATGAAGGAAAGAAGGCAGAGCTGGAGAAGACAGAGGCTGAAATTCAGCAGATGATCCAGAAGAGACAACTGAAGATTCAGGTGTTTAAAAACTCAGTGAAGCGTATTAAGGAAAATGCCCACATGGAGGTAGCAGAAAGTGTTCGGGTCTTCACTTCTCTGAAGAAGTCTATTGATAGAGGTCTGAACGAGCTCATCAAAACGATAGAAGAGAAGCAGAAAACGACACAGAAACAGGCCGAAGCTTTCATCAAAGAGCTGGAACGGGAAATCTCTGAGCTGAAGAAGAGAAGCGCTGAGGTGGTTCAGGTCTCACTCTCTGAAGACCACGTTCACCTCCTTCAAAGGTTCCCGTACCTGAAAGCTGCTCCACCCACCAAGGACTGGACAGAGGTCAGCGTCCATCCACCGTCATATGAGGGGACCGTGGTGGGAGCTTTGCATCAGCTGGAGGAGACGCTCGGTAGAGAGATGAAGAAGCTGTTCGATGAGGCTGAGCTGAAGAGGATCCAGAAGTTTGCAGTGGATGTGACTCTTGATCCTGATACAGCTCATCCTGAACTCCTCCTGTCTGCCGATGGGAAACAAGTGAAACATGGTAATGTGAAGAAGAATCTCCCCGACATCCCAGAGAGATTTTCTCATTATAATTTTGCCTTAGGAAGGCAGAGTGTCTCCTCAGGCCGATTCTACTTTGAGGTTCAGGTTAAAGGGAAGGCTAAATGGAATTTAGGAGTGGTCAGCAAGTCGGTCCACAGGAAGGGCCTAATCACAATGATACCTGAAGATGGTTACTGGACCATATGGTTGAGGAATGGAAATGAGTACAAAGCTCTTGCACACCCGTCAGTCCGTCTCTCTCTGAAGTCTCAGCCTCAGAAGGTGGGGGTGTTTGTGGATTATGAGGAGGGTCTGGTCTCCTTCTATGACGTAGATGCTGCAGCTCTTATCTACTCCTTCACTGGCTGCGCCTTCACTGAGAAACTCTTCCCATTCTTCAGTCCCTGTAGGAATGATGGTGGTCAAAACAACGCCCCTCTGATCATCTGTCCTGTCAATCAAACTGTCTGATCTTTTTTTATGATCGGCAACTAATTGAACAATGAAGCGTTGCCAGTGAAACATACACATATTGAATTAATCTTTCCATATATCATGTCCACAAAGTAAATATATAGCAGACAAAGTTTTCATACAGTCATCACGAGGATGTGACTCGATTAAAGACACAAGAACTAAACAAACAATAACAGGTGGATGAAGATGTATTATCATTTATGGTAACAAACGTACATATTGAGTGGTAATGTTTGGTGTAAACTTGTTTTCATCTGGATGTGATTGGTCATTACTTTCTCTTTTGTGTTATTCTGTCACTCAGTGTGTCATAAGAAGTGAGAACATGAACTGGAAGAGTTCACTGTTAAAATGTGGATTATTTGTTTATGGTGTTGCTTCTTAAAGACACATTTATAGATTTGTTTACTGGTGTACTCAACAATGTAGTGATTAGTAATATTGCTTTTAGTATGTAAATTCCTGGGCTTTGGATATAATGGTGCTGATATACATTTATTTTAATTAGCATTTCGTTGGCTTTTCTTTTCTTTCATTATTTTCTGTTGAATGTTTTACATAAAGCACGTTGGATGGCTGTTCAGCCTGTGTTTGAGTACTATAATTACCAGATTACGTTGGTTTTAAAAGGTTTCCATGACAGGTTATTTTATACCAGTGACCTAGTCCAGCACTGAGTCCTCAACCTCGTTCCTAAAAGACAGAAAAGGTTGATATATGTCAGGGACTACAACAGATGCTGTAAAGTGAATGAAAACATGTTTTGTAATGAATGAAATGACTCTGCTGTAAAGTATCACTGCAGTAAAATCCTGTGCAGAAGAAGAAGAAGCCGTTGACGTTTTTATTTTGAAACTGGAGTCTTGTCTATAAAATCACCAAAGTGCTCACAGGTGTGGTGTGTTTCCCTCCTGTGACCAGTAGATGTCAGCACAGCGCACATCACAGGGAGGAGCGTTTGTTAAAGGCATGAACAGACTGCACACGACTCAACTTCCTGGTCTGATTTAGTACAATATCAATAAGAGAAGGTTACAACATTACAGGACAAACAGTGAGCTGAACTGTGGACTGACAGTAAGATCGCTGCAGAGCTGAAGAGGACTGTAAGGGGACTTCTGTTTCCTGTCGACCCAAAAATATATCTTTACATGTAGGACTGACTTCTTCTTGTGAAAAGGGTTCTGGTGGCTGCAGGAAAAGGAAGATAAAAAAGACTTAATAGTTTCCCTAGAGAATAAACTCCTCTTCTGCCAAATGTCTGTAACTAAACTCATGTCACACACTGAAGGAGGAAACACACCCTCACAAACAAATTTGCTGTAAGAGGCGGAGCTTCAATGTCACGTTCCTGAAGTGAAACTTAATGTTTGTCAGAGTGAAGGCAGAGCTGCAGTCGAGATAAGTCTCTGTGTTTCTGTCTAAAGAAATATTCCACTTTGTTCGTCAGGACTTTCTCAACAACTGACACAAACACTGGTGAGTGCAGCTGATAATATTTACTGTGTTTCAATAGCTTTAACACAAAACTCACAACTCTAATCAAACAGGAAGTTACACTCTTTTAATTCTATTATGACACTGGTCAGATGGCCTTAAGTGAAGACTGACAAGAAGTTAAGTCAAATGAAACTAAAAATCTAATTATTTATGATGTACTAAAACCGGTCACGCTTTCTCTTTTGTTCTCAGTGAGTAGATATGTCTGCTGCCAGCAATCTGTCATCTGAAGATCAGTTTCTGTGCTCCATCTGTCTGGATGTGTTCACTGATCCAGTCAGCACACCATGTGGACACAACTTCTGCAAAAACTGCATCAATGAACACTGGAATACTAGTGACAGATGCCAGTGTCCCATGTGTAAAGAGGGTTTCAACACAAGACCGGATTTGAGGGTCAACACTTTGTTCTCTGAGATGGTTGCTCAGTTCAGACAGTCAGCTCAACAGAAAACCAGCAGCTCAGAGCAACAAGAGTCCAAACCAGGAGAAGTTCCCTGTGACGTCTGCACTGGAACCAAACTGAAGGCCCTGAAGTCCTGCCTGGTGTGTCTGGTCTCCTACTGTGAGACTCACCTGGAGCCTCATCTGACAATGTCAGGCCTGAAAAGACATCAGCTGATCGACCCTGTGGAGAACCTGGAAGACAGGATGTGTACGAAGCACGATAAACCTCTGGAGCTGTTCTGTAAGACCGACCAGACGTGTGTCTGCATGCTCTGCCCTGTTTTAGATCATAAGATGCACGAGTTTGTTCCTCTGAAAGAAGAATATGAAGGAAAGAAGGTCGAGCTGAAGAAGACTGAGGCTGAAATTCAGCAGATGATCCAGAAGAGACGACTGAAGATTCAGGAGATCAAACACTCAGTCGACCTCAGTGAGGAAGATGCAGACAGAGAGATAGCAGAAGGTGTTCAGGTCTTCACTGATCTGAAGGAGTCTGTTGAGAGAGGACTGAATGAGCTCATCAAAACAATAGAAGAGAAGCAGAAAATGACAAAGAAACAGGCTGAAGACTCCATCAAAGAGCTGGAACAGGAAATCTCTGAGCTGAAGAAGAGAAGTACTGAAGTGGAGAAGCTCTCACACTCTGAAGATCACCTCCATCTTCTCCAAAGCTTCCCGTCCCTGACAGCTGCTCCTTCCTTGAAAGACTGGACAAAGGTCAGTGTTGCTCCATCGTATGAGGAGACTGTGAGGAGAGCTGTGGTTCAGCTGGAGGAGACGCTCAGTCGAGAGATGAAGAAGCTGCTTGCTGAAGCTGAGCTGAAGAGGATCCAGAAGTTTGCAGTGGATGTGACTCTTGATCCTGATACAGCTCATCCTAAACTTATCCTGTCTGATGATGGAAAACAAGTGAAACATGGTAATGTGATGAAGAATCTCCAAAACAACCCAGAGAGATTTAATTTTTTCAACTGTGTTTTAGGAAAGCAGAGTTTCTTTTCTGGCAGATTTTACTTTGAGGTTCAAGTTAAAGGAAAGACTGTATGGGATTTAGGAGTGGCCAGAGAGTCGATCAACAGGAAGGGATTCATCAGACTGAGTCCTCAGAATGGTTACTGGACCATAGGGTTGAGAAATGGAAATAAGTACAAAGCCGTTGAGGACGACCATGTCCTACTCTCTCTGAAGTCTCGGCCTCAGAAGGTGGGGGTGTTTGTGGATTATGAGGAGGGTCTGGTCTCCTTCTATGACGTAGATGCTGCAGCTCTTATCTACTCCTTCACTGGCTGCTCCTTCACTGAGAAACTCTTCCCATTCTTCTTTGTTAATTATGGTGGTAAAAACACCACCCCTCTGATCATCTCTCCTGTCAATCAAACTGTCTGATCTTTTATTATGATCGGCAACTAATTGAGCAATGAAGCGTTGCCAGCGAAACATCCACATATTGAATGAATCTTTCCATATATCATGTCCACAAAGTAAATATATAGCAGACAAAGTTTTCATACAGTCATCACGAGGATGTGACTCAATTAAAGACATAAGAACTAAACAAACAATAACAGGTGGATGAAGATGTATTTTCATTTATGGTAACAAACGTACATATTGAGTGGTAATGTTTGGTGTAAACTTGTTTTCATCTGGATGTGATTGGTCATTACTTTCTCTTTTGTGTTATTCTGTCACTCAGTGTGTCATAAGAAGTGAGAACATGAACTGGAAGAGTTCACTGTTAAAATGTGGATTATTTGTTTATGGTGTTGCTTCTTAAAGACACATTTATAGATTTGTTTACTGGTGTACTCAACAATGTAGTGATTAGTAATATTGCTTTTAGTATGTAAATTCCTGGGCTGTGGATATAATGGTGCTGATATACATTTATTTTAATTATCATTTCGTTGGCTTTTCTTTTCTTTCATTATTTTCTGTTGAATGTTTTACATAAAGCACGTTGGATGGCTGTTCAGCCTGTGTTTGAGTACTATAATTACCAGATTACGTTGGTTTTAAAAGGTTTCCATGACAGGTTATTTTATACCAGTGACCTAGTCCAGCACTGAGTCCTCAACCTCGTTCCTAAAAGACAGAAAAGGTTGATATATGTCAGGGACTACAACAGATGCTGTAAAGTGAATGAAAACATGTTTTGTAATGAATGAAATGACTCTGCTGTAAAGTATCACTGCAGTAAAATCCTGTGCAGAAGAAGAAGAAGCCGTTGACGTTTTTATTTTGAAACTGGAGTCTTGTCTATAAAATCACCAAAGTGCTCACAGGTGTGGTGTGTTTCCCTCCTGTGACCAGTAGATGTCAGCACAGCGCACATCACAGGGAGGAGCGTTTGTTAAAGGCATGAACAGACTGCACACGACTCAACTTCCTGGTCTGATTTAGTACAACATCAATAAGAGAAGGTTACAACATTACAGGACAAACAGTGAGCTGAACTGTGGACTGACAGTAAGATTGCTGCAGAGCTGAAGAGGACTGTAAGGGGACTTTTGTTTCCTGTCGACCCAAAAATATATCTTTACATGTAGGACTGACTTCTTCTTGTGAAAAGGGTTCTGGTGGCTGCAGGAAAAGGAAAATAAAAAAGACTTAATAGTTTCCCTGGAGAATAAACTCCTCTTCTGCCAAATGTCTGTAACTAAACTCATGTCACACCCTGAAGGAGGAAACACACCCTCACAAACAGAGCTGCTGTAAGAGGCGGAGCTTCAACGTCACGTTCCTGAAGTGAAACTTAATGTTTGTCAGAGTGAAGTCAGAGCTGCAGTCAAGACAAGTCTCTGTGTTTCTGTCTGAAGAAATATTACACTTTGTTGGTCAGGACTTTCTCAACAACTGACACAAACACTGGTGAGTGCAGCTGATAATATTTACTGTGTTTCAATAGCTTTAACACAAAACTCACAACTCTAATCAAACAAGTTACACTCTTAATTCTATTATGACACTGGTCAGATGGCCTTAAGTGAAGACTGAAAAGAAGTTAAGTCAAATGAAACTAAAAATCTAATAATTAATGATGTACTTAAACCTTTTTTAGTCACGCTTTCTCTTTTGTTCTCAGTGAGTAGATATGTCTGCTGCCAGCAATCTGTCATCTGAAGATCAGTTTCTGTGCTCCATCTGTCTGGATGTGTTCACTGATCCAGTCAGCACACCATGTGGACACAACTTCTGCAAAAACTGCATCAATGAACACTGGAATACTAGTGACAGATGCCAGTGTCCCATGTGTAAAGAGGTTTTCAACACAAGACCGGATTTGAGGATCAACACTTTCATCTCTGAGATGGTTGCTCAGTTCAGACAGTCAGCTCAACAGAAAACCAGCAGCTCAGAGCAACAAGAGTCCAAACCAGGAGAAGTTCCCTGTGACGTCTGCACTGGAACCAAACTGAAGGCCCTGAAGTCCTGCCTGGTGTGTCTGGCCTCCTACTGTGAGACTCACCTGGAGCCTCATCTGACAGCTTCACGTCTGCAAAGACATCAGCTGATCGACCCTGTGGAGAACCTGGAAGACAGGATGTGTACGAAGCACGATAAACCTCTGGAGCTGTTCTGTAAGACCGACCAGACATGTGTTTGCACGCTTTGTCCCGTTTTAGATCATAAGATGCACAAGTTTGTTCCTCTGAAAGAAGAATATGAAGGAAAGAAGGTCGAGCTGAAGAAGACAGAGGCTGAAATTCAGCAGATGATCCAGAAGAGACGACTGAAGATTCAGGAGGTCAAACACTCAGTCGACCTCAGTGAGGAAGATGCAGACAGAGAGAAAGCAGAAGGTGTTCAGGTCTTCACTGATCTGAAGGAGTCTGTTGAGAGAAGACTGAATGAGCTCATCAACACGATCAAAGAGAAGCAGAAAACAACAGAGAAACAGGCCGAAGCTTTCATCAAAGAGCTGGAACAGGAAATCTCTGAGCTGAAGAAGAGAAGCACTGAGGTGGTTCAGCTCTCACTCTCTGAAGACCACCTCCATCTTCTCCAGAGTGTTAAGTCCTCAAACATCCACCATCCACCACCCACCAAGGACTGGACAAAGGTCAGTGTTCCTCCATCGTATGAGGGGACTGTAGTGAGAGCTGTGGTTCAGCTGGAGGAGACGCTCAGTACAAAGATGAAGAAGCTGGTTGAAGCTGAGCTGAAGAGGATCCAGAAGTTTGCAGTGGATGTGACTCTTGATCCTGATACAGATCATCCTCAACTCATCTTGTCTGCTGATGGGAAACAAGTGAAACATGGTGCCATGAAGAAGAATCTCCCAAACAACCCAGAGAGATTTTCTGATTGTAGCTGTGTTTTAGGAAAGAAGAGTTTCTCTTCTGGCAGATTTTACTTTGAGGTTCAAGTTAAAGGAAAGACTGCGTGGGATTTAGGAGTGGCCAGAGAGTCGATCAACAGGAAGGGAAAAATCACACTGAGGCCTCAGAATGGTTACTGGGCTGTATTTTTGAGAAATGGAAATGAGTACAAAGCTGCTACTGGCCCTTCAGTCCTTCTCTCTCTGAAGTCTCAGCTTCAGAAGGTGGGGGTGTTTGTGGATTATGAGGAGGGTCTGGTCTCCTTCTATGACGTAGATGCTGCAGCTCTTATCTACTCCTTCACTGGCTGCTCCTTCACTGAGAAACTCTTCCCATACTTCAGTCCTGGTGCTAATGATGGTGGTAAAAACTCTGCCCCTCTGATCATCTCTCCTGTCAATCAAACCGTCTGATCTTTTTTGATGATCGGCAACTAATTGAGCAATGAAGCGTTGCCAGCGAAACATCCACATATTGAATGAATCTTTCCATATATCATGTCCACAAAGTAAATATATAGCAGACAAAGTTTTCATACAGTCATCACGAGGATGTGACTCAATTAAAGACACAAGAACTAAACAAACAATAACAGGTGGATGAAGATGTATTATCATTTATGGTAACAAACGTACATATTGAGTGGTAATGTTTGGTGTAAACTTGTTTTCATCTGGATGTGATTGTTCATTACTTTCTCTTTTGTGTTATTCTGTCACTCAGTGTGTCATAAGAAGTGAGAACATGAACTGGAAGAGTTCACTGTTAAAATGTGGATTATTTGTTTATGGTGTTGCTTCTTAAAGACACATTTATAGATTTGTTTACTGGTGCACTCAACAATGTAGTGATGAGTAATATTGATTTTTGTATGTAAATTCCTGGGCTGTGGATATAATGGTGCTGATATACATTTATTTTAATTAGCATTTCGTTGGCTTTTCTTTTCTTTCATTATTTTCTGTTGGATGTTTTACATAAAGCACGTTGGATGGCTGTTCAGCCTGTGTTTGAGTACTATAATTACCAGATTACGTTGGTTTTAAAAGGTTTCCATGACAGGTTATTTTATACCAGTGACCTAGTCCAGCACTGAGTCCTCAACCTCGTTCCTAAAAGACAGAAAAGGTTGATATATGTCAGGGACTACAACAGATGCTGTAAAGTGAATGAAAACATGTTTTGTAATGAATGAAATGACTCTGCTGTAAAGTATCACTGCAGTAAAATCCTGTGCAGAAGAAGAAGAAGCCGTTGACGTTTTTATTTTGAAACTGGAGTCTTGTCTATAAAATCACCAAAGTGCTCACAGGTGTGGTGTGTTTCCCTCCTGTGACCAGTAGATGTCAGCACAGCGCACATCACAGGGAGGAGCGTTTGTTAAAGGCATGAACAGACTGCACACGACTCAACTTCCTGGTCTGATTTAGTACAATATCAATAAGAGAAGGTTACAACATTACAGGACAAACAGTGAGCTGAACTGTGGACTGACAGTAAGATTGCTGCAGAGCTGAAGAGGACTGTAAGGGGACTTCTGTTTCCTGTCGACCCAAAAATATATCTTTACATGTAGGACTGACTTCTTCTTGTGAAAAGGGTTCTGGTGGCTGCAGGAAAAGGAAGATAAAAAAGACTTAATAGTTTCCCTAGAGAATAAACTCATCTTCTGCCAAATGTCTGTAACTAAACTCATGTCACACCCTGAAGGAGGAAACACACCCTCACAAACAGAGCTGCTGTAAGAGGCGGAGCTTCAACGTCACGTTCCTGAAGTGAAACTTAATGTTTGTCAGAGTGAAGGCAGAGCTGCAGTCGAGACAAGTCTCTGTGTTTCTGTCTGAAGAAATATTACACTTTGTTCGTCAGGACTTTCTCAACAACTGACACAAACACTGGTGAGTGCAGCTGATAATATTTACTGTGTTTCAATAGCTTTAACACAAAACTCACAGCTCTAATCAAACAAGTTACACTCTTAATTCTATTATGACACTGGTCAGATGGCCTTAAGTGAAGACTGACAAGAAGTTAAGTCATTTGAAACTAAAAATCTAATAATTAATGATGTACTTCAACCTTTTTTAGTCACGCTTTCTCTTTTGTTCTCAGTGTGTCGATATGTCTGCTGCCAGCAATCTGTCATCTGAAGATCAGTTCCTGTGCTCCATCTGTCTGGATGTGTTCACTGATCCAGTCGCCACATCATGTGGACACAACTTCTGCAAAAACTGCATCAATGAACACTGGAATACTAGTGACAGATGCCAGTGTCCCATGTGTAAAGAGGTTTTCAACACAAGACCGGATTTGAGGGTCAACACCTTCATCTCTGACATGGTTGCTCAGTTCAGACAGTCAGCTCAACAGAAAACCAGCAGCTCAGAGCAACAAGAGTCCAAACCAGGAGAAGTTCCCTGTGACGTCTGCACTGGAACCAAACTGAAGGCCCTGAAGTCCTGCCTGGTGTGTCTGGTCTCCTACTGTGAGACTCACCTGGAGCCTCATCTGATAGCTTCACGCCTGAAAAGACATCAGCTGATCGACCCTGTGGAGAACCTGGAAGACAGGATGTGTACGAAGCACGATAAACCTCTGGAGCTGTTCTGTAAGACCGACCAGACATGTGTCTGCATGCTCTGCACTGTTTTAGACCACAAGACGCATGATGTTGTTCCTCTGAAAGAAGAATATGAAGGAAAGAAGGTCGAGCTGAAGAAGACAGAGGCTGGAATTCAGCAGATGATCCAGAAGAGACGACTGAAGATTCAGGAGATCAAACACTCAGTCGACCTCAGTGAGGAAGATGCAGACAGAGAGAAAGCAGAAGGTGTTCAGGTCTTCACTGATCTGAAGGAGTCTGTTGAGAGAAGATTGAATGAGCTCATCAAAACAATAGAAGAGAAGCAGAGAACGACTAAGAAACAGGCTGAAGACTCCATCAAAGAGCTGGAACAGGAAATCTCTGAGCTGAAGAAGAGAAGCACTGAGGCGGAGAAGCTCTCACACACTGAAGACCACCTCCATCTTCTCCAAAGCTTCCCGTCCCTTAAAGCTGCTCCATCCTTGAAGGACTGGACAAAGGTCAGTGTTCCTCCATCGTATGAGGGGACTGTGGTGAGAGCTGTGGTTCAGCTGGAGGAGACGCTCAGTAGAGAGATGAAGACGCTACTTGAAGCTGAGCTGAAGAGGATCCAGAAGTTTGCAGTGGATGTGACTCTTGATCCTGATACAGATCATCCTCAACTCATCTTGTCTGCTGATGGAAAACAAGTGAAACATGGTAATGTGACGAAGAATCTCCCAAACAACCCAGAGAGATTTTCTTTTTTCAACTGTGTTTTAGGAAAGCAGAGTTTCTTTTCAGGCAGATTTTACTTTGAGGTTCAAGTTAAAGGAAAGACTGAATGGGATTTAGGAGTGGCCAGAGAGTCGATCAACAGGAAGAGAGACATCACACTGAGTCCTCATGATGGTTACTGGACTATATTTTTGAGAAATGGAAATGAGTACAAAGCTGCTGCTAACCCTTCAGTTCTTCTCTCTCTGAAGTCTCAGCCTCAGAAGGTGGGGGTGTTTGTGGATTATGAGGAGGGTCTGGTCTCCTTCTATGACGTAGATGCTGCAGCTCTTATCTACTCCTTCACTGGCTGCTCCTTCAATGAGAAACTCTTCCCATACTTCTTTGTTAATTATGGTGGTAAAAACACCGCCCCTCTGATCATCTGTCCTATCGAAGTCACTATCTGATCTTTTTTTATGATCGGCAACTGATTGAGCAATGAAGCGTTGCCAGCGAAACATCCACATATTGAATGAATCTTTCCATATATCATGTCCACAAAGTAAATATATAGCAGACAAAGTTTTCATACAGTCATCACGAGGATGTGACTCAATTAAAGACACAAGAACTAAACAAACAATAACAGGTGGATGAAGATGTATTATCATTTATGGTAACAAACGTACATATTGAGTGGTAATGTTTGGTGTAAACTTGTTTTCATCTGGATGTGATTGGTCATTACTTTCTCTTTTGTGTTGTTCTGTCACTCAGTGTGTCATAAGAAGTGAGAACATGAACTGGAAGAGTTCACTGTTAAAATGTGGATTATTTGTTTATGGTGTTGCTTCTTAAAGACACATTTATAGATTTGTTTACTGGTGTACTCAATAATGTGATGAATAATATTGATTTTAGTATGTAAATTCCTGGGCTGTGGATATAATGGTGCTGATATACATTTATTTTAATTAGCATTTCGTTGGCTTTTCTTTTCTTTCATTATTTTCTGTTGAATGTTTTACATAAAGCACGTTGGATGGCTGTTCAGCCTGTGTTTGAGTACTATAATTACCAGATTACGTTGGTTTTAAAAGGTTTCCATGACAGGTTATTTTATACCAGTGACCTAGTCCAGCACTGAGTCCTCAACCTCGTTCCTAAAAGACAGAAAAGGTTGATATATGTCAGGGACTACAACAGATGCTGTAAAGTGAATGAAAACATGTTTTGTAATGAATGAAATGACTCTGCTGTAAAGTATCACTGCAGTAAAATCCTGTGCAGAAGAAGAAGAAGCCGTTGACGTTTTTATTTTAAAACTGGAGTCTTGTCTATAAAATCACCAAAGTGCTCACAGGTGTGGTGTGTTTCCCTCCTGTGACCAGTAGATGTCAGCACAGCGCACATCACAGGGAGGAGCGTTTGTTAAAGGCATGAACAGACTGCACACGACTCAACTTCCTGGTCTGATTTAGTACAATATCAATAAGAGAAGGTTACAACATTACAGGACAAACAGTGAGCTGAACTGTGGACTGACAGTAAGATCGCTGCAGAGCTGAAGAGGACTGTAAGGGGACTTCTGTTTCCTGTCGACCCAAAAATATATCTTTACATGTAGGACTGACTTCTTCTTGTGAAAAGGGTTCTGGTGGCTGCAGGAAAAGGAAGATAAAAAAGACTTAATAGTTTCCCTAGAGAATAAACTCCTCTTCTGCCAAATGTCTGTAACTAAACTCATGTCACACCCTGAAGGAGGAAACACACCCTCACAAACAAATTTGCTGTAAGAGGCGGAGCTTCAATGTCACGTTCCTGAAGTGAAACTTAATGTTTGTCAGAGTGAAGGCAGAGCTGCAGTCGAGACAAGTCTCTGTGTTTCTGTCTAAAGAAATATTCCACTTTGTTCGTCAGGACTTTCTCAACAACTGACACAAACACTGGTGAGTGCAGCTGATAATATTTACTGTGTTTCAATAGCTTTAACACAAAACTCACAGCTCTAATCAAACAAGTTACACTCTTTTAATTCTATTATGACACTGGTCAGATGGCCTTAAGTGAAGACTGACAAGAAGTTAAGTCAAATGAAACTAAAAATCGAATTATTAATGATGTACTAAAACCGGTCACGCTTTCTCTTTTGTTCTCAGTGTGTAGATATGTCTGCTGCCAGCAATCTGTCATCTGAAGATCAGTTTCTGTGCTCCATCTGTCTGGATGTGTTCACTGATCCAGTTACGACACCATGTGGACACAACTTCTGCAAAAACTGCATCAATGAACACTGGAATACTAGTGACAGATGCCAGTGTCCCATGTGTAAAGAGGGTTTCAACACAAGACCGGATTTGAGGATCAACACCTTCATCTCTGAGATGGTTGCTCAGTTCAGACAGTCAGCTCAACAGAAAACCAGCAGCTCAGAGCAACAAGAGTCCAAACCAGGAGAAGTTCCCTGTGACGTCTGCACTGGAACCAAACTGAAGGCCCTGAAGTCCTGCCTGGTGTGTCTGGTCTCCTACTGTGAGACTCACCTGGAGCCTCATCTGACAATGTCACGTCTGAAAAGACATCAGCTGATCGACCCTGTGGAGAACCTGGAAGACAGGATGTGTACGAAGCACGATAAACCTCTGGAGCTGTTCTGTAAGACCGACCAGACATGTGTCTGCATGCTCTGCACCGTTTTAGACCACAAGATGCATGATGTTGTTCCTCTGAAAGAAGAATATGAAGGAAAGAAGGTGGAGCTGAAGAAGACAGAGGCTGAAATTCAGCAGATGATCCAGAAGAGACGACTGAAGATTCAGGAGATCAAACACTCAGTCGATCTCAGTGAGGAAGATGCAGACAGAGAGAAAGCAGAAGGTGTTCAGGTCTTTACTGATCTGAAGGAGTCTGTTGAGAGAAGACTGAATGAGCTCATCAAAACAATAGAAGAGAAGCAGAGAACGACAGAGAAACAGGCCGAAGCTTTCATCAAAGAGCTGGAACAGGAAATCTCTGAGCTGATGAAGAGAAGCACTGAGGTGGTTCAGGTCTCACTCTCTGAAGACCACCTCCATCTTCTCCAGAGTGTTCAGTCCTCAAACATCCACCACCCACCACCCACCAAGGACTGGACAAAGGTCAGTGTTCCTCCATCGTATGAGGAGACTGTGGTGAGAGCTGTGGTTCAGCTGGAGGAGATGCTCAGTATAGAGATGAAGAAGCTGGTTAAAGCTGAGCTGAAGAGGGTCCAGAAGTTTGCAGTGGATGTGACTCTTGATCCTGATACAGCTCATCCTCAACTCATCCTGTCTGATGATGGGAAACAAGTGAAACATGGTGACGTGACGAAGAAACTCCCAAACAACCCAGAGAGATTTTCTTGCTGTGTTTTTGTCCTGGGAAAGCAGAGTTTCTCTTCTGGCAGATTTTACTTTGAGGTTGAAGTTAAAGGAAAGACTGAATGGAATTTAGGAGTGGCCAGAGAGTCAATCAACAGGAAGGGAAACATCACAATGAGTCCTGATGATGGTTACTGGGCTATATGTTTGAGAAATGGAAATGAGTACAAAGCTGCTGCTGGCCCTTCAGTTCTTCTCTCGCTGAAGTCTCAGCTTCAGAAGGTGGGGGTGTTTGTGGATTATGAGGAGGGTCTGGTCTCCTTCTATGACGTAGATGCTGCAGCTCTTATCTACTCCTTCACTGGCTGCTCCTTCACTGAGAAACTCTTCCCATACTTCTGTCCTGGTGTTAATGATTCTGGTAAACACTTCACCCCTTTGACCATCTCTCCTGTGAATCAAACTGCATGATCTTCTTTTTTATGATTGAACAATAATGCATTGCCAACAATTCATATCCGCATTAAATTAGTCTTTCTACGTCCACAGTGTAAATATACACCAGACAAAGTTTTCATACTGCAATAATGACACAGCGGTTAATACTATGGACGCAAATAAATTAAAAGAACAAACCAAGATCAATTTTGAGATAAAAATAATTTATGTAATTTATGGTAATAAATGAGCATATTTAGTGATAATATCACATGTAACTCGTTTTCATCTGAATATGATTTGTCAGTACTTAATAATTTGTGTCACTCATGCAGCTTCAGGGTTATACCATAAAAGTATTCTTCACTAAGGGTGGATTTGATTTGTATTGAAAGGCTTCTTAAAAAGATCTAAAAGATCTGTCTAATATGCTCAGCGATGCAGTGATAAGTTGATTTGCCTTTAGAATGTAAATTACTGGATAAAGGTTGCATTTGTACTGATTTACAGTTATTTTAGTTTTCATATACGATCTTACTTTCTCGGTGTGGACTGTGGGTATAGCTCTCTACATATCTCGATGTTAACAGGGAGGATGTCTTTCTCAAATGATATTATGTTAAAGGAACAGTGTGTAACATTAAGGGGGATTCATTGGCAGCAATGGAATTGAATATTCATAACTATGTTTTAATCCGTGTATAATCACCTGAAACTATGAATGGTATAGAAAGTTACATCCTGTTGATCTGATCTGTAGACTACTTGTAGTTTGCAGGTTCAGATTTATTCATGTGTCTATATATGAAAATAAATGTGTGCTTATCTGCATTGTATGCTATCCTTTGTTCTTTTTATGCCTGTGAAACACTTTCCTGTTGGCTTTGATATGTGTTGTATAAATAAGCTTTATTATTATCAATAACACAATATAGTATGTTTTAGATTGAACCTTCTTTACACAACAGAGAGAGCGAAGGATGGATAAATATCAGGGTTGTTATGTTTTGCTTTTGTTAAATTTACATTTATTGATGGTTGATAAAGTTTTGATGCATGAAAAGGTGAACAAACAGGCTACGCACTGAGCTGAACTTTGGACTGACAGTGGGATTGTTGCAGAGCACTGCGAAGGGACTGTTGTCTTGTTTTGTATGTTTGAATAACTTGAAAAAATTTGCTTCTACAACTGAAAATATCAAAAGTGAAACATCTGCAACAAACCCAGGTCCATCGTCGCTTTGCTCCTTAAAAAATAAATTCCTTTGTGTCATATGTATATCACTAAAATCATGTTCATATCTGAAGGAGGCAATAAAACCTCACAAATAAGCAGCAATAAGAGGTTGAGCAACACTGGCAAGAGGAGAGCTTCAACGTCACACTCCTCAGATAAAACTGTCAGCGCGACAGCAGGGCTGAAGTCGAGACACGTCTCTGGGTTTCTGTCTGAAGTTCACCAGGTCTTTCTTCAACAATAGACCGGAGTCTTTCTCAAACACTGGTGAGTACAGTTTATAATATTTACTGTATTTCAACAATCAGTAACACAAAACTTAAATCTCGTTTTTTTTCATAATAGTCAAACGTTTCAGATAAGTGGGACATCATTTTAAATGACCTTCCCTAATTCTACAGTGATCACACTTTTACGTTTCATGCCATATAGCAGCCTGGCATAAGTGGTCTGTTGGTCCAGAGTAAAGTGTGTGTTAACAGTCCTCTAAACTGTAACCTTGTGAATAGTTACACTGTATGCTCACCTAGTCTGAATCACCATATGCAATATATATATATATTTATTTATATTGCGAAGGCATGACCCTCACTACTCTGCCTCTGATTCGCTTACTCTGATATTCTTACCCTCGTCCAGGGTTCGGTAACCTTTATATCCAAAGAGCCATTTTGCCCTATTTTCCACCAAATAAAATTCGTCTGGAGCCGCAAAAGCTATTTGATATCACAGCTTATAAAGTTTTATATATAGTTATATTATATAAACAAAAACTATAGTTTGTTGTATTTATGAAATTATAGAACAAGAACAAAGACAATTCTTGGCATTCTATTGCTATTTTCAGTGAAGGTATCACCTCAAACTCCAAGATAAGAGTTGTTCCCTTTGAAAGATTGTCCACTGTGCAAAAAATAAAATAAAAATAACCGTTATTTATTTCCATGTTATTTTTTGTCAAAGCCTGATGAGGCCATGTCCACACTACTACGTTTCCATTTGAAGACGCATATGTTTTTCTACGTTTACACTGAGTGTCCACACTACGCCGGAGTTTTCGAGCACCGAAAACGGAGGAGTTTGAAAACGCTCCCGAGGACGGATAAGTTTGAAAACGCTCCCGAGAATGGATAAGTTTGAAAACTCCGGAGTTGCCTCTTTGTGTGGACGCCGTAAACGCATACATTTGGAAACGATCACGTGTTCACTACTTGATTGGTTCTTAGCAGTCACAACGTGTCCTTCCCTGATTCGTCACGCCCCTATCACGTGACCCTTTCCCGGAAGATCACAAACAACAACAGCATTGATTATCGATCGACTACCAGGTTAATTTAACATGGACAACTGATTACAGGCGTTGCTGACCTTGTTGTCTTTACTAGCGGCTGTTGTTCAGTTAAAGTCTGCATTTCTGCAGAGGAAGCAGCTGTTATTGGAGCGATTAGCGAGCTACGTGTCCAACGGCGTTATCAGACCTACGGAGCGGCCGTCTGAAGTCACAGTTAGTGGCTTTGAGGAGGGCGGACACAAAACGGACGACTTTCCTTTTCTTATTATTGTTTATTCTTATTATTTCTTAACTATTGGGAAGTCCACACATAAACTATAAAGGAACAAAACATTTATTGCTCTCCAGTAGGACAGAGACTTCAGACACCAGCAGAGCTACGAGTGACAACAGACAACGAAACTGAGGAAACGAGTGAGAGACGTGTGTTGACCACATTTATGGACCCATAATCTAGTAAACCATTATGTGTAAGTGTTCATTTTAAAGTAAGTTTGATGTGTGAGAGAGAGAAAGACCTGCAGCGTTGCAACTAAGTCTGAAAAGTAAAACTTCTAAAACTTTCCACGAACTGTGTCTGTTTGAGTTTATAGAGGAAGATTTTAGAGGAAGATCTTAAGTATCAAACAACCTTTCATTATTAAAGAATACTTTATTACTCTGTCGTATTTTTTAAACTAAGCAATCAATCTACTTCCTGTTTACATCGATACCCGCCAGATGCCCAGTGTTCGTGAATAGTCAAGTGATATTCGTTTTCAGGCGTCTTAGTCTGGACGGAGATCATCTCGAAAAAGATGCTGAAACGCCGTGTGGACAGAGATCATTTAAAACAAAAACGTATTAGTGTGGATGTAGACTCAGGGAGCCACAACGGAGGGGCTGAAGAGCCGCATGCGGCTTCGGAGCCGCGGGTTGCCGACCCCTGCCCTAACCCTAACCTATCTCACTCCTCATGCCTAAACCTAACCAATCTAACCAGTGAAGCCAACTGGAGTAGGGCATGCCTTCGCCATAGCAGGATTCCTAATTTATCTCACCGGATGTAGACTGTGGGTATAAGTCTGCCATTGGCCGCCTTGGGTTGAACTAAGTTCCCGCCTCTGACTGATCAGAGCTTCCAAGTGTCCACTGATATCAAGCTGATGTCAAGAAACACAAACAAACAAATAATTAACACAAAATAAACAATGAATTACTGTTCAGACTTCTCTGGTCTATCAGTAATGAATTTATTAAAATACATGTCCATACTCCCCTTAGTTGAAGCTTCTGGTACTAAAATAATTTGTGTTTTTAAAATATGTATGAAGAAAGCCTTGTAGGTGGTGCAGGTGTTTCAGTATTCTTGCTTATTTGTCCTTGATTTTATTGAATCAAATTGGGAATCCCCAAAAAAAAGTGTTGAGCACTGGCTTTGACCATAAAAACCTGAGTCTGAGGATAAAGAGCTGAGCCTGACAATCTGAGTCTTAGATTTATTTAAACAGCCGCCATACAGAAGATAATAGTTTTCCACCGCTACTGGTGAAGTTTTAAGAATACCAAAGTTCTCTCTGCATTCATCAATTTAATAATTTTGTTTCCTGGTGAGTTGTGAGCATTACAACCTCATAGAATCACTAGTGTGCATTTGTGTACTTTTGCTATTGCAAATTAAAAATGATTCAAGACTCCTGTAATTGAAATGTTTTTCCCTCTTTCTCTTTTGTTCTCAGTGAGTAGATATGTCTGCTGCCAGCAATCTGCTGTCTGAAGATCAGTTCCTGTGCTCCATCTGTCTGGATGTGTTCACTGATCCAGTCACCACATCATGTGGACACAACTTCTGCAAAAACTGCATCAATGAACACTGGAATACTAGTGACAGATGCCAGTGTCCCATGTGTAAAGAGGGTTTCAACACAAGACCTCAGCTGCACGTCAACGCTTTATTCTCTGAGATGGTTGTTCAGTTCATGCAGTCACCTCAACAGAAAACCAGCAGCTCAGAGCAACAAGAGTCCAAACCAGGAGAAGTTCCCTGTGACGTCTGCACTGGAACCAAACTGAAGGCCCTGAAGTCCTGCCTGGTGTGTCTGGCCTCCTACTGTGAGACTCACCTGGAGCCTCATCTGACAATGTCAGGCCTGAAAAGACATCAGCTGATCGACCCTGTGGAGAACCTGGAAGACAGGATGTGTACGAAGCACGATAAACCTCTGGAGCTGTTCTGTAAGACCGACCAGACATGTGTCTGTATGCTTTGTCCCGTTTTAGATCATAAGACGCACGAGTTTGTTCCTCTGAAAGAAGAATGTGAAGGAAAGAAGGTCGAGCTGAAGAAGACAGAGGCTGAAATTCAGCAGATGATCCAGAAGAGACGACTGAAGATTCAGGAGATCAAACACTCAGTCGACCTCAGTGAGGAAGATGCAGACAGAGAGAAAGCAGAAGGTGTTCAGGTCTTCACTCATCTGAAGGAGTCTGTTGAGAGAAGACTGAACGAGCTCATCGACACGATCAAAGAGACGCAGAAAAGAAAAGAAAAACAGGCCGAAGCTTTCATCAAAGAGCTGGAACAGGAAATCTCTGAGCTGAAGAAGAGAAGCGCTGAGGTGGTTCAGGTCTCACTCTCTGAAGACCACGTTCACCTCCTTCAAAGCTTCCCGTACCTGAAAGCTGCTCCGTCCACCAAGGACTGGACAGAGGTCAGCGTCCATCCACCTTCATATGAGGGGACTGTGAGGAGAGCTGTGGTTCAGCTGGAGGAGACGCTCAGTAGAGAGATGAAGAAGCTGTTCGATGAGGCTAAGCTGAA
This sequence comes from Anarhichas minor, assembly GCF_050575085.1. Lineage (NCBI taxonomy): Eukaryota > Metazoa > Chordata > Actinopteri > Perciformes > Anarhichadidae > Anarhichas > Anarhichas minor. Next base: position 14,241,325 of record NW_027466460.1, on the reverse strand, counting down.
GAGGATCCAGAAGTTTGCAGTGGATGTGACTCTTGATCCTGATACAGCTTATCCTTATCTCATCCTGTCTGATGATGGGAAACAAGTGAAACATGGTGCCATGAAGAAGAATCTCCCAAACAACCCAGAGAGATTTTCTAATTGTAGCTGTGTTTTAGGAAAGAAGAGCTTTTCTTCAGGCAGATTTTACTTTGAGGTTCAAGTTAAAGGAAAGACTGCGTGGGATTTAGGAGTGGCCAGAGAGTCGATCAGCAGGAAGGGAAACATCACACTGAGGCCTCAGAATGGTTACTGGGCTGTATGGTTGAGGAATGGAAATGAGTACAAAGCTCTTGCTGGCCCTTCAGTTCTTCTCTCTCTGAAGTCTCAGCTTCAGAAGGTGGGGGTGTTTGTGGATTATGAGGAGGGTCTGGTCTCCTTCTATGACGTAGATGCTGCAGCTCTTATCTACTCCTTCACTGGCTGCTCCTTCACTGAGAAACTCTTCCCGTACTTCAGTCCTAGTCTTAATGATGGTGGTAAAAACTCTGCACCTCTGATCATCTCTCCTGTCAATCAAACTGTCTGATCTTTTTTTATGATCGGCAACTAATTGAGCAATGAAGCGTTGCCAGCGAAACATCCACATATTGAATGAATCTTTCCATATATCATGTCCACAAAGTAAATATATAGCAGACAAAGTTTTCATACAGTCATCACGAGGATGTGATTCAATTAAAGACATAAGAACTAAACAAACAATAACAGGTGGATGAAGATGTATTATCATTTATGGTAACAAACGTACATATTGAGTGGTAATGTTTGGTGTAAACTTGTTTTCATCTGGATGTGATTGGTCATTACTTTCTCTTTTGTGTTATTCTGTCACTCAGTGTGTCATAAGAAGTGAGAACATGAACTGGAAGAGTTCACTGTTAAAATGTGGATTATTTGTTTATGGTGTTGCTTCTTAAAGACACATTTATAGATTTGTTTACTGGTGTACTCAACAATGTAGTGATGAATAATATTGATTTTAGTATGTAAATTCCTGGGCTTTGGATATAATGGTGCTGATATACATTTATTTTAATTATCATTTCGTTGGCTTTTCTTTTCTTTCATTATTTTCTGTTGGATGTTTTACATAAAGCACGTTGGATGGCTGTTCAGCCTGTGTTTGAGTACTATAATTACCAGATTACGTTGGTTTTAAAAGGTTTCCATGACAGGTTATTTTATACCAGTGACCTAGTCCAGCACTGAGTCCTCAACCTCGTTCCTAAAAGACAGAAAAGGTTGATATATGTCAGGGACTACAACAGATGCTGTAAAGTGAATGAAAACATGTTTTGTAATGAATGAAATGACTCTGCTGTAAAGTATCACTGCAGTAAAATCCTGTGCAGAAGAAGAAGAAGCCGTTGACGTTTTTATTTTAAAACTGGAGTCTTGTCTATAAAATCACCAAAGTGCTCACAGGTGTGGTGTGTTTCCCTCCTGTGACCAGTAGATGTCAGCACAGCGCACATCACAGGGAGGAGCGTTTGTTAAAGGCATGAACAGACTGCACACGACTCAACTTCCTGGTCTGATTTAGTACAATATCAATAAGAGAAGGTTACAACATTACAGGACAAACAGTGAGCTGAACTGTGGACTGACAGTAAGATTGCTGCAGAGCTGAAGAGGACTGTAAGGGGACTTTTGTTTCCTGCAGATCCAAAAATATATCTTTACATGTAGGACTGACTTCTTCTTGTGAAAAGGGTTCTGGTGGCTGCAGGAAAAGGAAAATAAAAAAAGACTTAATAGTTCGACTAGAGAATAAACTCCTCTTCTGCCAAATGTCTGTAACTAAACTCATGTCACACCCTGAAGGAGGAAACACACCCTCACAAACAGAGCTGCTGTAAGAGGCGGAGCTTCAACGTCACGTTCCTGAAGTGAAATTTAACGTTTGTCAGAGTGAAGTCAGAGCTGCAGTCGAGACAAGTCTCTGTGTTTCTGTCTAAAGAAATATTACACTGAGTTCGTCAGGACTTTCTCAACAACTGACACAAACACTGGTGAGTGCAGCTGATAATATTTACTGTGTTTCAATAGCTTTAACACAAAACTCACAGCTCTAATCAAACAGGAAGTTACACTCTTTTAATTCTATTATGACACTGGTCAGATGGCCTTAAGTGAAGACTGACAAGAAGTTAAATCAAATGAAACTAAAAATCGAATAATTAATAATGTACTTAAACCTTTTTTAGTCACGCTTTCTCTTTTGTTCTCAGTGAGTAGATATGTCTGCTGCCAGCAATCTGTCATCTGAAGATCAGTTCCTGTGCTCCATCTGTCTGGATGTGTTCACTGATCCAGTCAGCACACCATGTGGACACAACTTCTGCAAAAACTGCATCAATGAACACTGGAATACTAGTGACAGATGCCAGTGTCCCATGTGTAAAGAGGGTTTCAACACAAGACCGGATTTGAGGGTCAACACTTTCATCTCTGAGATGGTTGCTCAGTTCAGACAGTCAGCTCAACAGAAAACCAGCAGCTCAGAGCAACAAGAGTCCAAACCAGGAGAAGTTCCCTGTGACGTCTGCACTGGGACCAAACTGAAGGCCCTGAAGTCCTGCCTGGTGTGTCTGGCCTCCTACTGTGAGACTCACCTGGAGCCTCATCTGACAGCTTCACGTCTGCAAAGACATCAGCTGATCGACCCTGTGGAGAACCTGGAAGACAGGATGTGTACGAAGCACAATAAACCTCTGGAGCTGTTCTGTAAGACCGACCAGACATGTGTTTGCACGCTTTGTCCCGTTTTAGATCATAAGATGCACAAATTTGTTCCTCTGAAAGAAGAATATGAAGGAAAGAAGGTCGAGCTGAAGAAGACAGAGGCTGAAATTCAGCAGATGATCCAGAAGAGACGACTGAAGATTCAGGAGATCAAACACTCAGTCGACCTCAGTGAGGAAGATGCAGACAGAGAGAAAGCAGAAGGTGTTCAGGTCTTCACTGATCTGAAGGAGTCTGTTGAGAGAAGACTGAACGAGCTCATCGACACGATCAAAGAGACGCAGAAAAGAAAAGAAAAACAGGCCGAAGCTTTCATCAAAGAGCTGGAACAGGAAATCTCTGAGCTGAAGAAGAGAAGCACTGAGGTGGTTCAGGTCTCACTCTCTGAAGACCACGTTCACCTCCTTCAAAGCTTCCCGTACCTGAAAGCTGCTCCACCCACCAAGGACTGGACAGAGGTCAGCGTCCATCCACCTTCATATGAGGGGACCGTGGTGGGAGCTTTGCATCAGCTGGAGGAGACGCTCAGTAGAGAGATGAAGAAGCTGTTCGATGAAGCTGAGCTGAAGAGGGTCCAGAAGTTTGCAGTGGATGTGACTCTTGATCCTGATACAGCTCATCCTAAACTCATCTTGTCTGATGATGGGAAACAAGTAACATATGGTAATGTGAAGAAGAATCTCCCAAACAACCCAGAGAGATTTTCTGATTGTAGCTGTGTTTTAGGAAAGAAGAGCTTTTCTTTTGACAGATTTTACTTTGAGGTTCAAGTTAAAGGAAAGACTTCGTGGGATTTAGGAGTGGCCAGAGAGTCGATCAACAGGAAGAGACAAATCACACTGAGGCCTCAGAATGGTTACTGGACCATATGTTTGAGAAATGGAAATGAGTACAAAGCTCCTGCTGGCCCTTCAGTTCTTCTCTCTCTGAAGTCTCAGCCTCAAAAGGTGGGGGTGTTTGTGGATTATGAGGAGGGTCTGGTCTCCTTCTATGACGTAGATGCTGCAGCTCTTATCTACTCCTTCACTGGCTGCTCCTTCACTGAGAAACTCTTCCCATTCTTCAGTCCATGGCGGAATGATGGTGGTAAAAACTCTGCACCTCTGATCATCTGTCCTGTCAATCAAACTGAGTGGACTGATGACATTTAAATGAAAAAGATTCATTGTCATATACAATATAACTCATTAATTAACTACAATATAATTAATTGATTTGATGTCTGTCTACCAGCTTCCCCTACACACCTGATTCATTAACTCATTTAACCATGTCACCACACCTGTGGTTCCAACCTGACAAACTCATCTCATCATTCTTACAACAAACAGAACTTCATTTAAATACTGTTGTACTTTTTACACAGTATGCTTTTGAATGCAGGACTTTTACTTGTGGAGTATTCTCACAGTGTAGTTTTAGTATTTTTACTCAAATCAAGGATCTGAATACTTCTTCCACCATTGATGACAGTGTAGCTGAAAAAGTCATGATGTCGAAGGAGATGGCGCCGATAAAACAGGAAGTGTCCTGACAATTCAGTCATAAAAAGTTATTTACACAGGGGTTCTCTTTCTGAACTATTAAGAGATGACAAATGTTATTTGTTGATTAATCAGTCAATAAATAGAAAATATATCCTGCAACTATTAATACAATTGTTTGAGCGATTTATTTATAGCAAAAGTGTCCAAAATTCACAAGTTCTGGCATCTCAAATATGAATATTTGCTGATTTTCTGGGTTCTCTATGATATCAAACCAAATATCTTTGGATTTCGGGTAATTATAAATCATACTGGGCATTATACTTTTTTTGACATGATATTGAATTTTAATTCTGTTTTATGTTGGGTTTTCAACATTTAATCAGTTTTAAGTCAATGATTGATAGTCAGTATATTTACTAGTTACTATGTCATCCGGTTATTGAGTTTTAATGTCTAAGATGCATTTATGTAGTTTTTCATTTCATTATTCGATTTTCTATTGCCTCTAGATCAGAGGTCTTCAATAGGGGGTCCGCGAAATGTTTGGTTGATTACACAATATTTTAATTAAATTTATTTTCTTTTTAATTTTTCTTTTTTTTCAAACATGAATCTGTCCATTATTTTAATAGTTCAGTATTGTATGCAAGATAACAGGTATGTTTATGCATGGCAGTGGCACTAATAGGCCATCACTCATTTTTGTTTCCACATTTATGTTTAAAATGAAAACATCAGTTTGAATAGCTTGTATGCATGATTATCACGCAATTGACAGACAATGTTGATATTGGCATTGGTAACACTGACAAGGTATGTTTATAAATGGCAGTGGCACGGCCACCCTACTCACTGTACCTTGCACATGTTTAAAATAAAAACATGAATATATATGAACCTGTGTATTTGAATAGCTTAGTATTGAATGCACAATAAAGAGGTATGTCTATACATGGCACTATAGGCCCAGTTTAATATAAAACACAATGTTATACAATATATATAGTCGGGGGTCCCTGCTCCATCTCTCTATCAGTTTGGGGGTCCTTGGCCTGAAAAACGTTGAAGACCCCTGCTCTAGATCTATGGGTCTTTTTTTTATTTTATTTTTTATCAAGGTAAAAAAACAAAATAATTTACAAGATTCACGATATTCAAGATCATTTATCCTGATGTTGGCTACTGGAGAAAAAGTCATAATCATTGTGGCACAATAACAGAAATAAAGTCAATGTTTGTTAAAGCCAACAATGTTTATGGTGTTATTCCTAATTCAGGTCCAACTAACTGTGTGACCACTATTGTACTTTTACTTTGAAATGTAAACTGCTGATAAAGTTATTTTGAAAGTTGAAACCGGAAGCTGTATCGCGTCTCGTGAAGGAGAGCAGACTTGATGGCGTCGATGATGCTGAGGAGAGAGCATCCTCCGCCGCAGGTCTTCACGCAGGCAGGCCGTGCGTTCTGGTAGATGTGATGTTCGAAAGAGCAGCTTTATCATCATTATTATTATATTTTAGACTTCACACGGCTCCCGGGGATCTCTAGTTTCTGAGCTTCAGCGATGGTGGATTTGTCCGAGAGTGGTGCAGTGTCGCCCGGACACAACATCAGACACGGACAGGGCTCCGGCTCCGGCAATAACGGGAAGAAAACGTCGAAAAAGTCGCGAACGAGAAGAGGCAAACGAGGCAGGAAAAGAAGGAGTAAAAAGAACAGCAGGAACAACAAAACACCACCGCCGTATTTCCCGCCGGAGGTATATAGCTACCGTCCTTTAGCCGGGGGATTAACCTGCAGCAAACCTAGCTAGCTAGCTTCAGGCTAACTAGTGACACCCGTCTGTAGGTTAAGGGTCAACGGTCATAGAAGCTAACTCAATATATATTCAGAAATAATAAAGACCCATTGATAATTCGGCAAATGGTTCAACACAAAGAGGCAGTGTTTGCTGTACTTGTTAGCTTCCAACGTCCATAACACCTGAAGCTACTGACTAAGTTATCTTCTATATAACTGTGATAATATGATAAACAACATATTCAGCCAATTCTACTGTGTCCCGAATAGACAAGACGTCATCTCGGTGTAGCAAAATGTCAGAGTCGAGCATTATATCTTAATGAATTGTTCCTTCATCGTAACAAACTTTAAATTGCTTGAATGTTGAATTAATTTAGGCAATTGTATCCTTCTCAGAAGTGCATTTTACTGCTCACACAAGGGGTGGTAATAAAGAAATCTATAAATATATCTGTCACTTAACCCAGTGATATTAACTCACTATATTATTACTGCTATGCTATCATAGTTTAGTCATTACTACTATTATATTACTGCAGTTACGGTTGTCAGCCAGAAATGTCTCAAAAATGAATAACAGAAAATGTTTTCTTTAAATAGGAGTGTTGTTTATTAAAAAAATAAAATAATATCATAGTTAAGAAACAGTTCCTGGATCCATAGCAGGCCTCACTTTCATTTTCAAAGACACAAACACAAGCAAAGAGCTGGAGAGAACACCATTGTCTAAACTATATCATTGTGTGCTGCAGCATTCATATTTCTCTTCATTAGAACTGAGGGACAGAAAGTAGATTAAAGTGTGTGGACATGTTGGCCGTACAGTGTGTACAGTGGTTAGTTCAGTCGTTGTGACATGAATCTGTCCTTAAGTGTCCTCATGTGTCTCCTTTCTCTCTATTTCCAGGCTGAAGAAGGAAACATTGAGTACAAGGTAACTAACTCTGATAGTATCTTGAATATTTTGGGGTTTTGGACTTTTGGTCAGACAAGACATCTGCAGATGTCACCCTCGGCTTTGGTAAACTACAACAAGCACTTTTCACTGTTTACAGACAAAAAAAACAATAAATTTACCTCGAAAATAATGAGCAGTAATGAAAGTTATTGTTAGTTGTTGAAGCCCTTGTTGGCATATCCTGCTGGGTAAAATATTGTATAAATGTCAATAAATGAATGCACATTGTGAATAATTCTAGGCCTTATCATCCCTACTGGTTCTCATTGAATTCATATTTGGTATTAAAATATCTTTACATTTAACATTGTGAACCCTGCAGAGGCCACCACCAGCCTGATTTTACATTAAAGACAATATTAATATTAATATATTAGTTTCTACTGTTGCTACTTTAATTTGATTAAAGCTCATGGTGAGACTCTTGTCACTCACCCAGTGCTGTTAGCCTCCATTAAAACAGAGTTTGTACCTCAGTCATCAGTGTTTATAGACTTTATGATCTTAACAAGACTGTAACAGAGTTTAGAGTACAAACATCAAACACAGTACTGGTCCTGTTCCAGCATTTAAAGGGTTATGCTGCTGAAGTGTCTGTCCAACACTTTCTGGACCTAAAAATGGGGGAATATATCAGTCAGGCTGTGAAGTGTACTGTCCCAAATATATTGTTACTTTACATTTAGGTTAAAATGTAAAGTCAGTTTGGGGTCGTGCTCCGTTTGAACTGTGCGCTCTGCGGGTGTTTACCTGCTGTGACATCATGTTTGTCTGTCTGCTGTTGCCGTAGTTGAAGCTGGTTAATCCCACGCAGTATCGCTTCGAGCATCTGGCCACGCAGCTGAAGTGGCGTCTGCAGGAGGGCCGCGGGGAGGCCGTCTACCAGATCGGAGTGGAGGACAACGGCCTGCTGGTCGGCCTGACCGAGGCCGACATGAAGGCCTCGCTCAAGACCTTGAAGAGGATGGCAGAGAAGTAGGTCGCCGGATTTGAGACTCTGTATCACCACATTTGTATATTCTTATCCTAAACCTTTCTATCTCTTAACGGGACAAACTCGTCGTTAATCGCTCGTTTCAGCCTTTATGAACAACACCTGTTCACGTTGGTGAGATTTGATCATTAGCATAAGCTACGCCTCTAAAAGTGCCAGAAAAGGTTGTCTCCTACGCTGTGCTTCTGGGAAGTTTCATTAACAAGAGCGACATTAATACACCTGTTGACAATGTGTCCTCATAGCAGAGCTGCACTGGGACAGACATGAACAGGGAATGTTATGTTGTCGAACAGAATATACATTTGACATATAATTTGTCTTAGTTGTATATTTTTCATAATGCACTGATCTGAAATTCATGTTCTGCTTTGGAAGATGGTGGACAGCGCTGTGAACTGAATGCAGGAATGTGCCGTGAGTTGTAATTTGTCTGATCAGGTTTTTCTTCTCTGTCTCATCAGAGTCGGTGCCGACATCACTCTCCTCCGAGAGAGGGAGGTGGACTACGACTTGGACAGAAACACGCGCAAAATCGCAGAAGTCCTGGTTCGAAAAGTCCCCGATGATCAGCAGGTGAGAGTCTCCAGGTGCTGCTGTCCCTGATGTGTGTGTGTGTGTGTGTGTGTGTGTGTGTGTGTGTGTGTGTGTGTGTGTGTGTGTGTGTGTGTGTGTGTGTGTGTGTGTGTGTGTGTGTGTGTGTGTGTGTGTGTGTGTGTGTGTGTGTGTGTGTGTGTGTGTGTGTGTGCGTGTGCGCTTATGGACGTTTTTTAAAAACCTTTAGTTTGTTTGAATCAGTGGGTGAGTTGAACTAAACACCAGGTGAGAGCGTTCTCTCCTCTGATTGGTTGGATGTGTCAGGGACCAGAGTGAGAAAGTAAACAAAGGAACTCCTATCGGCCTAAATGTATAAAAAAGCAAGTCCAGGTCAGACGTCATATCATTCTCCAGACTGCTGCTAGCAACTATTTATGTCTGTCATCCGCATCCCAGCATGCAAAGCGCACCTACTGACTTAAAACAGGACCACAACAAATGTACGTCAACTGCAGGAAGCAGCAGGCTTAAAGTAGAGACTATGATCCCTCTCCTCCGTCATGTTTTTTGTTTTTGGACTGGGACAGTTCCTGGACCTGCGGGTGGCGGTTCTGGGGAACGTGGACTCGGGGAAGTCGACCCTGCTGGGCGTCCTGACGCAGGGCGAGCTGGACAACGGGCGAGGCCGAGCGAGGCTCAACCTCCAGACATCTGCACGAGATCCAGACCGGACGCACCTCCAGCATCAGCTTCGAGATCCTCGGCTTCAACAGCAAAGGAGAGGTGAGCACACTGACGGCAGAGAGAGAGAGAGAGAGAGAGAGAGAGAGGATGTCAGCTAGAGTTATATATATATATATATATAGATATAGTTATATATATATATATCTATATATAGATATATAGATATAGTTATATATCTATATATAGATATATAGATATAGATATACATTATATAGATAGGAATACACACAGTATAGAGATATAGCTATTAGTTCATGGTTTTCTCTATGCAGTTTGGAGCAGAATTAAAACATTAATTTCTAATATGTTTTCTTCCAAAATATCTCAAAACAAACAGTTACATTGTTCAATTTGTACTTAAATAATGCAGTTTATTTTAGGTTTGTATCAAGTGCTTCGAGTCCCAAACAGGAAGCTTAACAAAACGACCAAATATCATAAACACATAATATAAATCTCCAGCAGTAAGTGCTTCCTTTGTGAGTCCATTTAATGTTGAGTATCAGATTACAAATATTTGGTTATTTTTATAAAAGTCTGATAACAATACGTGGGCCGGTGCAGGTGGTGAACTACAGCGAGTCTCGGACAGCTGAGGAGATCTGTGAGAGCTCCTCCAAGATGATCACCTTCATCGATCTGGCCGGACACCACAAGTACCTGAAGACGACCATCTTCGGCCTCACCAGCTACTGCCCCGACTTCGCCATGCTGGTGGTGAGCGCCAACACCGGCATCGGTGAGCTGCAGCCACGCCTTTCATACAGGAAGCAACAGCATCAGAACACTTAGAACTCTGTGTGTGTGTGTGTGTTTGTGTGTGTGGGTGATGACGTGAGATGAAGTATGCAGTAGACCTCGTGACACGGTTCATTTTAATCTGAAAATCAAGGTATCACATTTATGCAACAATCCCGTTAGGACGCGCAAGTAACAATTATCTCAGTATCAATTAATCATCCAATTATTTCTCGATTAATTATAGTTTGGTCGTTGAGAAACGCTCATCACATTTCTACCTGAACTCAAGGGGATGATTATAATAGTTGTCAATCACCTAATCAGTTAGTGGACTAATTGTTTCAGCCCTAATCTTTCCTGTTCATCCATTATTACAATAAAGCAGTCCTGCTGATTGATCTGATTCGATCTCCCACAAACGTCTAATACAGAAGAACATCAGTGTTTGTCGATGTTTGACGTCTTTATCACCTTTTTCCAAGTATGGGATTTTAAAGTGTCTGTTTCTGGTCTCAGAGTATTTTTCTACATTGTTTTCTTGAAGCAAAATGACTAAGTTGTCCTCTGCTTTCAGTGCTGGAGGAATAATTAAGAACAACACCGTAAAGTCACCACTAGAGGGCAGAAGTGGTCAATGTTAACAAGACTCAGAGAGTCTCGAGGTTTCAGAAAGTTCGGAGTGATTGCACACTACTGTCAGCTCCAGCAGCCAATACGACTTAGAATAAACAAGTGAAGACTTCAGTAAAAACATTTTAAATAGTGAGTCCATCCATCTATTTTATGCTGCTTATCCAGGTCACATTAAGTTAATGTTTGATAAAAGTAGAAATTATTGTTATAACCTGCTGGAAGTACTGATAAAATGTGGTATCATAATAAATACTGTATTTCTAGGTCATGTCGTCCTTACTGGTTTTCCATCATACTCTGATGCTTTGCCAGTATGACCATGAAACAGGTATTAAACTACATTCTAAGTGGTATTAAAAAGGTCTCAAAATGAACTTACTAGTTGTATTTAGATTTAGATAGATGATTATTTTATACGTATTTACACGTGAAAGGCAATTAGAATACAAGCACACACACATAGAAACGCTGTTAGTGTGTGATTCTCTCCTGGTACCTGCCAGATGGTTTCTGGGTAATGAAGTATTTTATTTTGATGTCAGCATGCTCACAGTGTTCCCGCTCTCCTCCGTCCAGCCGGCACTACCCGGGAGCACCTGGGCCTGGCCATGGCGCTGAAAGTTCCCATCTTCATCGTGGTCAGTAAAGTGGACCTGTGCTCCCGCGGCACCGTGGAGAGAACCGTCCGACAGCTGGAGCGACTCCTGAAGCAGCCGGGCTGCAACAAGGTGCCGATGGTGGTGTCCAACCCAGACGACGCCGTGACGGCCGCACAGCAGTTCACTCAGTCTGCATGGTGGGTACTAATACTACTAATACTACTACTACTAATACTACTACTACTACTACTACTGCTACTGAAGCAGTTCACTCAGTCTGCATGGTGGGTACTAGTACTACTACTACTACTACTAATACTGCTACTGCTACTGCAGCAGTTCACTCAGTCTCCATGGTGGGTACTAATACTACTACTACTACTACTGACGCAGTTCACTCAGTCTGCATGGTGGGAACAAATACTACTGATACTACTGCTACTGCAGTATAGTTCACAAATACAGTACAAACACTACTAATACATATATGCTTGTATCCAAAAAGTAACCAGCAAATAATATTGTCTAATAAATGTAGTGCAGTACAATATTTCCCTCTGAGATGTAGTGGAGTAGAGGTATAAAGTAGCATAAAATGAAAATACTCAAGTAAATTACATCAAGCATGTCAGAATTGTACTTGCGTATAGTACTTAAGTAAACTTACATTCCACCACTGCTTCTGGTGTCAGATAAGATTTTCTCCTAACTTGTAAGTCCTTCTCTCAAGATACTACAGTCTGGGTCGGACTCCTCTGAGTCCAGGATGTGGGTTGAAAGCTGAGCAGCAGCCGGAGGAGCGACGTAAACAGCTATCATGTTAAAAGATGCAAACTACCTGGGAACATGAAATGCATCTGATGGTCAGTGGATTTAACTCCACAGAACATGACTGTGACAGAGTTGACACGTTAGTGCACCACCTCCTGCTGCAGTGCTGAGTCAGCATTAGAGACAATACAGGTCAGCTGCTGCAGGTGGAAGCAAAAGGCAGAACACCGGTGTGACACATCAGCTGGTTTCCATGTTAACTGGAGACTCTGACGTTGTGAGAGCAGATACATTAACACCACCGCCGTTTTTCTTCACATTATTTTTTTTAGACCTGGGTGAAACTGTGTCACCACAGTGGACAAAATATTAGAAACACCTGTCAGTGTGATGATGATGTAAGTTTCCATTGTGTGTGTGTGTGTGTGTGTGTGTGTGTGCAGCATCACGCCTATCTTCACCCTGTCCAGTGTGTCGGGAGAGAATCTGGACCTCCTGAAGGTTTTCTTGAACATCCTCCCTCCACTGAGCAACAGCAAGGAGCAGGAGGAGCTGATGCAGCAGCTCACAGAGTTCCAGGTACACACACACATGCACACACACACACACACACAGACAGATGTAGTGGTGTAACTCACCGTCTGGCGGACTCATTGGAGTGTGTGTGTGTTTGCAGGTGGATGAGATCTACTCTGTTCCTGACGTTGGGACTGTGGTGGGAGGAACTCTGTACAGGTGAGAGGAACACGACGCAGCTCATGCAGGATTTGGAAAAGTCTGAAAAGCAGTGTAACTGCGCCGAGTGTGTTGCAGTAATTGGACCGACCGTGTGTGTGTGTGTGTGTGTGTGTGTTTCAGCGGCGTGTGTCGGGAGGGCGAGCGACTGGTGGTCGGTCCCACCGACGAGGGCCGCTTCCTGCGTCTGAAGGTGGGCAGCATCCAGAGGAACCGCTCGGCCTGCAGGGTGCTGAGGGCCGGACAGGCGGCCACGCTGGCTCTGGGCAACTTTGACCGCTCGCTGCTGCGCAAGGTCAGAGGTCACGTGACCTAGAGACTGTCTTGTTTGATTTGATGTTGTCCTGGTCCTGATCCAGCAGGATCCCTGATCCCTCAGCCAGGTGACACTTGGACAAAGTTGTGTACGTTTTACAGAATGAATCCTTTGTCTTCTTGTGTAAAGAGGTTCTTTGGCTCTGTTCAATTATCAGCAGTAATCATAGCGTTAGCATGTTCCGCTCCATTGACTTACCATACAATTAGCTTTCTAACACGGCCAATGTAGGATGCTAACATGCTAAACTTAAGCTCAGAGCAACAGCTGAGTCAGAGATGTCCCAAAAGGGCCACCGTACCGAGATTTAAGAAGACGGTGACCTTCTGAAACATGAGACATTTTTAGAAAACTTTTAGTTTTGTTGTCGCGGCAGGAAAGATATAAAAGCTCTCTTTAAAACTGCTGGGTCACTTTGTCCTCGCCAAAACAAACAACTCTGCAAAAAAAAAAGTACAATGTACAGCTGATGTCAGCGAGCGATGACGGCGATGTGCGTTTGCAGGGGATGGTGATGGTCAGTCCCAAGATGAACCCGACCATCTGCTGTCAGTTTGAAGCCGCCATCGTGCTGCTCTTCCACGCCAAGACCTTCCGCCGGGGGTCGCAGGTCACCGTGCACGTGGGCAACGTCAGGCAGACGGCCACTGTGGAGTGCCTTCACGGGAAGGTCGGTGTGTGGATGATGTCGAGCGTGTGTGATCGCCATCTTGTGGCGGCTTTATGTTACAACATGTGACCCTCTCTCTCTCCGCTGCAGGACGAGCTGCGTACGGGCGAGAGAGCCGTGGTTCGCTTCTGCTTCATCAAACACCCCGAGTACCTGCGACTGGGCGCCAAGCTGCTCTTCAGGGAGGGCGTCACCAAAGGCATCGGCCACGTCACCCGCCTGCTGCCCGCCTCCCAGAACCACGACCAGAACCAGAACCACGACCAGAACCTGCAGGAGCATTAGAGACCCCCCCCCCCCATCATGCGACAGATGCTGAGCTCCGTGAGAACTCTCGACTGGTCGGACATCATCAAAGCATCTGCTTCGCTCTCCCGCCACGCGCCAGCGGTTCTACTTCTCCCGTCCGGGATCTATACTTCAGTCAGAGACTCCCTCATCCTCATCATCATCATCTTCATCTTCCTCCCAGCAGTCTTGAGTTTAAGCCGGTTGACCTCGTGGATTATTTTTCGGGGGCGGATTTGAGAAGGAATGGTTTTAAAGAGATGGAACACTGGAACACAACTCAACATCTCCACATGTGACATGTGACGAGGGGGATTATTTCCAGCAGGAGTTTTCAGCGTGAGGTGTCGTCTCATCAAACATGTCGCATGTTTTTCAGCCCGTAAACTGTAAACGGTGAATGTTTTATGTCAGCGGTGGGCGTCGGGGGTCAGTTTGCTGTAGATAACGCAGTTAAAGTCATACGGCTGTATTGACTGTATGTCATCATTATTGATTAATCTGTGAAATACTTCTCAGCTCTATTGATGAATCATTTATAGATTCATTAATAGAGCTGATTAATTGATAGATTAATTTACAGAATTTCAGAAAATAGTGAAAAATGTCCGCAGTGACGTCTTCAAACCCCAAAACGATTCCCTTTACAATCGTCTACAACAGGAAAGCAGCACATCCTCACATTGGAGAAACGTTAACGAGAGACTGGATCGTCCAGTGTTTTGTAATTTTCCCTCTAGAGTTGAACTTAAGTTGAGTTTGAACCGACAAACAGAAACCTAGAGACCAGAATGGAGGATGTTTCCAGATTACTTTAATCATTCGAGCGCTTAGATGACGAACTCGTGTGTAAACAAAAGGACTCCCGACGCCCGCAGGGCTCCGAACATTCCTCCAGAGTTCAGACTGAGCCCGCCGGCTGGTTCCATTACGCTCCGTTCTTTTGCACTTTATTCACTTTTAATCACCACGATGAATCCCTTCTGTCCAGCCAACGGGGGCTCCGGAGCAGAAACCTGTTGACTTTTCCCCAATTCAGCCCGATATTAATTACCACAATAGATAATAAACCACAATCCGTTTTCTTTTCCAGATGAATCATTAACTGTGTTTCTGGGGAACAGAACAATGTTTTAGCAGAACGTTACTTTACAGCCTTACTTTCTTCACTTTGTTGAGACTCGTGAGCTCGAGCTGCTGCTGAAGTGTTGAAGCTTCTACGTTTAACATCTGCATCTACAGACTTCATGTTTGCATCTGGGGGTTCCCAGTTTGTTGCGATCACGCGTTCATGTGTAGAAGGTTTGATGTACCAGGCAGCTTGTTGCTAAACATAACCTGCATGCTCATTTAAAGTATGAAGTAATATATGAAGTGTTTTAAACCGTTTTTTTATTTGATTTTTTTTCTGAGGTTCTGTGCAATTGTAAACCTTAATATCGAATGTACTTTCCATGGATCCTGTAGCGTTTGAACCTGCTTCCTGTTCAAATGGAGTTCTTTGCACTTTGTCTGCTGAGTCAGCATGTGATCCTGCAGAGCGCCGAGCGGAGAGGCCACCAGCTGGACGTTTAAACGTTAAAGAGTGGATGTTCCCGACCGTCCCTCGAACTAATAAATAAACTGTTGAAACAACATGACTGAAACGCTTACTTTATATCATTCATGTTTCTCGCAGGAAGTGAAAATGGAGCATTGAGGACAGAAGGTGTGATTTATTTTACCTTTTTATTTTAAAAACAATCTTCTCGTTCTCCGTCTTCGCCAGAGTCAGAGATGAAGAAATCAGTTTCATATCCGTGTGTCCAGAACACAGAGGGGTCCAGCAGGTGTTTAGCTTAGCTTAGCACAAAGACAGGAAGCGGGTGGAAACTGTTAGCCTGGCTAAATAATAAAAAATGAAAAACACCACTTGCATCCTCTTTTTTAAAATCGGCATTGGAGTTGATTTGAGCTGATCTACTGGTCCAGTATATTAGAACTATACTGAGATTACATGTTTAGTTTGTAATTTAAGTACTCATGTCGACACAAAAAAGACAGATGAATGATTAAAAATGTAGATTTTCACTATGTGATATCAGCTGATTGTCTTCTTTAACATTTAAAAAAAAAAATCAGCTTCTGACTTTATCGTTTAAAAAAATGACACAAACTGCACCTTGTAGCAGAACAGGGACTCTTGTAAATAAACTTTTATAACTATTAAAAAAACCAAAAATAAATCCAAACCGTTGTCTACTCTTAAACGAGTGCTTTCCCTTCTCACATAGTTCCAGTATGTGTTCATTAACGACATAAATATCAAACTAACCTTAACTAATGGCAGCCTGTTTACAGTCGAGCCCTTCTGAGGCTCTCAGCTGGATTTGATCAAATCTGCAAAAGTGCACAACAAAAACCAGCTACAAATTATTTTTTTAATTACCTGGTGAAAAATCATCTGCACTACAGAGCTCCAAAGAAACAAAAGATATTTTTTTACATCTTGCTTGTACAATTTATCGTCCAGTTTACAGACGTCACTAGTTCATATTTTATTCCCACAAACCACTAACTTCTTGTTTTGTTCCCTCAAGTCACAAACTTGTGAGAGGAGAAAAACAACCCAGGATTTTGGGACTTTGGGCTCCGTACAACATCCTTACTTATTGAAGAACATAAAAATGAACTACATATTTGGTGAAACACTTCCTAAATGCGTTATGATTCTGAAAGCTAGTGGATGCTGTAACAAAACGGGACTGTACCTTTAAATACTTTAATAATGACAAAACCAACCAACCGTTGGGACATTTGTCGCACGTCGTCGACTCTCTTTCTCTCTGCTATTCATTCAAATACAATGAAATCTTAAAAAAAAATTACAACATGAACCCAAAATCATTTTCACATTTTGTTTTTAGGCCCCCCCCCCCCCGATGCCTCAGGGCAGCAGATGTGTGTGAGTCACTGGCAAAAGTCAAATATCTGCCGATGAATTTTGGTAAAGTGATAATCTGTTCATTTTAGCACAGGATGCTGATGAACTATTGTTTCTTCTTCTGTCCCTCCAGCAATGACAATGAGCTCATGATGACATTCTTTGTGCCGAGGTCCAACAGCAGTTCAGAAGACGTCGCCTCTCTCTTTACAACAACCTCGAGTCCAGAGGATTAAACTCCTTCTCGTAACATTTTGGTCTTTTGTCAGTCGGCGGTTAAGCCAGGCTCCTCTGCCGCAGCTTGATCCTCAGATAGAGCTGGGAAATAAAAAGGGGAAAGAATGTGTCATTAAAAAGAAGATCGAGATAACATTTAAATTCTGAAACTTGTTACGTAAGACTGTTGAGTAACAGAATTCTCAGAGCTGCTTTTAAACCTGATTAAAACAGATTTAGGAGAAAACAGCCGACAGGGTCGACGGTTCAATTCCCCGTGGAGCTCAACGTAGAGAGCCGGACATCACACGTCTCTGTCTCCATCTCACCCCCAGCAGGTTGCGGGGGATGTAGCCCTCCCGGTCTGCACATCTCGCCCACCACCAGTCCGTCTCCACCTCGTTGTCGCGCCGCAGCACCGTCATGCAGTCGCCCTCGCTGAAGCCGAGCTCGTCGTCGCTCTGAGGCTCGTAGTCCCACAGGGCGTACACCACGCCGCGGTTCATCACGCCCATCTTCTCCTGAACGCCTGCCGCCACGCAAACACACACAGAGAGACATTGAAACACCCTCAGAGACCCCTCAAATTGTATGTGGCCCCCTGTAACGTCACCGGGATCACTGGGACCTCATCAATGGTCCCTGGAGGCCCTTCTGGTTTTTCCATGCGTTGTGTGTTTAGTCTCACCGTAGAGGAACTGGGAGCACTGGGCGTAGCCGTCTTCCATCTCCTCACACTTGTCGGCGGCCGTCTGCATGTCGCTGTACGTGGTGGCGAACACCGCGGCCCCCGACTCCACCAGGAACTTGCAGACCTGGACATTGTTACAGGAGGCGGCGCAGTGGAGGGGCGTCCTGGAGACGAGGAGAGAGGGAGGAAGAAAGGTTTGAAAGGTTTGAATCCAGACGTCTGAATCATCTCACACATCTCCGATTTGAAGCTATTTTCTTGGTTGGAAAAACAAGCCGGCCAATCACAGCTTTGTAGGAGGAATAAACACTGAGGACGACATCTTCTTACAATAATAACTCTTAAATCATCGGCGAGGCGGGACTGTGAAGCCCCGAAATGTCGTTCTGGTTCAAACTCACCAGCCGTCGCTGTCGGCAGCGTTGGCGTTGACCCCGAACTGAACCAGAAACTTGACGATCTCCGTGTGGCCGGCGCAGACGGCGTTGTGCAGCGCCGTGATGCCCTCGTCGTTCGGCGAGCTGGGGTCGTCCACCTGCGGGACGGACGCGCGATTACGTTATTTTTCACGCAATCCGGAGCAAAGATGCTGGTTTCAAGCATGTCATTCCAATATTCAATAGATTTTAAAATGACTGTTTTTCAAGCTCAAAACTTTCAAAATCTTCCGTGAAGTCACATTAATCGAAATTGTAACACAATAACACAACCTGTGACTAAATTAACATTTAAATACAGAATTATATGCACCAAACCACAACACTTCATACCTACATCCACTTTGTTTAGCTGCTGTTCATATATATAATGATAAGTGATCAAATCTAAGATTTAAGGAACATATCACATGTTTTGAGCCGTTAAAAGCACTTCATAGAGTTCAATTATTCTATAAAAATCATCACATTTTCTGTGTTTGTGAAAACTTGAGTTTCGTCAAACTGTCTCGTGGTGGAGCAGCAGATTAAGAGCAGACGGTGGAGTGACTCACGTCGTAGATGACCCTCTGGACGAGGTCGTACTCGCCCTCCAGAGACGAGTCCAGCAGCAGGGCCAGAGGGTTGAACTTGACCCGCATGCTGTGGTCGATCCGCTCCGAGTCGGCTTTACGGAGGATCGACTTCTTACCCTGAGAAAGGAGATCGTTTGTCATCATTTAGCTGACGTGGCCCTTTAATTAGCAAAGCAATAACCAGAAGTTTTGTATTCTAGTACCCCGTTAACCGTTACTCTGGGAACACTCACCGGGGGCACCGTCACCTGTCCCGTGACCTCCGGCGGCTGCAGGTTGAAGGAGTCATCTCCCTGATCCCCCTCCTCACAGGTGGGGTAAGGTGGAGGCGGGTAGGGGGGGAACTCATCGGCAAAAAAGCCCAGGCGGACCGAGGCGGACGGACAAACCTCTTCCTTGTCCTCCAGAGGGGGGGGCAGGGAGCGGCAGGTGGTGGGGTCAGGGATGGGTGCACGGGGGGGCAGAGGGGGCGGAGTCAGACCGTCCTCCGGGCTCTCAGCGAGCGGCTGGTTATCATCGACTCTGAACATCACATCGGCACCGCCCGTCCCGTCCTCGTGAGGCTGGACGTACGTCCCCGCCGGACTGACCGTCTCCATCGGGATGGTTTCCATTGCAGCCAGAGTGGTTTTCTGGTAGAGCAGCTTCTGGATGTTGGGACCCGCCGGGCCCTCGGGCTCCGTGATGGAGCTGCGTTTCTTCAGGGGCCGCGGGGCGTGGTGCAGCCGGCGCCGCAGGGCCTCCAGGTCGGCGTCGCTGGGGTTCCTGTGAGGGTTGGACAGGAAGGGGAGGAGCTTGGTGGGGCTCAGCGGCCGCGGGGTGCTGCGCTCTGCCGTCTCGGCCCCGACGCCGTTGTCAGCCTCGCTCCCTTCGGACGCACAAGGCCCAGAGTTCATGACGTCTGAGGCGACGGTCTGCTGACCCCCGCGAGCTGGTTTCCCGTACGCTGTGAGGAGGGAGAGACATGGAAGGCAGCGATGACAAACCAAAGATCTGTTGAACAGCTGGAATAATAACTTAAAAACACCCAAACTATCCCTTTAAGTGCAGAAGAAGAAACCTTATCCTGATTAAAACCTAAATCATTTTGTTATTGGCTGTGTTGGTGCATCACCTCTGGGCTGGCTGCGGGGCAGCGTGCCCTGGCCGCTCGGCAGGTAGGCCTTCCCCTGCTGGGTGTACATGGAGTAGATGGACGAAGCCGCCAGAGTCTGAGGCTTCTGCAGCACAGGGGGGGTGGCCTCCGAGAGCTCGGGGGTGTACGGCCGCACGGCGGCGGCCGGCGGACTCTCCTGCTTGTTGGGCAGAGGGAGGGTGTGGCTGCGGCTGGAGAGGACTCCCGCGGCCCTGAGGTGGCCCCCGACCGGTCGCACTTTACCTGGGAAGGTCCCGGTGCTGTAGGGGGGCTTGGAGAAGGTCGGCGGGCCGGACGAGGAGAACGGTTTGGGCTTACTGGGAACTGGAGGCGGGCCTTTACCAGAAGCCTAAAGGTGAAATACAGCAAAGCAATTCTGCTGACTTGGGGATCTGATTTCCAGAGGTTGATTCCAGACATAAAAAGCTTTTATTTTGAAAAACTCCGGGATTCACAGTTGCACTCGTCATTACAGTCAGTACCTGTAGCTGCCGGCTCACTATAGTCCAACACAATGATACTAATTATTTTAATTTCTCCACATAAATGAACATGTAATAGTAAGATACCTGATTGTCCCTGAGCAGCTTCTCAGTGATGTGATTGGTCCGTGAGGGGACAGGGGGCGGGATGTCAGACCCAGAGAGGGCCTTCCTATCTGTGAGGGTCTTACCGTCTACAAGAGGGATGAGAGGGGCATCATCATCATCAACACCGTGGTCTTCTACCGTGTGGCATTTTTAAACAAGATCAGCACAGTTTTAAACCTCCCAGACAGGAAGTCAATCCTCAAATCTAGAGCCTCCTCGAACGCACCAACAGTGAGACTTTTAAAAACAGTCAATATTTGCGATTGCATAGCCAGCGTCTGAGAATCAAATCATTTACTGTTGCCAAAAAAAACCTTGATATATTGTGTAGAAATCGTGCTCTAACTGACCTAACTTGTGGCCGCTGAGGCTGGACATGCGAGGCAGGGTGGAGGCGTGGCTGTAACCTCCAGTGGACTCAGAAAACGAGCTGCTCCAGTCAGAGAGTTTGCCTATTTTTGTTGTGGCAAAACCTATAAAGAGGAGAGAAACTGGTGTTCAAACACTGTGCCATCTGTCCAAAACAGCTTGGACCTTCAGTTTGAGATCAAATAAACAACTTCTTATAGTAAACATCCTCCTTTTTCTGTCTATTGTAACGTCCGCTACGGTACCTGAGGCGGGTTTGACTGGTCTGGGAGGCAGCTTCAGGGACGAGTCGGGCATGGGCAGTGTGGCGGTGCCGTCCGGGTACGCCGGCTTCACCAGAACCTCGTGGCGAGCCAGGACAGGAGGCCCCTGAGAGGTTGTCGTGGACGAGGACGACTGGATGTACGGCCCCACCGCCGCCACTCTGGAGCCCACGCCGTGCTGAGGGGCCACTCCGTCTGAAGCCGCCTGAAAGAGAACGATTTGATATTTGACAGATGTTAAACGTCTGCAGAGTTTTTGTCCAATGAAAAGCGGTTATCAAATGAAACTTGACGCTGTCGGAAGAAAGCGGTGGTGTAATGTAAATGTTATTACTAGTTACTTAAGTACAAATTTGAGGTACTTGTACTTTCCCTGAATATTTTTTCCTGAAGTCACTCTCTCTCTCTCAGTGGTGTTTTCGAGCTTCTCTGTGCTTTGTTTACATAGCCGGTCCGGCCGCTCCTGCATGTTAAAGCATGCGAGTCCCTGTGCGTGTGCGTGTGTGTGTGTGTGTGTGTGTGCGCCCCACTGGCTAGCTAATTGCAGCCACTCTGCACTCAGCTCCAGGTAAACACCGTTAGCTCTGTCAGCACTGCTGCTGTTGTTGGCACTATTAGCGCTGTTTGCAACTTTAGCTGCTAGCTGCAGGCTCAACCGTCGCCATGTTGAGAGCCATGTGGAGGCAATCCCTCAATCTCATATATATATATATATATATATATATATATATATATATATATATATATATATATATATATATATATATATATATATATATATATATATATATATATATATATATATATATATGCTCTGAATTTGGAATTTTGCAATTTTAAGTAAAATATCTGAATACTTAGCTCAATACAATAGCTACTTTAAGGTCGCTAATTTAACAAACAAAGGCTTATCCTGATTCTAAGCTCACTACAAGTTGCCCCAGTATAAAGGACCAATAGAATCTCTCTAGAAAATAAAAGTAAATATTTTGTAAATATTATTATATACTGTTTTGGTTGTGTGAACTCACCGGCAGGTTCTCTTTCTGCTGCAGGGCAGCCTTCTTCTTCCAGAGTCGCTGGCGGAGCTCGGCCAGCCGTCGGTCCATCGACACCACCTCCAGGTTCCTCTTGTTCAGGCTGTCTCTCTGCTGCTGCAGCCTGCCGCTCTGGTCCTGGTTCAACTTGTTCCTCAACTGCCGTGTCAGGGACGGAGCGCAGTCAAAAAACTGGTACGACGGAAGCTAACATTGCAACGTCTACATTAGCTAGTTAGCGTAGCCTTCCCGCTAAGCTCAAACTAGCTACACTAGCTTGTCGCTGTCTAGTGAGCTAGTTAGCATCATGAACACTCTGACAGTGAAGGTATGTTTTGAAAATATGTTTTGAAGACGTCACCGTGGCTCTGAGGAATCGTGTTGAGTAATTTCTGTACTACTTTATGATGTTTCATAGACCAAACGATTAATCTATGAAAGGTTAATGGTTTGGTCTATGAAGTACTGATACATTATTATAGGTCTCACCTGCAGCTCTTTATAGAGGCGCTCCAGCTCAGCTGTGGAGGAGGTGTTGTGGTGATGATGGAGAGGATGAGGAGGAGGAGGAGGAAGAAGAGCCTCCAGTCTGTTGCTCCTCAGCGCCTCCAGCTGGTCGCTCAGCTCCTCCACCCTCGACACGGCGACCAGCATCTCTCGCTGCTTCTGCTGGAACAGACCGGTCATCTGCTCGATCTCCTCCACTGGAACAACGAACACAGGAGCCACAGATGAATAAGAGGACTGGGTGAGCGTATATATATATATAAATAAACAGTTAATTAGCCAACCCAGACCTCCGTCGTCACACTGACCTAGCTTGCTGTTGCTGAGGCGTTTCTGCTCCACCTGGCCCCTGAGGGCCCGGACCCGTCGCAGCTTGGCCTCCTGGTTGTGTGCGTTCTCTCTGAGCTGCTGCAGTCGCTCCTGGTCAGACGTCTCCGGCTGCCGCTGATCCTGCAGCTTCAGGTAGCACAGCCGCTGCTCCTGCAACACCCGGCAAACACATTCAGTTAATAGCTCTGTTTGAGCTGAATGCATGTCGAGGTGCCTTTAAAGTCAGGAAGGTGTGGACACTTCGCTTTTGGTGGCACTGTTTTTTTTTCCTGTATAAATGTTTATTTCCCTGTTTATTTAGATTCCTGAGATAAATAATAGGATAATAGTAAAGCAACTGTCAACCTGCTTCTTTAAGCGAGCATTACAATTTCCCAATAATATGTGTCTAATAAACACAATGCTGTCTTTGTATGAGTGTACTATTATGGGTAATGATAGCAGCAACAATGACAGTAATAGTAATAGCAGTATCAGTACTAGCATTAGCAGTAGAGTGTTGGGTGTTTCGCACCTTGGAGGCCAGCAGCTGCTGCTGTGCATTAATCTGCTGCTGCTGTCTGGTTGCCAGATCCTGCAGGTCGCTCAGTGTCACGTCCAGACGAGGAGCCGAGACCTGCAACACACACACACACACACACACACACACACACACACACACACACAGTCAGAGTTCACCTTCAAATGGACATGAACTTTCAGAGACGCAAACAGCTTTCTGTACATTCAAATGACGGCACAGGTGGCGGAGGCTCTAGCGTGCCGAGTGCCAACAATAGCTCCAACGCTAACTGCTGGATTTAGTTTCTCTTTTGATGGAGCTAGGCTAACAGTTTCCCCCTGCTTCCAGTCTTTGTGCTGAGCCAGGCTAAACACGTCCCTGTACTGGACGCACGGAAACTGTGAAAGTGTCTCACCCCGTTCTCCAGACATCTCTCCACAGACGCTTTCACCTGGTTCCTCTTCATCATCTGATCTGCAGCTCTGGATCCACCTGGATATAAAAATAAAATGAGTGTTAATGCAAATTTTGCATTTCCAGCGCTGCCAGCAGTGTGGCTCTCAGGATTGTTCGGAATGAAATTTCTTATAAACTTTTGGATGGATTGCGGTGAAATTTGGCACAGACATCAATGGTCCCCCAAGGATTAACAGTGACCCTCTGACTATGAATCTAGCGCCACCAACAGGTCAACATTTGCCCAATGCTTTTGATTTATGACCAAATACCTGCAGAACTAATAACATCCCCATCAACTTGTGTTGAAAACAACTTCTGTTATCATAATTAGGCTTATCACTGTTCTACCTGTCCCCGTAAACTAAACTAAACAAAAGTAATTGTTTGTCATTGGTGCTAAAAAATCTGGAAAAAAACCCACAGGTCACAAATCTGGGTGTTGTGGTTGAGTCCGACATTCATCTCCAGAGCACCAAATGTGGATAAATCCGCTGCTGAAAATAGTCCCCAACAAATGCTCTATTTCCTCCTGTTTGTTTGATAAAAACTACAGTGAACAGTTGTTTTAGGAAACTACTGAGCCTTTAAACAAAACTATATATTTGTGGTTTAATATATTTACATTTTCAGTAAGAACCAATGGGCTTTGGAGCTGAGAGCTACAGACAGGAAGTCAGAAAATATTGTGAGACGGACTAACATGCTGTTTCAGGCTGCACATGGGATTTGTTGGCTATAAGAACAATATAAAAGAACACCAGCCTTATCCTCTGAGGTAATGTTTTTTTTTTTCTGCACAGTATTTAAGAGATCAGGTCTTACAATGACCTGATGGAGGAAACTGTCCGACTGTTCATCAGCACAGGAAAACCTCAGAGGGGATTTCTTTGTTTTTGGTACAGAAATAAACAACAAATCACAATCCATAGAAAAAAACCTCCACGGAGTCCAGCAGCTGCACACTCGACTGCCTTGAGTCATAAGCTGATTACAGTTTGTCATCTACTGTAACACACTGAGCCTCCTCCACTACTGTACAGACCATCCTGCTGTTGATCTGCACCATGTGCTAACTTTAATTCGACATGCACAAAAAAAACAACTGGATTACTGGGAATACTCAGCTGAAGGCAGTTGTTGGAAGTATTTATACTCCGTGTTCTCAGTGATCTGATCGTCTGCCTGGAGGGAGATTTTGTAAGTTTGCCATATTTCTCCACAGAATGACTCCACTCTTGACAAACACTTTTACTACTAATTAAGATGAGTTTGCACTTTCTCAGCTACAACTTACGCCAAATAAAATGTCAAGAGTTTCGCAGCTAAACAAAGTGATTTCTACCAAATCTCCAAAGTACAAGATTGAATCACATTTAAAGTGTTTTTGTTATAAGATGCGGCTTTAATGCATTTCCTTTTTTTTGTAGCTGCGGCGATGAATAAAGGACAGAAGTAAATAAATAATGAGAAGCATGTACGAATAAAAAGAAGAGAGTAAAACGAGAAACTATAAAAGAGAAATCAGACTCACAATGACAGTGTCAGCAGGATACACAGATGCAGTAATCTACATCTGCACACCACTGAGTCAGAGTCAGGAAGTCTTGCTGTGACTTGGCGGACTACGTGTTTGACCTCGACCAATCACAGCTGGTCGTTTATCACGTCGTCTGTGACTCGATGTGTTGGCGAAGGAGCTGCCAGGTCCCTGCTCCACCTGACAGCAACACAACATCATTCCTCTCTCGCTTCGCCGTGTGAAACCAGAAACTGTCGCGCCAGGTCGGAGTGTTATCAGACTGATATTGTGTAATCTGAACTCTGCGTAACTGGAGGCTGTTCAGATAATTCTGTTAAGTCTTTACACAAAATCATAATCAAATTTAAAGGGCACTCAGATTTCTTATTCTTCCTCTGGGTGAAAAATGGCAAACCACCATTGAGGTGGGAAATGACTTCACAAGAAACTGGAGCCAATCAAGCTTTGTGGCAGGAGACTGCAAACTTTACATCTGCATTGTGTTTCTCCCCGTTTCTGGACGGCCCGGTCCTCTGCACTGAGGTCTTTATCTCTGTGAACCATCCACTGTTGTCCTGTGGAGGATGTAGACAGCCATGTATCACCTCATGAACAACACATGGAGTCACCAGCTGCTTCTTTTCATACCTGTGAGGAGTTTGGAGAATCACACCCCCCTCCCTTCACACAGACCAACCAGAGGGAGGCCCTCGAGCAGCGACAAGAACACGATCCCTCACTGGCTTCCCACATAGAAACACGTGGCATCCCGCTGTGCGGTGGCGAGACGGGTGTTTCCTTACCCGACTCTCTTCCTGGAGCTCTCTGGTGACGCAGGAGGTAGCGAACCTCCCCCCTCTGCTGCCCCCATCGCTGCAACACCTCCAACATCCGCTCCCCTTCTCCAACGACATGTTCTGATGGGTTGAAAATCAAAAACATAAGACTGCTTATTTCAGGAAAGTCAGATAAGAAACCAGTGTGTTAGCTTAATTAGATAAGATAAGATATATTTATTTATGTTTTTAAGTGGAAACCCACCCGAGCCTCTCCACGTCTCGGCCAGGTAGCAGTCGGCCTCGCCGGGCTCCTTGCAGAGCTCCACCACATCTCTGCACAGCGTCTCCGGCGTGATGGGAACCTCGCTGAAGTGCTGGTCGTTGTTGCTGAGGTACACGGTGAGGAACATCTACAAACACACCAGGAAAAACGAGGGTTATATTTCATTCTCTGTAACCAAACAGAGCATCTGAACCAGGAAATAAAATGTAGGAAACAGAAAGAAATTGGTGATGGCGACATACGAATGAAACACCAGTTTCCTGTGCCTTTAAAACATTGGCATGTCCTTTAACAGATTGTGTTGATAGTTAAACCGGTATGTGATGTGACACACTCAACCTGCCTTCTTCACCTGTACGGCAGCTTCCTGTGCTGTTTAGGACTATAATAGATATGTGTGGACATAACTCCCATGATGCACTGGGCCATCTGTTACTCCAGCAGGGTATCTGCTGTCGGGCCCAGAGCCAGATCGGCTCCCACGGCCCGCCAACCGGCACGGAGGCAGCGTTTCAAGTTTTTATTTATGCCGGGTGGGTGGTGCTGAGGAACGGCTTGCTCAACAGCTCGTCGGAGGACTTTGAGCCGCATGTACGTGTTGAACATTCAACCTGCCACAGCGGAGCTGGCTTCATCCCTCGTCTCTGTCTTCACTTCGTTCCACTTGGTCTGACGTGAAATATGAGGAACCTTCTTTGACCTTTCTGAAACTGACTGCGGCATCATTTACATGCAGATGTTGTCGGCTGTTACCGAGGTTGGAATGAAGCTCTTAAAAGCTCCAACCGCAGTAAAAACACATTATCAGGTACTCCTGATGCATGGGTAAATAATAATAATCTTTATTTGTAGAGCACGTTTAATACAGACTATGTAGCTCTAAGTGCTGTATATGGTCACAAACACATAAAAGACACATTAACACGTCGGCCTGATGACGGCGCTGGAGGAAAAGTCGGAGGATCAATGAAGTGAGTACGGATTCATCTTCTGGGGAACATGAACGTCTGTACGAGATTTCACGGCGGTCCATCCAATACGTGTTGGTGAGATTGGTTGGATGCATGACGACTGTCTGAAAGCAGGATGAATTGGAGCTGATTTGTTGTATTTCTGGAGGATGTATTTCCTCACTTGGAGGCAGCAGATAAAGTGTGAACCTGGCAGAGAGGAATTGGGATCGAGTACACAGAGTCGCCATCAAAGAGCTTAAACGGCGAGCTGTTTCCAGTTAAAAACGCTAAATTTTGGGCTTTTTAAATCCTAATTATTGGGGGAGAGGATTTTTTTCGGTAATACTTCACTTTGTCGGCTCTGTTACTCAAACTGAAAGGTTACCAGAGTCTGCAGAGGTGGCTCATGGGAGATTTCTACTGCTTAAGCATCAGTTAACCGGTGTCATCGTCAACAGAGAATCTCAGTGATCAAGACATCTTTTTAGTCCCTCCCTTCATTAAAAATAATAAAGTCAACAGACTCAGTGACAGAGATGAATTAGCTGTCCTACATGGAGCTCTGATGGAAAACTGGAGCACCGCTGTCTTCCTTGAAGTGGGTCACTGCCGTCAGTCACCCAAACTGAGGTCGACCAGAAAATGCCGCAGCCAGTCAGAGCAGGGAGGGGAGGTGCTGTCTGTCCCTCAGGACGACCACAGGGAGGGAGACCTCCTGTCGTCAGTGAGGCTGGTTACAGAACCTCAGTAGGTTCCTGGGTACTGGTGCAGTGTGCTGCTCACGACGTCACTGCTGGCGTGCTATACATTGACATGTAAAGCTGCTAACGTGATCACAGCACACATAAGTAAAAGTCCTGCATTCAAAATCTTACTTAAGTAAAATGATGTTCAGTTCATCACAAACATTCAACATCAACACATCTGGAGATCTGGACAGGAAGGAGATGAAAAACTGTAATCTGAAAAGTATCTAAAGCTCTGAGACAAATTGAGTGGAGTAAAAAGTACAATATTAACCTCTGAGATGTAGATTTATAATAGTATTTGAGTAAATGTACTTAGCACCATAATCTTATAGACATAGTTGGCATATTAAGAGTGGTGGAATGCTGCTTGCTGCCATTTTTCTGACACAACTTCTCATGGATGGAGCTACCGAGCTCTCTAATCCGGCCTACAGAGTGACCCTTTAAGTTTTGCTTGAAGTCTCTCTTATCTAAAATATATACAGAGGGCAAAAGGCTGATTCATTTCCATAAACACCCAGAACAGGTGACAGTGACAGCTTACAACAGGAAGCACACCCGTCTGTCTGTCAGTCAGCCAGTCTGAGGCCTCATTAAACTCCTGAGGATGCAGCTCTTAATCCAGCCGGGAATTAGCGCAGCATCACGCAGCTTAATACCACCAACCGGCCCACAACAACCCTCTGCTGCGAGCGAGGAAATTAACGAACCATCTTCTGTCTGCAACACGTCAACAGCTTCTTCAAAAACTAAACAAGGAGGATTCACCGACGCGGAGCTCTGACCGCTCCACTACTAACACATCCAACGAGGAACAGACCAACGCGTGTCAACACTGCTCGCTTTTTATAGGGGGACGTTTTGAATTAACATCTGTTATATTATTATCTTTTTTATTATTATTATCTGATCACATAACTGTCACTTTACCGACCAACGTTTGCTCTTTTTATTATTATTCTCTTCTTATTTTATTTTACTTTTCATATACCTCGTATCTTTTATTTGTTTTACTTGCTCTATGTATCCGTACTACTTCCATCACTGTGCTGCAGCAACAACAACTGAATGTCCTTTTTAAAGGTTCATCTTATCTCAACTAAATCATTTTCTTTAACTGTATTGAAGACAAACATCAGATTTAAGATAAAACAATTTAACTGAATGTGAAAAGAAGTTTTGTTTTTGGGGCGTAAACAGGCAACAAGTCAAAGAAATATATCTATATATATATATCCTGCATTGTTATTAAAATGAATGATTGCAGTTTTCATTCAGTCCTGCTGTGTCTGGTTCTGTTTCCTGCTCGAGGAAAACGTGGCGGCAGCTGGCGCATCACAAATGTTTTGTAGGCGGCGTGGACGGCTGGAGCCATATGGCCGACAGCATCACGTGACGCACCAATATTGGATTAATGACACACACACACACACACACACACACACACACACACACACACACACACACACACACACACACACACACACACACACACACACACACACACACACACACACACACACACACACACACACACACACACACACACACACACACACACACACACAGCTGTTCAGGACTCAACCACAGTCAACAACATAGGACGCTTCCATTGAACTATTGCTGGAAGCTCTGGAACCGCTCTCTGATTGGCTGCCTGCTGCACATTAAAAATTGCATATTGGGATCGTTCATATTTCCGAGTCACTAATTAATTGTCTGTCACGGCGGGTTAGGGACAAACTCTCCGAGGTTCACCAACAGGTCACTGATTAAATCAATTAACCAATCGGCCGACAGTCAGCGGCCCCGCTGCCTTTGTCTAATGATAAACCTCTAAACCCACCAAAGTCCCGTCATCATTACCAAATCACACCGACGTGCTAAATGTTATTGTGACATAAACAGATTAAAGCTGCATTCAGACCGTGTCAGCAGAATGGGATGAACAGGAACCCCCCCATCATTCTGACTTGGGAGCTTTTACACATTAATCCAATTTGATGACAGTCTGGTAGCTCTTGTTACACATACCCAGTAGTTTGTTAATTAAAATGAGTAACAATGTGAATCTTATTCATTAACTGTTAATAACTATCCCTGTTGACTTGCTTCACTTTTCGAAAGGTCAGCCAAATTGACACGGAAAAGGATTCTGGAATATATTCTCTTTGACTTTGTTAAGTTCAGTCAGTGAGGCTCGCTGCTAAATTACCGCAACGTCATCTTCATTGCAGGTTTTGGTTACAGAGTAATAGTACGTTTTCCACGTGTTTTTAGACGCAACGTGCGAACGGCCCCCGATGAGTGTTGTTAGCTTGTTAGCTTCTGGACAATCTGCTCGAGGTCAATGCCTAGTTCACACTACACGACTTTAGCCCTGATTTTACGCCCGCCGAGTTTTTGGAGCTGCCCGACAAAAGCCCCAAATAACGTCTTTTCACGCGTCACTTCCTACTGGTGTAAGATCTAGCAGTGTGTGTGACCCCACGTCGCCACTTTAACGACTTCAAGACCCCCCCGATTAGGTGTGTGAACCACACAGCGGTCTGACGATTGTGAAAAGGTCTTGAGCTTGGCTTAAGGTGTGAAAGCGCCTTGTCATGCCCCACTAGTGGTCAGGATGCAGCAACAGAACGCTGCTCCGTGTCGTCTGTTCTGTCGCACTAAAGCCTCGCAAGCTCGACAAAAAAACGGAACAAAATATCAGATGTTAGATATGAACATCAGCATCAGGCTGATATCGTAAACCATGACGGTTCCCTATGATAGTTCCTTATCGTATGAGGAATACTGACACAAAACTCTTCCCACATGACCTTGGACAGCGTGCGAGTGTGTGTGTGCGTGTGTGTGTTTCTGGTCACTGTGGCAACAGTTACCAAGCAGCAAGGCGAGCTCAGCTGAGCCCTTGCCTGCAAGATGAGGACGCATCGTAATGATCAGGGTGCGCTGCGTCGCAGAGGAAGCACGTACGAAACGTTTAGGGATGATTTAGCTGTTGGAGTCACGTACTAAACACTAAACACAGACTGAGAGAGTTGCACCAAATTCACAGTCACTTTTAGACAGATCTGAGGTCTGAATCCTTTGTTTTTCATCTGTTGTCAGAGCTACAGCTCTCTGAATGTCAGCCACTGTGTGGATGTTACACACTGCTGTCTGAATAACAATAAGGTTTCTGGAAAGAGAAGTTCAGCTCTTTATTTCCTCAAACAGACCTTCCTCCTCCATCTCATCGTGTTCCTCATTTATCCTTCAACACGCGAGGGGGAAGATACCCGATCATCTGAAAACCATCTCCTCTTCATTCAAATGTTTTAGATTAAAAAAAAGACATTTGGACACATCTGATGTTGCTGAATCCCAATAATTCTGTTCAAATGAACCCACTTTGGAGTAAAGTTGTGGTTTGATAAATGCTGGTGTGTTTTACATATAAATGAACGCCCGTTACATTCAAGCCCGTTCCAAACGAGTTCACACAATGCTGATGAAGCACATCGCCGGCAGGGAAAGCTTTCTGTATTTCTCAGTATGCCTTACAACAATAACCCAAACAACAAAACTATTTAGTATGCTGGAAAAAACTTCCAAATACAGAGAATGTCATCACCTGTCATGAGTTTCAGCCTCTAGAATCTGCACATGTGTTCTTCTAAACACTGGATCTCACCTTCATCTTTCATGCAGGTCTGTGCAAAGAGTTTGTAAAAGACATTGATTATCTTTTTGTGAATACAAATCACTGGATTGGACTTTTGATTCAAGACGTTTTATTGTTGATGGAAGTCTGCCTCCCTTTGCCCTCCGTGACTGGGGTTAGAGCTTAAAGGATAAGTCTGAGGAGATTCTATATTTCTTGTCAACTAATCTCATGTTCAGACCCAAACCGACGGTGAATGTATCGACTAACCAGCGTTGTGTGTGTGTGTGTGTGTATCAAAGCCTGATATCTGTTCTTCCATCACATCAGTGAACGGTGTCACTGGATCACATGTTCCCTCATCACCATGAACACACACAGTGTAGTTTATTTTGACTCAATCACACACACATATTTGTGTTTTTAATGATTTGACAGTATGAACGAATGGGCTTGGAGCTGAGAGCCACTGACAGGAAGTCAGAAAGTGCTGAGAGACGCACTAACATGCTGTTGGTTTGGGTCTTTTAATGGGATTTGTTGACATATACAATAACACCGGCATTATCCTGTGATTAACGTTGCTGTTCCGTTCCGGTCAGGTGTTGTAGAGATGACTAATCGGGGTGGAAGTTGGGCTAAAGTCAACAGAGAAACTGACTTTAACGCAACATCCCCACCAACAGAATGAATGAATCACAGATTACTTAACAGGGGACATTATCATGGTCAGGTTCAGGAGAGACGAAAACCCAAAAATGTCAAAGAAGTCAAACGGAGGATGAAGCAGCACTGCAGCAGCGTGGGTGAAAAGGTCTTTTAAACCTGGGGAATACCTCCATACGCAGTGAAGACAATGGCACAATGGCGGTGTTCTATTATTAGTGGGGAGCTGATCTCAGAGCGTCTGGTCGGGACATTTGTCAGTACGACGGGGAGATTTCCGTCAGGTCACAAACACAAAACACGTTTCCCTTCTCAGATCTGCATCTTCTGATGAGCACTCTGATGGTATTGATCCAGGAAGTCATGTTTATCCTCCGTTTAACCTGAGACCATTACACGAGTTCTACTTCATACAGTGTGATCACATTTATAAATGTTACACCAGTGATTCATAAATCTTCTTATTGTTTAGCATCACTCTTAGACGCCTGAACACTGCTTCAATTTAAAGGGCCATACCGGTGTTCTTTAAATGTTTTCTCTTGTTATTTAAAAGCAGGTAAAGTTGACCTTCAGTCCTTTTTGGAGAAAAATTAAAACAATGCAAATGCAGCGCATGTGGTAGCTGTGGCTCATTTTAAAGATATTTAAATCCCTTATAATGGCCATACAGCAGAGTTAAAGCTTCATTATTATTATTAAAACATGCTATATCAGCATTATTGGTGGAAGGAGTATTAATATTAATATATATATATATATATATATATATATATATATTAATATGAACAGGAAGGCGATTGTATTGATAATATCAGAGTCAAAGTCTGTTTTTTGGGAGTTTGACAGAATATAAATATGTATGATAGGTTGAATGAACCACACTGGACCATGAATAATACGGAGGTCATGTTATTGTCCACCATGCTTAACTCGTTGTGACGAGTTCAATTATATATTCTGTCAATTTGATTCAACAAAAAGAGGGTGTTAATGCTGTTTCAAAGACTGGTAACCGATCATTTATACCTTTGTTTATTTGTCCTAAAAGTCCAGTAGTACCTATAAAATCACCACCACGTAAACCATTCTACCAACATTGTAGATTGTCGACTAAGTTCTTCACATTTAAAAAACAAAAGTCAGAGAACATGGCCTCAGTGCTGTAAAGGGCAGCTATACAGACCTGGACCCTCAACACTTTGATGACAGAAGTTTGACACATTACAATTATGTGAAGACAATGTTAATGATTATACACAATTATCACTAAAGCTCTAGTTCAGTCAGGGATAAAACCCCGAAAATCAACATTTGAAGAGCAGCACTATATAGATATCTGACCCATTTCAGATACTGCTTTCCTTATCATTTCACCTTAACATTAATATAAGATTTTAACATGTTAAATTAAGGGATTCTGTTCAGGAATAACCTGCAGTAGTAGTAATGAGGATGGTGCCAGTTTATATGGAGACAGTAACAGGTGAAAAACCACATAAATAAAACAGAATGAAGTGTTTTACACTCACCGGCATCATGCTGGCAGTTTTCCGCTCTGTCGCACCCAGACTGCAGCCGAAACCATTAACGCATCCTCCTCCTCTGCGGTCCGTGTGTCTCCTCTGTCCGCTTCATTCACATCACATTCATCTTTATTATCATTTCAATATAAATATATAAATATCAGCTCCTCCTCGACCTGTTGCAGTGAACCAGCGGGCCTTTAATTCCCTGTCTGCGGTCCGATCCCTCTGGAGAGAAGAAGAAGAAGAAAAGAGGATGGTTTCGCAGAAGCTGTGCATGAGGCTGCAGGAGATAACAAACACAC
This sequence comes from Anarhichas minor, assembly GCF_050575085.1. Taxonomy (NCBI): domain Eukaryota; kingdom Metazoa; phylum Chordata; class Actinopteri; order Perciformes; family Anarhichadidae; genus Anarhichas; species Anarhichas minor. The sequence goes on along the minus strand of NW_027466460.1, from coordinate 14,206,799 downwards.
CCCGCCTACAAAATAAAACGTGAGTAGTTTTGATGACAAAGCTGCAGCAGCTCTCCCGCTGAGCGGTAATCCTGCTCAACATCCAGGATCCGTCTGACTTGTGAGCGTGTTTGGATCAAAACCATTCAATCAACGCAGACCGGTCACCAGCCGGCGCTCCGCTGGAGAGCAGAACAACACTTCCGGGACGAGTTTTCACAATAAAAGGCCGGATTTGTTAGATTACAGTATCCTGGTTCCAGATCTTTGAATCAATAATAGTACATACAAATAATAAAACCACAGACAATGATAAAGAAATTGTAATAAATAGATCAATGATGAATCTAATTTAAATTAATTACTAAAAGGCAGTAGTGGAGGAAATATTAAAGATCTTATACTTAAAGTAAAAGTAGAAGCCAAATACCACAGGATAAAAAATACTCTTACTAGCAAAATTCCTGCATTAAAAATGTCTAGCTTATAGAAGTATTAACATCAAGATATAATTAAAGTACCAAATATAAAAGTACTCGTTATTCAAAAAGCTCCATGAATTAATATTGTGTTATTAGATTATAAGTATAGATGCATTAATATGTAAGAATAGTTAATGTTACAGTTGGTGAAGGTGGGTGGCTAAGTTAAAGTATATGCTTATAACATTAATGATTTAATAGTTGACTTTGTAATCTGAATCAGCAATGTAATTTATAAGTAAAGCTGTTAAATAAATGTAGTGGAGTAAAAAGTAAAATATTTTCCTCCCATCTGTAGTGGAAGTTAAAGTGGCACAAAATTGAACTATTCACATAGGCAATAGCTCAACATTGTACTGAGGTGAAAGTCTGCTTTCTTTCCCCTAATGTGGACTCAAACTAATTGACAGACACTGTAATTTGTGTAAAAAGGCATTTAATTCAAATATACATAATGTCTTATGTGAAAACAAGTGTTTTTTTTCTTTTTTTTAACCACTATCGTTTAAAATATCAACTTTTACGCGTTTTTATTTTGAAGGGTTTGTTGCCAATATTCCGGTTCTAATAGTAGAAATTGATGGAGCTCGTCACCAGGATCTCCTGGCAACGAGAATAAACTCCTCCTCGTTTCTCTCGTTGGTGTGTGAAACATAAATTATTATTTTTGCCTCTTTATTCAGATCCTGAAGTTAATCCGGTCATCTTCATCTTTATTTCTTTGGAGTCACTTGTGCTTTACTTACTACATTTTAAAAGCCAATATATATATATATATATATATATATATATATATATATATATATATATATATATATATATATATATATATATATATATATATATATATATATATATATATATATATATATATATATATATATATATATATATATATATATATATATATATATATATATGTTTTACTCCACTAGTATTCATCTAACTATTTTTTTTATTGCAGTGTGTAAAGTTGTTTGATTACATAATATAGACAGAAATAATATCCATAATATATCAGCGCTTTGGTTCTGGACGAAGAGAAGCACCATCAGCACGTCATGGACCTGTGGACCATAGGGACAATGGGATTGGACAACACAATAACTTAGCAGTAATAACAGATACCTCCAGGTGCTAAATAAACAAAATTAATATGTGTATATTTTCACTTCATATGTATTTTGTTTTACCTGCAAGGACACAGAAATGGTCACAGTGCATAAATAAAACCATCAAATGTGTGAATGGACTCATTTAAAAAGAATACAAACACATTCAGAGTTGATGAAGGTAATGAATATACGTTTATTGTAGATGATTGTAGAGAAAAATGTAAGAAGAGTTTAATTTTAAAACAAATTGTTAATTAATACGGTAATAGCTATGTCTGACCAGCAGAGGGCAGCACTGCGCAGGATGTTAGTATTATCCCTACAAAATAACAGTGTAATAAAATAATACCTAACTGGAAGCAGAACAATAATAAACCAGAGAAGGCATCTGTGTTAAAAAATAAATATGCCCGGATGAAATGGCAACACATTTGTTCCTTAATGTTGTCCAAACCCATCGAACAATACGGTGAAACATTTATTTTGAAACCGGAAGTGCTCCATTTATCTTCCTGGAGTGAAATTTGCAGCCAACACGAACACACGTGGATAACAGAGCTCAGCATAAGAGGATTTAAATAACTTGATAACAAGGTAAATACACATCATTGTCATCTGAACCACTATAGAGTGAGTTGGAGCCTCTTGTCCGTAATATGGACAACATGTTTACGTCGCTCCGGACTACTTTCCGTTACGAGTTGATGTCGAGTAAGCAACGTTAAGTGAGACCAAGTTAACAAAATAAAACATTAATATTTCTAAAACATCTGCATCAAAACTGGGCAGAAATGATCCCGAATCCAAGTGTAACTCTTAATCGATACACTAACATATCTTAAATCGTATGCTGCCCTGTTTTTATATCTGTAAACCCGATAGGAAGTCACAAAACGCTGTATTTTGTACGGAGTCCTTGTTACGAGTGTAAAAATCCAAGATGGCGCATAATCTTCCTTTTTTTTATATATAAATATTTTTTTAGCAAATTGCACGTGCAAAATCATTCATTCAAACAAATTGGGAAAAATAGCAAAAAAAAATGTAATACATAGAAAATAATTAAAAAAATTAAAATAAGTAAATCAATAATACAAATAAATATTTAAGGGAGAATTTATAATTGTATGTTTACATACTTTACAGGCAACGTCCTGACAGTTTTAAGGCCTGTTTATTGGTACAAGATCATGTACAGTTCAAATTTTCATAAAATAATGCCAAATCCTGTCAATAAGAAATTGCAAAACATCTTTCCATCATTTTGTTTTAGAGCACTCACAAAACAGAAAAGATGGAGGCATGGATCTTATCCTCTTACTGACTTCTATCAACACATAAAGGAACATTTCATCCTTCAGTTTATCACAAACATTCAACATCAACACATCTGGAGATACGAGGTTTAAACTGGACAGTAAGGAGATGAAAAACTAACTAAAGCTGTCAGACAAATGTAGAAAGTACAATATTTACCTCTGAGATGTAGTGTAGTTGAAGTATAAAATAGCATTAAATGGAAATACCTTCTGTCCCAAACTGCCATCAGTTCTAACACTTCTCTGGTTTTCCACCGTCTTCATCTCCCAGAACCACAGAAACCGCGATGAAGGGGAAAGAGAAGCAGCGGCGGGACGTGAAAGTCTCAGAAAAGAAGAATATGGCGGCGAGCAGCAGCAGCAGCGGTGATGAAGACTCGGACGTGGAGAGGAACTTCGCTCTGCTCACTGAAAGAGGAGGAGTAGCTGAGGAGGGGGAGCCGCACCACGGAGGAGAAGAAGAAGTCAGTGAGGAGGATGAAGAGGAAGAGGGGTCCGATGGCAGTGCTGAGGAGGAGGAGGAGGAGGAGGAGGGATCGGGTGGTGGTGAGGAAGAAGAGGAGGACGAAGACAGTGAAGCCTCCGAGGAAGATGTCGATGAAGGTCCAGCGGTGGCCGGCGGTAGCGGCGAGGTCCAGATGAGAGACGACGTGAAGAAAGGTGAGTTTATCAGCAGAATATCAAACACGGAGAAATGAAACGACCTTGTTCAGTCAACACCCGCCCACTGAGAGGACTTTTAATTTATTTAATTTAAGTGTTGAGGGTTCTCCTCAACGTCTGACATCAGTGAACAAAGCTGCTCTGTTCTTACTGCTGAGATTGCCAATGAATCATTGCTGTCGAGCCCCGAGTCTCTGAAGTATATTATTTTTTATATAACCTTTATTAAATCAGGATAATCCCACTGAGATTCCTGAGAACAGATCACAATCGTGAGCATTCGGACATTCTCAGTAACGCCGTGAGGGGATTTCTTTAAATTTGGCACAAACGTCCACTTTGACTCCAGGTCCAAGGATCGTTTATTGTCATTATGCAACACAGGAGTGATGACATTTTGGACAAACATGAATGTAATCTGCAACTTGACGGGAATAACGACCACAAGGACGTCAATTCTAGTAAATCAGTCCATCAAATAGGAAATACTTCAACCTATTCATATTTGGTGTCGTTGGAAACGTTCAGATCTCCGCTAGAATATAAACCGAAGTCTGACGTGATTGAACACAGTTTGGCTGCACAGCGTGAGTTTGTAAAACCTGTTGACGGTTTGTCTTCTCTCATATGTTCTCACACTTAGTGGGATAAAGAGAGAAGTCCGTCGGCGTACAGTGACGACGACGGACTTCTCTTGGTAAAACGTGACTCTCTCCGTTCTCTGACCCGCCCAGAACTCTCCATCATGTCCTTCGAGGAAGTCATGAAGCTGCAGAACCAAGTGGGAACCAAAGTTTACAACGAGGTGGCGTACGGCAGCAACAAGAGTCAGGCCCCCAGCAGAAAGAAGCGACTGAACAAGAACAGGTGAGCACGTCTCAGCAGCTGCAGACGGCCGCTCCGTCTTTCAGTATTCACCCCTCGTGTGTGTGTTCTAGACGTGTTTGTGTGTTTGTGTTTTCAGGCCGATGGAGATTTCAGCCAAGAGACGAGCTCCGTTCCTCCGTCAGGTCGTCTCCGTCAGGAAGCCGGTGAGTGAAGGAGACCTGCAGACTCCACACAGTCTGTGTTCTTATACGTGCTTCAATTATTCTGTTCCTGTCTTGTTTTCTCTTTAAAGACGTCGAGAGATCCTCGATTTGACGACCTGTCTGGAGAATACAAACCTGAGATTTTTGAGAAGACGTTTAAATTCATCAATGACATCAAACAGAGAGAGAGAGAGGTGAGAGAGCTCCGGATCACCGCTGGTTTAAACCGGACTCAACAAGAATAGAGAACATCTGTGTTCTGCCGTAGACGCGGTTTTAATGTCAGCGAGTTGGACTGAAAATGAACGCAACGGTGTTGTTCGTCTGCAGATCGTCCAGAAGCAGCTGAAGAAGACGAAGAAGAGCAACGTCCAGAAGAAGGAGAAACTCGAGTTCCTTCTGAAGAGGATGGTGAGTCTGAGTGTTGCCTCAAATACAAACCTCTGAAGCACAAATTGTCCAAAACCGACCTTCGGTTAAGCTTGGTGCTTCACAATAAAAGCTCCGTGATGGTGTGATGGTGTATGCAGTGAGTCTGTTTTAAATGTCTGAACCGTGACTTCTCTCTCTGCAGGACAACCAGGAGCGAGCGAGGAAGAACCGAGAGCAGCAGAGAGAGAGAGAGCTGCAGTTCAAGAGGCAGCAGAGAGAGCGAGCCAATCAGGGCGCACGACCGTTCTTCCTCAAGAACTGTGAGTTCACGCTGAATGTTTCTGTCTGCACGTCCGCTCGCTTCATTTTCACCACTAACGGAGTGAAGATGCTGCATTTTGTTGAACTCTTCGTCGTTTGTTCTTTTGCAGCTGACAAGAAGAAGCTGCAGCTGGCCGAGAAATACCAGGAGCTGAAGAAGAGCGGCAAACTGGAGAGCTTCCTGGGCAAGAAGAGGAAGAGGAACGCTGGAAAGGACCGCAGGAAGCTGCCCAGACAGCTGGAGAACAAGAACGTTCAGTGACTCAAAAACACCTGAAGAAGAAGAAGAAGCTGGACGGAAATAAAGAGACTGTAACGACCTGTCTCAGCCTGCTGGTGGAGCTGTGCTCTGTTTGTTCATGATGTCGGATGAAGGACTGAGTTCATCTCTGGCGTCACATTTATTTCACTGTAAAGTTAAAGATCTTTTATTGTAAAATATTTCTGGTGCATTCAACGATGCTCGGACATCCGAACATTCACATTTTTAAAAGCATCGTAAGTCCCTTCGACGTTGAGGACGGACACTTTTTGTGGGACTTTCCAGCGCGTCTCACGGTCACAACCTGGGTTGTTGAGAGTCCACGAACGCATCATCAGTGAGTTTTATTCGGTCTCTGCTGTGAGTCGCGGCCCAAATAAAATAACCGAACATCGACTGATCGATTTTCTGTCCGAAGAAATTAACCGAACTATCCGAAGCTGGTGGTTGTTTTCCTGCAGATGAATTCTGGTCCGTTTGTGCTGTGAGCAAGTAGACGTCTTATCAATCTGTTCAGTTGATGTAGTTTGTCACAGAATTTCCAAGTTAGAACTTCAGTTGAGTGTCCGTGTAGTCGCATCTGTACAGATGTGATGAGATCACTGGAAACATCTGCTTCTCCTCAGAAACGCTGACTTATGTTTAACTCACCTTTTTTCTTTTTTTATAAATAAAACTATAATTCTATGTTGTGTTTTTGTGTTTTTTACTGAAAGTGCTTAAAAGAAAAAGTAACATAAAATCATAATAGTTAATTTTGAAAGACAAGATAATATTGATAACTGTTGCCCCTAAAAGCCTTTAAGTTAAAGTAAGAATTACTTTAACTCATTGAAACAAGCTTAGCTGTGATGCACATTAAACATGTGAAACATAACTCGGCTCAGCGTACTGAGGGATATTTCTTTACTTTAAAGTTTCTATTTTGATCTGAATTTTTCAGGTAATTCTAATTTCACTGTCTGGAGACGGTTAATAAACACGGACTGTAAAAACACTGCAGATGTCAAAATCGAGCGTAAACCTCGACGTGATGCATTCGAGCACTCGCTCACTGATGCAGCCTGTAGCTCAGAGACAGAAGAGGTTATCTGTGTCCTGGACTGTTGGTCCAGAGCAATGAATCGTGCTTCCAGTGTAAAGTGTGTAAACGCCACTTTATTAATAAGGTGTTTGAGAACAGAGGAGCTGTTTTATGAGACGCTCCCACCAATCATGCACAGTAAATTAGTTCTGATGAACTTTGTTAGATCTGAGCTGTGGTCAGTGAGTCTTTGAGGCTCTGTAGTGACACACGGTGGACAGCAGGGGGGGCTACAGGACGGAAGACTGCTCAACTCCCATCACTTTATAGATAGTAAACTAGCTGTTGGTGCACATTCAGATATGTAGGTCTGGTTTATCCCGTCCCAAAAGCCTGATTTGTTACAGTCTGTATTTTATTAATATCCTTGTATGCATTGAGGTTGTAGAAAGTCCTCTATGCATATACAAGTTATTTTGTATGAAGTCTTTGTTTTAAACGCTGTACAACGGTTCAGACAGACTGAAAAGGGAGAAAGCGACAGAGATCTCTCTGAGCAACAGTTCAATGAGAAGAGAATAAATCAGTCATTTTAAAAATAATCTGGATTATTCAATCTAGATCTCAAGAGGAACAGGTTCCTGTTTCAGTGTCTAGTGTCTCACAGTAAAGGCCTCTGAGCCGAGTCTCCCTCACATGTACTCACAGCTGCAGCTGATTAAACTGATTGAGCTAACGAGCGACTTGTTACCTGAACAATTAATTAACTTCATCTGCTGCAGCTTTGTTCAACCTGCTGTGACTCCAAACCCGCTTGGTGGAAGAAGTATTCAGTTTGAAGTTAAAGTACTAATTCACATGTGAAAATACAAGTAAAACCTTAATTATCTAAAAGTATTAATGAATTATCAGCAAAATGTACTTAATGTATGAAAAGGAAAAGTACTTTTTGTGCAGTAAAATGTTCCCTGTCAGTGTTTTACTATTATATCTGATGTTTCTGGATTAATATCACTGCTGCATTAATGTGTTTGTTGCATTTCACTGCTGTAGATGTTTTTAACTCCTTTATATCCTGTTGTCTAGTTTAATCTACACCAAAGCATCATATTCTATAAGATCATCATGTGTTTGTAGCGTCTCTGTCCTGTGAGAACCTCGTATCTCTAGAAAGTCAAAAGTCGTTTCTGTCTTTGTTGTGACGGTGTGTGTCTGAAATATTAAGTTCAGGATAGACAGACACAACAAAAACAAGCTCATCCTTCATTCACCACCACAGTAAAGTCACCAGCTCTTTTTCAAGTTTAAGTTTAAGTTTTGAGCGACCGCACAAAGGGTGAGGAGGAGAGATTCCCCCCCCCAGGATGAATCCTCATGGATGTACACATCAAACAGCAGTTTGACTCTGTACGGTGGCCTGTAGGGTTCAGAAACAGGAAAGCCACATTTTCACCGTAAAACAAGTAAACAGACAGAAATAGAAAACAAGCCTTTAAAAGCAACAGAAGTTAACAGAGTGAAGTTGTGGTCGAGGGCTGTTGCTGTCGTTACAGCTGTTATGAGCAGAAACTACCAGATCATAAATGACAACAATAAAAATGTCTTCAACACAGGATGAAGTATCAGCATGCTAAACAGAGGAGGAGGGGAGACAATGTGATTCATGTTTTTCTGCACTTCTGAAAGTTTGGGTAAAGCTGTCGTCGGGTAGTGCAACAAAAACAACACAATCAGAAAGAACCAGAGACGTGACTGAGGTCTTCACTGATGTGGCTGTAGATGCTGGCGTGTTGTCAGTGATACAAAGCCACAGTAAATGACTCCACGTATTGATTAATCAAACTGATCTGGAGTAGTCGCAGCCACAGTACTAACATCTGGAAATGTATGTTTCTATATTTTTCAAATGTTTAAAATTACAGCGACAAAACAGCTGAATTATACAAACTCCACTAGCAGCTTAAACACTCTGTAGTTTAACAATCATCACGAGCTCTTACACTTCAAACTGACACTTTCACTGTTTTCAGTGCTGACATTAGTTAGTGGATACACTTAAACTACCTCCAGCACTGAAACTAAATAGATTGTATTGCGTTCACATCCACTAACAACTATGATCAGCTCTTGCTCTTTAAATGACGTTTCAACTGCTTGCAGTGATTCCACTTTAACTGCTTCTATGACTTTTATTTTAACCGACACTTGAAATCCTTTCAGTGCTTTAACTTCAATTGACACTTCAGATCCTTTCGGTGCTTCACCGTGAAGTGGACTGTAACTCCCACACAATATACGGTTATTGAGACTGCTGTAGTATTTAGAGCTCTTATACTTCAAACTGACATTTCATCCGTTTTAGGTGACTCCACTTCACCGAAACACACTTCAACTGCTTTCAGCAACACTCTTAAGCCTATTTCAGCTGCTTTCAATGCTTTTTCTTGAACAGACACCTTCAACGTGATCTCATGAGAAGGCGTGGTAAGAAATGAATCAGTACAAACTGTTCCTAATCCATGCAAGGTGGCTGATTTGACCTGCAACAGGTTCCATCAGCTCTGCTGTGGTTGTTAGTTGCAAATAGAGAGTGTGCAGTATTTCTTTCTCTCTCGCACCCTGAGGCCCCCGGTGTCTTTAAAAGTCAATTAGCGGTGTATAACGAGAACACAGAGCTTTAGACCTTTCTCCACGCTGAATCCCCTTTTCTCTGCTCTCTGACAGGTGGCATTCATCCCATCAGATCGCCTCACAATCCCCTCTGTCTAACAATACGGGACAAGGTGGAGGCCCCCACCCGGGGGGGGGGGGGGGGGGGCAATAATACAGGGCCTTATATTCATGAGCTAATACAACCCATTCAACTCCAACCCGTCCATCACCCACCAACTTCTTCTTTTGTGTCGTCGCTGTAATAAAAGTTATAGAAGACTCTTCAGTGTTGCTGATCGTGGAGGGGTTAGTGTGTGTGTGTGTGTGTGTGTGTGTGTGTGTGTGTGTGTGTGTGTTCTAGAGGAGCCTCTTGTTGATGATTTTCACAATAATAGTTATAAAATCAAATCATTAAAGCAAACAATATTACATTTTCTATACATACAGACAAAAATACAATTAAAAACAATAAAACAACACAAAAGGTCTTATTTAACAACTACTCAACAGGTTTTTCCCTTTTTATTTTTTACCCCACACTTTAAAACTGTTAATCTATTTAGTTAGCTCGCGAGTGTTTTATTTATAAAAATAGAATTACTATTGATCATGACGTGTAGACTGCAATTCTTCATTTCAACTGAAATAAACAGAAAAGGAGAAATAGTTAAAAGGTACAAACTAATGAGGTCAAGTCAAATCAATTCTATTTACAGCATATGAATATAGGACATTTCATTTTAAATATGCATGTGCATAATGAAAAAGTAAAAGTAAAAATCACACAAAAAACAATGAAATTGAATATTGACGATTTATTTTCAAATTTGATTACACAATTTAATTTCAATTTTGTGAACTCTGGGCTTCCATATGTAAGCTTGGCAGTATGGCCTTAAATCTATATCATGGTATAATTATGAGGCTGCAGGAGTGAATTGTGGGAAGTGTTGTTCAATGCTGAACCTTTTAAAATACTGCTGTGTAAATGTTTTCCCAGACTCATGACTCAAGTTCCTTGAAACATGAAAACGACACAAACATTCTCTCAGGTGAACCTGCTCTTCTGCCCACATCGGATGGATTTTATCACTGGGCGGAGTTTTGGGATGAACGTTATCATTGTTCTTGACTTGAAGTGGCCATCGACAGACGGTGTGTGCCGACTCTCCCCCTCCCCCACCAGGTGAACACGCCCTCCGCGGTTTTCATCCTCCTTTCTCTCCAGTTTCAAGCGTAACGGATGCCTCGCCGGGACCGGACCCAAACCTCCGCTCTCTTTCCAATCCATGGCCGCTCTAGTCGTCCATTGTTCCCACTGAGACCCTGCGTGTCATGAATAGCCAATAAAAAGCCCATCCTGAAGAAAAGGTGCTCGGAGAAGCCGCGATGGCCTCCATACAGCTCTCAGCGTGGAAACCATCTGTTCGCTCGGCCCCCTTGCTCGCCGTGTGAAAGGGATAATTGAGTGTTATAGAGAGCGGAGAATAGATCCCTCTGCTACTGATTTGTATTCTTTAGAAAGAGCCAGGGGTTTCACACCACATCTGCCCCTCAGCCCCATTCAGCCTCATTCACTGTCCCATCAATTAGCACACTCAATTAAGCCCTCATAATCCTTTTAGCGACACACAAGGGCTCCATCGAACGCCACGCCCGCCATGGAGAAGTGGCAACAAATGAGACTTTAGTGACTGTTTTCTTTGGGAAGAAGGAGGGGAAACAATGCAGGCTGACGGCAGTGTGAGTCCTTCAACACTTCATAAGAAGAGTTGATGGTTGAAAAGCCGAGTGCCGCTGCAGCTGGCAGCAGCCGCCGCCAAGCGTGTACGAGCTCCCTGCTCTATTTGTCGGCCATTGTTCACCAGATCATGAGCTGCCTTTTCACTGCAATGCAACAATTAATTGGAGGAGGGCTGAATAGAGAGGCAGTCAGTCGGGCACATGCAGGGCCGGAGGAGGTCCGCGTGCAGAGGAACTGTGAAAAAGGACTAAATGCCAACGGTGTCGACCCCGTCGCTGGTGATGAAAAGCTGCTGGTTTAATCCCCATTAGTGCCGCGTGAGCCACGACTGATATGAATCTAACAGGTCTAATCTGAGGCTCAGCACCGATACACAGTAGAACATATTCATATGGTAATATTTCATTCATTGTTTACCGTTCTGGTTCACGCCGTACACAACTGTACACTACGTGCTCAGCAGCAAACAGCAGGCAAGCTGGTGGACATAGTGGAGCATTTAGCAGCTAAAGAGACGGATATTTCCCAAGAGCTAAAAGAGGGAGAATATTTGGATTTACATCCATAACGTGAACACAAAGTTTCAAAGTTCATTCACCACGAGGGACATTTAGTAGCTCAAAACTAAACTAAATAAAACAAACTGTGAACACCAAATAAAAGAAAGAAAGTGCGATGCATAAAGCTGAATCAAAGTCGTGGTGGGGTGTCCCAAAATGTGTCTCAAATTGTACTCGGGGGACTTCCGGGGGCCCCCAGAATAACCAGTACTGGTTTAATGCCACTCCCTGGAGGTTTGGTTACATCTCTGTCAGGCGGAATGTATTTTAGGAATACGTTTATATAATAATGCAAAATGTACTTATGTCGATAGATATACTCGATGTGCTGGCGTTTTGGGTCATGATGATAAGGACATCTTCATGTCTCAAATGAGAGTGTCTAAAACGAGACACACACACACTGAGCCTTGGGAAAACACTTTAACACGTCGTATTAAAGTGCTATAATTGTTTTTATGGATTGCTTCTTGTAGCCATAATTGTTCACGACTCCATAAACGAGAGAGAAGTGTTTTCCAGATGGTTCATTAGAGCGCTGGAACCTTGCTTGAGCGTCTCGCTCGCGACGCGACGTGTAAAACAAGGAGAGAATCTGTTGAAGACTTCACTGAGAAAAGTGTTGAAATAAAAAACACATGCAGCTGACAGAGAAGGAGTTTTTTTCAGAACTCACAGGGACCGTGATGTCTGCTTCAATTTATTCTGCTGATGTAGTTTATGTGTGAACCCAGGATCTCTTACACCCTAAGCTACCCCTGAACCAAAAGTTACAGGACACCTCTTCTCTGTTTCAAAGAAAGACTCAAAACAAAAAGCAATCAATCGCTACTGGCCCAAACATCGGCCATTTATAAGGAGGGGTTCCTCCAAAGTGTCTTGCAGCACCGTGACGGGCCACAGTGGGAATGAACCTCCTGCCCTCTGGCTGTGCTGGTGCCTCGCTCTAACCACCGAGAGACCGCAGCCATGTTATTGTGGGATTCAAACCACGGCAGGACGTCAACAAAGAAGAAAAGCAGTTCATCGCTTTCGCCTTCTTATCAGCATCAACACTTTCCTTTCCAGAACACAGTTCCTTCTCTTTAACAGGAGAGCCCACTCTGCAGCGCTGTATGACTGGGTGTGTCAGTATTACATGTAAGTGAATGTTCTGCAGTTTGGCAGCAATGAGTGTAAAAGATTACTGGACATTTACAGAGTCATGGGAAACCCCTTGTCTCATGCATCCAGTCGTCATAAATTGTGTTCTTTATATGCATCTGGAGCCGAGTGAAACTCTGCTGCTGATAAAGTCTCCCAGACACTCAACCTCCATTTCATCTCCCCGAAAAGAAAAACTGTGAGGTGTTGACATGCCCACAAAAAAAAAAACGACACAAAATAAAAGCCTCAGAAAGAAGTCACTACATCACCTTCTTGCACCACGAATTTCAGAGGTTTGTGCAGATTCATTTCCCTCCTCTGTTCAGAAAGACATGATGCTTCTTGACAAGCGAAATCATCCACCAAATCTGACTTCCTCCCTCTGAGGAGTGCAGCTGTTAAAACTGTTGAGACAGCAGCAACATATATCCTCCTGAGGGCAGACTGACTCAAGCTTAGTTAGCTGTTCATTCAAAAAGTATAGGTTTGGAGTCCATGATCCCTCAAACACCAACAACGGAACTTTTGTAACCAGAGTTTAAACATCAAAATCTCCCGTGGAAACTCTGACAAAAAAAGAGTTACAGTCTCTTCAATTTCTCTTGATATTCTTTGGAAATTCTCTAATGCTACTCTAAAGAATAAAAGTATTTTCCTAATCCGCCTCAGGTTCCCGGTTGACATTTACAGTGCGAGTCTCAGATGTCACTGATGATGCAGAAGCCAGTCTGTCTGTTAAAGGTCACAAAGGACCGGATAAAAGAACCAAATATTTTCCTCACAGAGTCGCAGTAAGCGAGCGGGCAGCTTGTTTTTAAAGTGATGTAAAGAAGGTCAAACCGCAACAAAGGACCTGTACTGTACAGTGTGAGTAACGTATGTGTCTGACGCTCCCATACAGGGCACAAAGCATGTCTCTATGGAAAGGGGAAACATACGCGTGCTGCAGGAAGGAGTTCTAGTAAGGTATGTGGTTAACAAGCTTCAGGAATGTTTACATTTTTGCTCTACGACATCAAATACGTCACCAAATATCCCTCTGGTCATTTATGAAGCTTTTAGGCATCTTAAAAAACAAGTTAACACGTGGCTAAGAAGACTAAAGAGGTTGTCGGGGAAATTAAACGTGATCACAGCGAACACGTCCGCCTCTACAGCTTTGGTGTGTTTACACACGTGCATGTGACCGTGGTGTATAGTTTGTTTATAGCCCTTTTTTTTACTTATGGTGATTGCATTTACGCTTAAAAAATCATAAAAGTGGTGATTTTCTTGGTGAACAAAAAGCATCATGAACGTTTGTTTGTCACAAAGTTTATTTTCTGCAATAATCCAATATTTCATTGGCTTTCTGTGGAGGGAACCAGGGTGACGCTAACTTCTGGGTTGGCCTGCAAAAGTAGGTCATCCCTGCAGCCCTCTCTAACATTCAGGTAAATATAAAGCATGAATCACATAAATCCTCCAAAGGAAACAATTATTATAAAAATTTCTGTACCTGAAAGACCAAAGTATGTAAACCGCGATAGTCCAGGCAAAAACACAGGACCTATAGAATACCAAGCAGACCAACATGACGTAGAAGGCCGAGCTGAACGCCCTGATAAGGCAGAGCGGTGGTCTACAGACTCATTAACGGCCTTTATGAGTCCAGGAGAAGGTTTTTATCCTCCCGACTCAGTCGTCTGCTGCTGCGTTCCCCCCCGTCACGCTTCAAATAAAAACAACCCTCTTCTTCTTATCTGCAGCCGTCTTGGGTCGAGGTGAGAGTGAGTCAGAGCAGCAGCGAACGTCCAACGCTGCCGTTACTGTTTGTGATACAGTCTGCAGGTTTCCTCTCAGGACACCATGTTACAGTCTGTTTACAACCAGCAGCCTGCACAGAGTCCTATCACAAGTCTACCTATTCGTTCCTAAGTGCATTCGATTCATTCAATGTTTGTTCCACTCCACATTTAATCTAAAACTCACCTACAAATCGTACATGGTTGAATGCACTAAAAGCATCGGGTAAGTAAATGTAATGCAAAGTCTAGAAGATAGCATCTTCCAAAACTTTCTCCACACCTTTAAAACAATGCAATGCAACAGAGACAGTTATTATTCACTGAATGGGTGAAAAAAAATGTTCGAGAATTGAAGGAATCATCGGTTTGGTTGTAACATATTTCCACTCATTAAACAAACCGAATGAAGCGATCAGGTTACCGGGCTGTGGGCTGACCAGAGCTTATTAATAATTGACAGCGTCCTCTGATGGACTTCTATCACATCACAGCTGTCCTTTAACGTCGAGTAATCAATAACCAGCTCGTCTGCTGCTTTTGGTCGAAGCCCCAGTGGGAGTGCTGCTCTGTGGTCGGCGGCGTGGCTCTTCATTAAGATCAAGTGGTGCCAGCTGCCTGCTTCACTATCTGTGGTGTCTGTGTCTATTGATAAATCAATTGAGCTTTACACCTTCTCCGGGCAATTCTGTATTTATTTGATGGTACTTTTCTTTGGTTATTTAGTATTTGGATATGTATTTAGTTACATTTCTTCTGATGTGCTTATATTTCTCTTTTAGAGACACACACACCTCTAACCTGTGACTCTGTGGTTACCGAGCAGACTATGTGTCTCACCTTCGGGGCCTTCCTGTCAACAGCACAGACGAGAGGAACAACTTAAAAATAATCCAAAACTTAAATTTCCTCTTCGGCAAAAAAAAAAAAAAAAAAAGGATCTGGCTTCCAGCTCTGACATCATCACCTCTCCAGCTCTTGTTTAAGAGGTTTCCATGGAAAGCGCTGTTGTATACAACATCCGATACTCCCATACACATACACAGTGTCATGCAATATAAGCAATAGCCTCGACCTCGTCCTCCTCTCTGTGGACTCTGGGAATCGGCGAGGTTCACACTCATGAACTCACCCGTCTTCACTTAGTAAACTTCACTCTGGTAAACCTCAGTGCTCTTTCCTCAACCTCCCTGGTTCACCAACACTAATGCTCTCAGTCTGAAGGCCCCGAGGTAAGCGAGCTTTGGTTAAATCCCATAATGGCTCACAGATTTGTTGAGGTTCCTCTGACGGGAGGACAGAAAAACTCAAACACAGAGTGAGTGAATCTCTTTTTTGCCCAGATAGCAGCAGATCCTGAAGTCCAGAGACAGTTTTATCAATTAATTACTGGCTACATTTACGGGAAATGTGCTGTGAGTCTTCATCGGGATGACTCTGATGAAGGCAACAGGCCAGGATGCTTTGGTTTCACAAGAAAGTTGTTCTTTACGCTTGCTGGACCTTTGATCTCTTCAGACTTCTCCATGCACCCAGGTCCAGACACGTGTCTTCGTAGAGGGCAGGTTTGAAACATTTAACTTGTAATGCTATGTTGACGTTAGCATTTAGCTCAAAGCTGTTAGTTTCTTGTGGCATCATGTGGAGGAGGAGGAGAACTTTCCGTTCAGTTACCCGCGAGGTATCTGCAGCGATCAAACGGCTTTTAAAAGCGGCGGAGCTTTGTAATTACATCGCTGGTTGTGCTGGGAGCTCTTTGAAGCCCACGGTCCGTTCTGCTCCTAATTGTTCTCCCCGGGGCATCATGGGAGGACTGTAAACTTCAGCTGCACAGCTTTATGGGTGTTTGCTCAGAAATGACAGTGATCCGGGCAGGAGAGGAGACGAAGCCGACGGTATGAGTTACAGGTGAGATAAAGACTGTTACCTGAGGTTGATTATTTAATATTATGTGGAACATTTGGTCTTTTGGAGTTTTTCTTGTTTTGTTTTTTCAGCTATTACCATGTTAGCAGATATTTATCTTTTGGTTCAGATGAAGAACAATTGCTGTGGATTCACAAATCGTTCGTGGTCTGCTTTCAAAGGTTCATCCGGAATATGAACCCATGACCTCTCACAGCTAAAGCTAGACTCGAATCTCTAGACCAGATCTTTCAAGTCCTCAGATTTTGTAGCTTTTCTAGACTCTGTTAGTTACTGTGAAACAAATGTTTATTTTAAGAGTTGTATGTTGCATTTGAACCACACAACCAACACATATCAAGGACTCATCCAGGAAGTGAACCCAGGACTCTGTTTCTGTCTAAATCCGACCGATCAGTATTGCTCCCTTTTCCATCACCTTGATGTAACAATGCTAACTGTTCCCGCTGCTTCCAGTCTTTGTGCTAAGCTAGGCCAAACAGCTCCTGGACATGTTCTCTACATTCTATAGAAAAGGTTCAGAGACATGTGGCACAGTCTCTTATGGTCTCATCTGGTCTTTGTAGAAAAGGGGCAGATTCAGACTGCCAGTCTTCATTCCTCTGAAGGACACACTTAAACATGCTTCCTCTGAAGGGGGAACAGCTAATGTATCTTTTTTTAAAAGACTTGTATAAGAAAGACTCTGCCCACAGTCCCTCGCATCATTCTAGAGTACAGAACCAGCTTCTTTGATTGTTCATGGGATGTGAGTCGATCAATATGCTGCAGAAACCAGGACCTCTCGTACACGAAAGGAAGATCATACCCCTCGACCAACAAGCTGACGGTTTTCTATGTTATGAACCACGAGACCACTGGCTACAATAACGTGTTTTATGGGGGGGGGTCAATCCCAGAGTTCTCCTGGGTAAACTGTGATCTAAGTGGGTCAAAGTGAGTCATCTTCCTGTCTGTTGACGAGACGTCCCCAGAGGATCTTTGACCTTTTCAGAATGCAACTTCATGCTGCTGCAAAGACTCTAAATGTGAAGGTTTGAATAGAACTGCTTGACATTGATGCCATAAAGAAATAATCCAATGCCAACCCATTCCCTTAAATGAGAACTGTGGAAATGTAGTGTTTGCACTTTTAAAAGATTTGTGGACATGTAGTCCATAGGTAACAAAATTCACCTACCAGCACCTGGTTAACATGTTACATCTCATCTCCCAATCCCTTTTCCTTCCAAGAGTCATCCTCTTGGAACCATGAATATTGACATGAAAAGTGACATTGAGACACTAGTTTGTCTTCATGTAGAATCTTGTTCTGGACTGTAAATGTCCGACTGAACAGCATCCAAAGCAAACAATTCAAAAAAGTCAAATAAAAAGCACAAAAAGAAGAGGAACAAACTGCTAGACGTTGAGGAATGGGGCGGGGGGGGGGGGGGGGGGGGGGGGGGGGGGGTCTTTGCAGCCTCATAGATCAGCCTGATGAATAATTTAAAGTCTCTTCAGACAATAACGTCTCTATTCTCCTCTCCGGGGACCGGTGTTGTGATGCCAGGCCAAACCCGCTGTCATTACCCTGTTTGCTGTTGTCGTGGAAAAACTACCTAACTGCAATATTTTGCGGTTTCACTTTTTCCCTCCGCAAAATAAAAGCTGACATGGTCATTGATGTGTTGACTGAGTTGCACGGCACTTATCGGGCCCTTAGAACGACTTAATATCCCAGGATGATTTAAAAAATGCATAAAGGTTAATGAGAAAATAAGTATTATCTTCATCCTTTGCGGATTCTGTGAACATACTGAATATGTGTGTCTGACAGTGGTGTTTGGTAATTGTCTATGCAATGCAGCTGTATAAAGTTATGTGAGGCCATCGCTCTGGGCTCAGTTTGAGGAGATTGAACACGTTCAAATGAACTAGAATGTTTTTTTGGGGATCACTGCCAGCCCCCCACATCCCACCCAGTATCTTTGGTTCTATTCCATGGCCTTGTCCCAGCCCCGTAATACATTTCTATCATGCAGGAATGCTGCAGCTACAGAGTCCCCCAGCAATCTCCTCCAATTAGACTTAGCGATTGGCTGCGGGACAAGCCGGGGATGCCCCGCGTCCCCTCTTCTGTTCAGAAGAAGAACAATTTGATCAAGATGTGAAGTGAAAACTCATCAGCATAAGGTGACGATAACTTCTGTCAGGTGAGATAAAGTCGTGCTGTTTGGCCGCGGGCTAAGAATATGTTTTATGTTTTATGCGGTGCTTTTTTTTAAGCCATGAAACAGAGTCTGCAAGACTACAGTTCATGGGGTTGGGAATGTTTGAAGGTTGTGGTTATGCTATCGATTCACAGATCGTCGTTCTTCTTTCCGCTGTGCGTGCCTTATTGTTCCAGTCCTCACTGATCGAGCTTGTACAACATCTGCCGCAGAAGAATATTTTCATAAATCTTCTGAATCATCGTACGTAAAACCTTTCTCTGGAGTATTTCTTCCGAAATGACAAAATTATACCCAAAGATGATTTTGGTTCCTAATGTGGCCGCATTGTGAGTTGGGAGTTTTTCAGGACAAAGAGGCGAGCGGTCTTTTGTCTCCTCTGCTTTTCTTCTCTCTGAAGTCGAAGGCCCTAAAAACTCTGTCTGAGCTTTAAGTGTAAATGTACACAGTGTCATGTGTAATGTTGTAGAAATGTTACTGAACCAGGCCAGCCAGGAAACAGCTGTGTGTGTGTTCCTCGAGTTTGTAGGGTGTTGGCTAAACAGCTAGGATGTCATTTTAACTCGTTCTTCATGTTCTAACATAACTCGTTTTATAAAGACACTGAATAAGATCAGCACATTTACATTTACAAGTATAATGACCTCATAAACTAAAACAATTGAGCACATCTCTGGGTCAGTGTTTGCTCCTGGACTCATGAGTTTGGCTGAATATAAGAAGCGGACGTAGTCGGCGTGACGTCATCCATTTTTTGCTGGACTGCCAACAGCTACTCACAGCTCCAAAAACGTTGCCGTGAATTTCCAAATAGTCGTTTGGATAAACTAATCACACATCGGACTTCTTTTTGCCACCAGAGGAGCCGCCCCCTGATGGGCCTTTGAAAGAAGAAGAGGTTGTAGTCAGCCAAAACCCTGTGAATCTACTGACTTACTGTCATTTGATATAGGAGATGTTCTGGAGGACTAAGGACATTGGTTTATATTTCAGTCTTTCACATTGTTGATTGATTTACATCTCAGTGTTTGTATTTCAAGAGTTACACAGGTCCGTGAGCACTGCTTTGGGGATGTGAAGGTAAAAATGCATCTGCACCAGTGGCTCCTCACCTGGATATTTTCACCTCTTCAGACCAAATCCTGCAAATGAGTCAATCTGAGACGAGAAAATCACTCTCGTGTCTGAGCCCATAACCTGTGATGAGGGGTCACTAATGGACCTCACTTTACATGGTGTGGATTTTGAACCCGGTGGGTATACAAAGTGGATCCAAGTCATAAACCCAAATAAAAATGTCAGTCAGTGAGCAGACCTCGTTCTCCTCTTCTAACTCTGACATTTACAAACCGGATGTCTTCCCCTCTTGAGTTTTCTTTTCTTCTGGATGTCTACACAGATGCCTGTTACGTGATTGTCTGTGACAGACATTAGTGAGTGTGTGTGTGTGAGTTGTGCAGAAGCTAAACATCTGGTGGTAATTAGCTGAACTCGCTGCAGACGATCCTGTTCGGTCTCTGTGGAAAACAGGAACAAAAATGTTGGGTTTTTTCTTGGTGAAACGAGGGTGTAATGTTTCTAATAGCATCGGGAGTGAGGCAGTGTGGAGGGATCTGGTGGTTTGAAATGGTTATGCGCTCGGAGGTTTTAAGTGGGTTGTAAATTGTAAAAGGCGGGCATTGACTGAGCTAAATACTCAGAATAAAAGTCAAATTGAAATCAACTCATAAAAACTTCCCCAAGTCTAACATAGACTTTGGCACAAAGGGGGCTCTTTTTTATTTCAACTTTATTTGATCTGACACTTTTGGTCAACATTTAATAAATGTGAGTTGGCTTGACTGTTTCAAGAGAGACCTGAGAACAATAAACTTCCAAAGTCCGACAACCAGCAAACAAGAACAACACGAGAATCATAAGAAAAACAGCAAATATTAAAGCTTGAAATTGCCAAGGGGAAAGATAAAAGATTAACGGTACATATGGAACATGTTGGGTTAAATAGCTATTGGATTGTGTAGTTTAATTAAGAGAAGAGATCTAAAGTAGTTTGACCGCTTTAACACTAGAGATTTATAGATAAATATGACGTTACTTCTTCTTGTCAGTAAGAAATATGACATTAGTGATAGAGTTTAATTCACTGTGACAGCAGGGATTAGCTGCTGAAGTAATGATGGGGCAATCGTCTGCATAAAAATGGATATCGAAGTACTGATTTGGAGAAATACTGTCGTATATTCTTTTACGTAATTTCAATGAACCAACAATAATCTTGTATCTACGAGGTGGACAGCTCCGATTGGAAGAAAAGTCAAAGTAACTGACTGCTGATGCAATAAATGAAGGCAAATAATCAAACCAGTGAGCGCAAAATCAACCCACCCAAAAAATAAACAACCACGACCCAAAAAGCTAGTTCCATATCTTACTGATTCACTGACAATGTCAACTAAAACAGAGCTGATTCTGCATTTAAAAAACTGAGAACATATGAGAAGAAAGAAACAATAAGACAGAAAAACAAATAAAAAGCCACCACAGATCTCCACAGATGACCAAAGCATTGTGCTGCATAATTACAGCACATTCCTGCATACACACTCGCTCTCTCTCTCACAGTGAAAATAGTTTAGCTTTGTCTCCACTCTGTCAGGAAACATGCAAACTGGAGCCTTGTGTTTTTAAACCTCCGTAAGAGGTCATCACTGTGCTACAGCATTACATTTATATTATCTCTGTAACTTTAGTCCGCAGCCACTGATTCAGTCCTGCATGACCGAAATGATCAACCCTCGACTGGTTCCGTCTCTGGTTCGCTCACCGTCTCTGTCGTTCGCTTTCTCTCTGGTGCCATAATTGGATCAGTCTCTAGTTCTCCAAGTGGCTTTTTAACTTGTTTTCTCAGGTTTCTTTGTGGTTTTCTTGTTTGTTCTCACTAGGGCTGGGTATCGTGTAAAAAAAAACTACGATTCCAGTACCAATACCAGCACCCTTTAAGTCAGGAGTATCCAATTCAAATTCAACAAGATCCAGTTAGACACAATGTCCTCGTGCAAAGCTCCGGAACATCACAATAATCTTTAACTTGCGCCATGATTTAGTGCTTTAAATATTAAAGTAGACAACAGTTGTATTAACGTCTGCATGTAGTCAACAACTGAATGTCAAATCAAATAAAGAAAGTTAAATTGAATGATATCTCAACAATATTTATTGTCAGTTTTCAAATTGAACTGGATGAATTATAAATAATACACACTCTATTAATACTCTATTAATACTCTATTAATACGTGACGCCTGCTTAAACGGATACAGATACCAGTGAGTACTTCATTTGATACCCATCGTGTGAATAGAAGCTGTGTGTGTCGCACTGGCCGGCTTATCTGCGCTGCTGTTGTTAGCGCTGTTTATGCCGTTAGCACCGTTCGCCGCTAGCCGCTGGCTCAGTCATCTCTGCGTTCACAGACATGTGCATGCAGGTCGATCACAGCTGTATGGGTTGCAGCTGCTGCGGTAGTGGACCAATCACTTGTTGCATTGAATCATAGATCTCTTGCGGTGGTTGCCGGCCACCAAAACCTTTCAATAGTCTTTTTTTTTCTAGATCCAGGCACAAAAAGGATCGACTGCAGGTATCGTTTGACTGAAGTTTCGATACAACTTGGTACTGGGTTATTACAGTGCAGTTACACAGCCGTCGTCCTCACTGACCGGTTCTCTCACTCGTTATGTCTTACTGGTTTCACAGTACTCTCTGATTCTGGTTCTCTTTCTCTGGTTCTCACTCTTGCAAGTTCTCCCAGCGTCTCGCTTTCTAGCATCTCTCTTCAGCCGATGAGGATGAATCGTGCGCTGATGACCCGGAGAGAATCAGATGGTCGCCTGAAGGTTACAGAACTACACATATGATGAGGTTCACTGACTGCAACCAATTTGTGTATCTTCTCTGATGGTTTTCGAAAGGCATTCTGGGAACTGTAGGAACCCGCTAAGTGCAGTAGAAGTAGATAAGACGAGATGGTGCATTACCGGGAATTATATATTCTTCCTAACCTCAAAAAAAAACATGTGAATTTGATGACAGAGAAGTTTTTCTTAAGGTTGTCGTAGAGGTGCCTTGCCGAAGGGCACCTCGGCAGCAGCTGTAGACCATAACACACTGAGCCGGTCTGTGTTGTTTCCAGGTTATTCCTGTGTTAGTGTGTCTGCAGCTCTCAGGTCCCACGCAGTCATCCATCATGTGATTCCTGACGGTGGGAACGCCGACACAGAGAGAGGGTTTGTGTCTGCAGCCACAGTGCATTCTGGGAAGGATACGCATCCTTAGGGAGGACAGAAGGTCGATTCTACCATTTTATTAAGTCAACATTTTTATCCCTCCACTCATCTTCAACATGCTAGAGGAGTCAGGAAGGTGTGTGTGTGTGTGTGTGTGTGTGTGTGTGTGTGTGTGTTTGAGTGCGTGTGTGTGTGTATGTAAGTGTATGTGTGTGTGTGTGTGTGTGTGTGTGTTTGAGTGCGTGTGTGTGTGTATGTATGTGTATGTGTGTGTGTGTGTGTGTGTGTGTGTGTGTGTGTGTGTGTGTGTTTGAGTGCGTGTGTTGCCTCAAAGACAGTTTTATTTCTCATTCAGGAAGAAAAAATAACCGGTTGTTAATCTCCAGCATGTCTGTGTTTGTGTGATGCAAGCCACCATTTATCTCAGTGTGTCTCTTCTACAGCTGAGGTTAACTCATTCATGTTCACACCTGAAACTCTGTCAGGACGCTATTGTTCATTTCCTTCACGCCTGTCAGAGACAGTCAGGGATAAGAGTCAAGAATCAGCTTTCCTTTGGAAATGTGTCAAAATCGCAGAATTCCTCAAACTCATTAAAAGAACACACATTGGAAGGTCCTGCCTCAAAGCTTGGTCGGGTCATATGTCTGAGAGGATTACTCTATATGTTTGAATGGTATTTCATGCTTTTAGGTTGTACAAAGTCCTCTTTACAAACAGAGGTTATCTTTTTATGAAGGATTTGTTTCGTACATTTAGAAGAAAACGCCTTAAAATGGTTCAACCGGGCTGCCAACTGAAAGGACAGAAAGAGGCAAAGACTCAGACGATAGTTGAAGGAGGAAGAAAAGCATCAATGTAACAGCTGATTCCAAACGCCATCTTTCGGGATTCATAAAGAACAAGATGTTTGGTACAATCTTCCAGTTTCTTTGGGTAGAAGGTCTGAAATGGTAAAGTCATTTTTAACCAGGAACAGGAGAGAATATTCCTCCTGTGTCACTTTCTTGTGCGGACCATAACTGACAAGACATAACCCATTCCCCGTCCCTTCCACCCCTCACTTAGTGGCTACATGGATCCTGCTGAAACAAGGCTTGTACATTAAGTTTGAACTGTGTTCATCCGCATTGGACTGACAGATCCAGAACTGGTTCCAGCACTTGGCAGCGATGAGCCGACCAGTCTGGTGTTCTTCCAGCTGTTACATTCAGTTCAGCACATTAATTTAACCACAGCCCCTCAAGGGACTGTGGGTTTGTCTTTTCAGTGAAATTGCAAAATGGTAATCTTCGTCGCTGCCAAAGCAAAGCTCAGGCACACCAGAACAATGCAGAGGAATAGCCCGCGGTGTCATGAGTGCATCGCGTACAGTTTGGCCAATTATTTTGGTTCGTTGTGAGTTGTTTTCTGTTTTCAGATGTCAGATAGAAATCCGTCGGTTTAATGCCAGTTACAGCTAAAACTATGTGTTCCCAATGAATCCAAGCAGTGGGAGGATCCGAGTATTAATATACAAAAAGGATATAATCCCTCAACGGCTTCCCACCCACCGTCACATAACTGATAACAAAATGATGGCAAAAATGTTCAAATAAGACTAGGTTGTAATATTAAATTGACAAACTTGAAGTATCTGTTTCATCAATAAAGAGCTGAGAAGAAAGAGGAAGAGTTGCTCTGCCTCCTGCTGCGTGCTGACACAGATACACTTGGCCTGAATATGGGAGTGATCTGAGTGTTTTCTTTTGCCCAGAAGAGAGACGCTGCAGAAGGCCGTAAGAAATGAACAAGAGCTGATGATGGAGCTCTGCCAAGTCTTCCACACCGCACGCTGAGAACATTCCTGATGCGACTGCATCAAACCGCAAAAGTCAACATCAGCTGATCTGAAAGTGGTGGTGAAGAGGGACCAGCTTTTTACACACGCACACTCTCTTTGTGTGCTGTGACACAGGAAGTCTTTGGGCCTCGTTCAAGACTTCTATCTGATCACTTGCCTCATAAACTTCCAACATTATGTAAAAATGAAGAAAACTTTATATAAAAGAGAAACATGAAGAATAAAAACTATTCCAGTGTCCCATTAAATAAAGAATCCCATTAAATAAATAAATTGAGTTTAAATGCTTCAACTGCTCTTGACTCAGATCACATGCTGAGTTGTCAAAAACGGAATAAGCCAACTGTCCCCTGCAGGCCACCGTAGGACAATCAATGAAAACTGTAATGTCTGTAATCGCTCGGGGCAACTTCTCACCGTCAACCTACGTCCACTAAAAGTGCATGTTTCTGTCACTGACTGTTATTATAAGTGTCTGACAACATTATGTAAAAATACAGAGAAATAAAACACCTTACCTTTCCCTTGATCCGGTCTCGCTCTGAGAACGCTCATTCTGAAATCCTACGAAATCAGCTAAATATTCCGCAATGACACTGAAAATCTTTTAGATAACGCTAAGCTACGCTTTACTCCAACACAATAACCTCTGACGACACTGGCTACCTGATTTAAATCTAAATTTCTTTGTACAGTATTTTATCTTGTCACCTCTAAAAAGTTGACATGCGGAGATCTTCAGTTTTCACCCATTAGTGACAAAATAGTACAAATGTATTTGCCAAACCAAATTTTGAAACCAGACCAAACAGAAAAGGAATTCTTTCTGTCAAACAGACTGTGTGTCTGTTGAAATGTTTCTCTCCAGCAGAGTCGTATGGACTCATCAGTGTTTATGTATCCGACTGAGTGAATAAAGGGCTCCTTATTCAGACATGTGCAGCCGTCTATTCTCAGGAGTCTTCACTCTGCTGTAAATCCAGTCTGTTGCCCCGAAGCCAGCAGATTAACTCCTTCATTTTAGGGGTCAGTCGGGGTTTTGAACTCACATCATAGTCAATCAAGCGAGTGCCGCTGCTGTTTACGGAGCTGCTTCATTTCACAAAGCAAAGAGCGGCTTCGTCTAATTACATTTCCTTCAAACAAAAGCGAGGACAGTGAGGCATCTGCCAGTAAACAAAGTGCAGAGGAAGGGACGCTTCAGTCTGCAGGACACGAGACGCTTTTACTGCCGTCACATCAGGATCAGAGCTCAGGACAGGAGTGGTCATCTCTCAACCGGTGCCACTGTGATACCTGAGTTTCACCAAAATGATATATTTGTCCCTATCTTGGTTTAGGAATACAAACACATGTTTTCTACAAACAAGTAACTAAAAGGAACTTTTCACTGGTTATGAAACCGTCTCAATTTAACGCCTCTATGACCTACATAAGCAAACGAGACCATGAGGGAGAATACTGCTACTTATTGTTATTGCTTGTCATCGGGTCCGATTCCCCCGTGAAATCAGACGAGATGATTTATGGCACGCAGCTTCACCAGAAACTCCTTGAGCGCAGACTCCAGATCCGGCTTCGCCGCTGCTTTCGACCAGCAGTCGGAGCTCCGGCGGGAGGGTTGAGAGCTCTGCGCCCGGCCAGAGCCACCGGCCCCCGCTGGGAGCCAACACCGGCGCCACGGTGCTGCAGACCCAGGCCGAGGCACGGGTGAACCAGAACCAGGTTGTTTGATGTCTGGATGCTGAAAAGACTCACAGTAGATGAAGCTTTTGTTTCCTTGTTTGTTCATCAGTTTTGATTTTAAGCCGGCATTCTTTTTCTCTTATTATCAACAAATCTCTTGTTCAGACCCAAACCATCAACATTTCAGTCCGTCTCTCAATACCGTCTCACTTCCTGTCTGTGGCTCTCAGCTCCAAGCCCACTGGTTCCAACAAGACATAAATCCTAAAAAACACAAATACTGTATAAAGGTCTTTTTTTTTTTTTTTTTATGTAAAGGCTCAGTAATTTCATAAAAAAGCTGGTCACTGTACTTTTTGTCAAACAGGAGGAAATGGTGCGTTTGGTGCTATTCTCAGCAGCGTATTAATCCACATTTGTTGGTCTTGGGAAAATTTGAAGCAGGAGGACGGTGAATGTGTGTGTTCATTGTAATTAAGTAACATGTCACCCAATGCAACAATGGAGCTCTATGACAAAGAAGAAAAATATATACAAGGCTTTGACACACTACGATCTGTTGACATTAATACAAATGTAGCACACCACCAGACGTATCCTGCGAGACAAAAAGAGTCTTAGCTCGACAGACTGTGCTTTCCACTGGGTTTGGTTAAATCAGCCGAGTCATTCTGGTAAAGCAGCAGGGCCGAGCTGCTGGCCGCTGATGAACCTCTGTGGTTGTTTTCGAGGAGTTTGTTTCGAAACGCTCGGTCCCTCCCTGCGCCGTCGGCCCTCGAGGTCAGAGACAGTGGGAGGTCAGAGACAGTGGGAGGACAGAGAGTGTGGGAAGTTTTCGCACAGAAGGAGGAGCTGACCTCACAGAGCAGAGCTGGTTATTCATTCACGGGGATGCACCGCAATGTGGGTTTACTTTTATACTACAACTACTGTCCCGACCAGAGAGATGTGCAAGGAGGGAGGCGGCTGGATGATATGTACTTCCTTTACTTCAAGTAATCAGTATGAAACAAATACCAATATTCCGCTGAAACCAGAACCATGTCGATGCCAGAATCTTGAATATGAATGCAGTCTGTTAGGGATTATTTACTCATAGACTTCTGTACAATCAGACCTCTTTTTTAGAACAAGAGGAGTCGCCCTTTGGCCATTAGAAAGAATGCAAGTTTAAAGGCCCAGCTTCGGGTGGTTGCTGCGAGGTCAGACACTGGTCCCAAAGCGGTCCGACCGCTGCTGACTGGAACTGAACCTCAGCCACAGATTCAATTAGCAACCTTCACTGTTCTATAGTTTGTTTCTGTTTGCATCTGTAATCTCGGAGGCAGAGAGATGATGAACTTCTCCTCTACACTCATTTATCCTTTGCAGGTAAAGACTGAACTATCGGCTCAACTGCTGCACTTTTTCTTTGATAGTTTTTTTGGGGAATCACTCCCAAATTCCTTTCAGGTGAATTTCACTCTCACTTGCATTAAACCTTCGACCTCCTCCCCTTTCTTGCGTTTCATGCTATCCCACAATGCATTGAGGGGGGATTCACTGGTGTCCCATAGAAAACCACGTCCAGTGGGTCTTTCGGGTGACACACGTGGACATTTCAGGCTCCGCCTTCATCGGTGTGTGTGTCATTGGATGTGAACAGGACACTGGTATGTTGAAGGTTGTCCCTGTGCTTTAAACCGGTCCATTGATTCTGTGACCGGTTGACTTGCTGGTTAAAATTTCAACATGTATAGTTTGTGGGTCCGTTATTGTTTTACTGACCTGGTTTGTGTCAAGAGGGAACATTTTTATTTTTATTCCCATCGAGTCAGAGAGATTTTTTAAACAAATTTCTGATTTTACTTAATTTAATTACTGTGCTTACATCAGCAGCCATGTGGAACCCACAAGCTTGAGCTTGAAAATTGATAATTTCACAGAAAGTAACATCACAAATATCATCGGGGTCTGCAGACCAAAGACTAATGCCGACTGGGAACGTCTGGACCTCAAACCTGGTCCATGATCAGGTCCTTGTGATATCGTGGATGGGGGGGGGGGGGGGTCAGGAGTCCGTCTGAATATTGCTGCAGCAGAGGGGGTTGGGGGCTGGTGGTTAGGGTGAGGTGGTGAGGGAGGAGGGGGGGAGTGTTTTGTCCCTCTTTCAGTGACAGCAGTCCAATAATCTATTCATGGGGCTCCTCGAGGGAAAAGAGCCCAGCTGCTCTAATTTGAGAATAAAGAGGAGGCCACCTTTGTTCTGTCGCTCAGGCTCTATTTCATGAAGAAACATCAACCACCTCGACCGCTTCCCCCTCCTCCCATCAGCCCCTTCCACGCCCTCCCCCTTCCTCCCATCACTCCCACGACTGCCTCCTTTCATTCCTCCACTCCCCACGTTTTGGCACATTTAGATATTTTGCTCTAGATTTACACAATCTTTTGTTAGAATCTCATGTTTATATTATACGGTGTGCATTTTTGTCCATGGTGAATATATTTTCTATGTATATCTGTATGTATGTATTCATATTTCTTGGTATCATCATCCACACATTTGGTGATCTCACATTTTCATCTTCTCAAATAAATGTGTAAAAAAATGAAATATGAAATAAAATATTTGAAAAATATCAATAATCTGTTTATGTTTGAGTCTCTTGCTTTGACTTAAACAAAGTCATGACGTTTGCACCAAAACATTTTGAGCAATTTTTGCGTTTTTTTGTTTTTGAATACCTGAATCTTATTCTGCTGCTGCTCAACAAAATATTCATAATAATATAAGGATTATATGTTAAAAGGAACTGCTGTAGAAGTAAAAATAAATAAATAAAAGAACGTTTAAAACCAAAACGAGAAGCCTAAAAAGTCAAAATAAATGTAATACAAATGAAATGTTAAAACAAAAACAAAGTTTGTAAAAGTGTGTTCATGGAACTAACGTTAAGTTGTTGATGATGATGATTGTGGTCGTGATGAATGTGATGGTGGTGGTGACATCATCAGGTGCCTAATTTGACAGTAACTGCAGGAATCTGTGGAAGACTTGTTACACTACTGAGGGCTTTTATTTTGAAACCTGTTCACTTTACCCCGGGCATTACAACAAGGACCGCCATTCATCTGTTTCATACATTTGTTGTTGTGGTTTGTGAAAGTTCCAAAATATTCAATTTTTAAAGAATATTTTGCACTCAAGATAATGTGTTTTTGTACACAAATGATTATATACTGTTGGTCATTATTAAGGAGCCCTGAAGTCTGAAAGATGTTTTTACATTTACTATTGTAATTGTCTTGTATATCATCCCACGACATATCAACTAAAATATTTTCCAAAAATATGTTAAAAGTATTATCATCCAGGACTTCAAAGCTCTATTAATTTTGGATTTTGTGCATCGAATTAAAAGAAAATATTTGGGTTTCAGTGTCATTTTTGAAGTCACTTGAGAGCCACCGTACTTTTAGCAGCATCACAACAAAATGACAGAGAGAGTTACAGAAAAGGAGAGAAATGAGTGCAGTATTTCAATAACACCTTAAACAGTCATCTTCAGCGGGACCTTACTTTCTTCTTCTGTATCTGTAATCATCGTTCAGACGTTAAACTCCTCTCATGTCAGATTTGGGGATTTTTTTGCCCTCCGTGTGTGAAGGCACTTCTGCACCTCCGTGTGAACCGACTGTAAACAAACCGCTTCTCATTAATACGCATGAGTGGGCGTGGTCTGCAATCAGCCCCCGCCTCGTGGTCGGTGGATATTACCCAGCCTCCTCCGGTGTCTACCAAAGTGCTGTCCGCGCTTCGGCTGCAGTCAGTCGGATGGTGTCGCAACCTGCGGTCGGTCGGAGCTGTGATAGAAGAAAAGCAGGACAATAGCAGACAAAAGGTTCCCGTTCAGGAAGCACGCAGAACGGATCTTTTTATTTTTTCTGTCAGGACTTTGTGGCGATCTTTCCTGGAGGAAACGCTGTGCATGTCCCATCCGGAGGGATAAACACCCGGAGCGGAGGGTCGCACCGACTACCCCTGAGCCCCCGACAGCCGTTTGGCAGCAGCTAACCGCCGGCATGACCCTCACACTGAGCTCCGTCCTCCTCCCCGCTGCCGTCAGCCTGCAGCTCCTGCTGCTCTCCGCCCGCATACAGGTACACCAGACTCCCGCTGATATTTGTGTTGTCAAATCTGTCTCTTCTGGAGAGAATGATGGTGATTTATCGTCTGACGTCTTTATGAATCAGAAGTTACTTTCCACAAAGTTTGCCAAAAGTTTTGTCGAGTAAAAGTGAGCTGAAACCTTTAATTTTCAACTTTTGATTTTCTACTTTCTCAAGTTGTTCCTATTGGTCGTATGATGAAATGCGTCACTTTTAAGAGACGGAACAGCTGAATTAAGTTATTTAAATGTTAAGGAGTAAAGTGACAAATCACCATTTTTGAGAACTTTCTTTGGATTTCCACAATGTCAGAGTTGAGGAGTGATGATGTCATTTTGCACAAAACACGCATTGTTAATTAACCTAAATAATATTTTAAAAAAAACATTAAGTCACTTAAATGTGAGTTGTGCTTGAAAAAGTGACTTTTAAGGTTAAAAATAAATATATTGATGGTTTACAAACCACACGATGCTTTTGCTCCTCAGTCTGCTCTGACATCGGGGGTTTACATTTGTTATTGGGGAACTTAAAGGATCATTGCTTCATATTTACAGCTGTGTGCAATAATGCGTATTTGTTTAATAAGACTTTTGCTCCATAAGGATATAAAGTCGGTGGGATTTCGGTCACCTTTGGATCACATGGACTGTGTTTTGACAAACTGTCGGCTGAAAGCAATCTTTGGACTTGCATTGGCAATGTTTGTGTTTTATCAGAATCATTCTTTTGCTTCTCTCATCAGTCTTCAACGCGAGCTGTGAGTGTAGGAGATCCTGCAGGGAGCTCTGAAGTCGTAAAGAACCAGAGCTCAGTGTTTCCTACTGAACCCTGTGACACCACACTAACCCAAGGACGGCGTGCTCCCACTCTTCTCTTGGTTTTCTGAAGTTAAACGGTCTCCTCGTCGGTTTATATTTGATCTTTGCACATTTACAGGACGAAACATGTAGCTGTCGTTGGAAGGTTGTCAAGAAAAAGCATCCAGGTTGAGATCTATGATACGACAGAGAAAAGCAGCAAATCTTCACTTTGAAGACGCTGCAGTCAGAAAACATTTGACGCTTTGCTTTATAACAGATTGTTGCTGAGAAACGTCCTGTCAATCACCTTATTAATGCATCAGTTGATAGTTTCAGCTTCATCTTCTTGCCTGCTTTCTTTACAGATTCATGTTGTTTTGTCCAAACTTTGTTGAAACTTACACGACTTTATTTTAACATTTAGTTGAGATCGCAAAGTTTCCAACTAAGAGGTCATATGGCTGAAATGAAATCCACAGATTTTTCGCGTGACGTTTAGTTTACTTGTCATGTTGAGCAGCGCTCGGGCCCATCTTAACAGTTTTATGTCTGGAGGAGTTTTTATCAGGTGTGACAAAATCTCCCCTGATGATGTCACAGTGATGTCATCTGGGTCGCCTCACCTCGGGCTTCAAGACAACAAATCTACCACAGTTTGAAAAGCATGGAGGTTCACCAGGGAGGGGAAGTCTTAACAATCGATGCGGTTGAGTTGCATTATGGGAAATGAAGGATCTAGTGAGGATATCTTGAAAGCTGCCACTTTGACCGTTCTTTTTGTGTCTCTTGCGAGTATGTTTGCTCTTAATCGCTGCTTCAGGAGGGATTAAAAAAACAATCCCAGGTCAAGATGTTAAATGCTCTTAGAGTTCCATCATCAAATGTTGCATTTTGAACACATCTGCAGAGTAGGCGTCTTCACAGGTCCAAAGTTTTAGACTTAATCAGGAACTTGCCTGAACCTGATGTGTGCACGAATTCAACGGGGGCCCGAGGACAGTCAAAACCCGGTTCTGATAGTTAGACCTGAAAATCTGGTCGAGAGAACACTATTTTTCGTGTTAGACACACAGACCTGATTTGACCCAACTTGGTCCCGGGTGGGGTCCTGGTCTCGGATCCAAGAGGACCTGTAAAGACCTCCACAGCAGAGTCTTGTTGGTGGTGAATCTCGTT
The DNA here is from genome assembly GCF_050575085.1 of Anarhichas minor. Taxonomy (NCBI): domain Eukaryota; kingdom Metazoa; phylum Chordata; class Actinopteri; order Perciformes; family Anarhichadidae; genus Anarhichas; species Anarhichas minor. The sequence continues at coordinate 14,174,263 of NW_027466460.1, read as the reverse complement.
TGTTTTCATTTCGTCCTCTACCTGCCGTGAGCTCACCTGTCGACCCTCTCTGCAGGTTTCTTCGGCCTCGGGACACTTTGAGCTCCAGATCTTGTCGATGCAGAACGTGAACGGGCAGCTGCAGACCGGCGCCTGCTGTGACGCACCCCGGGACGCCCCGGATCGGCGGTGCACGGCGGACGAATGCGACACCTACTTCCGGGTGTGCCTGAAGGAGTACCAGCTGAAGGTGTCCTCGGCCGGGCCCTGCAGCTTCGGCACCGCCTCCACGCCCGTGCTCGGTGGGAATACCTTTTCTTTACGCAACGCCAAGAGCGCCAGCGCCAGGATCGTGCTGCCGTTCAGCTTCGCGTGGCCGGTGAGTTCAAAAGTTCTACAGTTTGTCTCATTGATGTCGTGTTTTTGTGTCTGAGGAGGTTTTTTTTTTGGTTGTGTTCGAGTTTGTGTTGCTTCTTCAGCCAGATGTTCAGCTCTTCTGACCAGAACTGAACCAACACTAGGATGTGGTCTGGTGTTCTCAGACAGGGGATGTTGTCTGTTTCCGGTGTTCATTCAGTCTCTTGATGTAGTTGTCTCCTCATTAGTAAAACAGAACTGTAACTTTAGATATTTTAGCTTCATCTGACGGGACTGGTTTCAAACGATGCGCTTTATAGTTGACAGTTTTGTTCCATGGATTCAGGATGAACAGTTTTCACTTTATTTCTCCCCCAAAACAAAAAGTTATCTCTCGAATATACAATGCAACACTATCACGGTACAAGACAGACGGCAGACAGGGAGGAAGAGAAATATGTTACTTTAATTTACTTACCAATCTGGCATTCCCAGTAATCCAGCCACATCACTATACATTCATGTAATAAAACCGCACACTTTATTTCAGGCTCTCTAATAGTGTTTGCTGGTTAAGTCATCAATCTGCCGGGTTGGACTGATAGAATTATGAGCTCCTCCAGAGTTTTTTTTTTTTTTTTTTTTTTTTTCTTTCTATCAGCTGTTTGTTTTTCCCGGTGGGAGCGAAGCAGCAGATCTGGAGCTGGTGGGCTTCTCGCTCCGATCGTCTTCGGGGTTGATCTGGTTTGAGTCCAGATCCCTGTGATGCTCAGCAGACGCTGGCTGAGGTTTCATGTGCTCGGCGGCGGCTGCTGTGGTTTCCTCCATGCCTGGAACTACAACTGAGGACAAACTGCTCCGGGCAGGAGAAGACACCGGCGGGCCGAGGCCCCCGGGTGTTTGTTCTTTCTCTCTTTCGTGCGTTGTTGTGGTAGTTATCTCCCCTGACCTCTCAGCGGGGGGGGGGGGGGGGGGGGGGGATAAAGGGCCGTTGTTGCCGGCTCTGCTCGGCTGGCTGCAGGACATTCCTGCTGTTGACCCGGGTAACTGGCATGTTGAATGAAGCCGCCGTCGTGGTCGTCTGTGCAGGATGAGGTTTTTTTTGTTGTTGCCTTTTTGTTTTTCAATCTAAACTGGCAGGACCGACCCAAACAGCTTCTCTGTGTGCATCAGTCGTGTTTATTGGAGCTGTGATGTGTAAAGTCGTGCCAAACCTGCAGCATTTCACCCGAGACCCCACCGTTGGTTCGTCCACCCTCCTCCTCTTTCTTTTTTTTTTATCTCTCACAGCGCTTGTGTTTTTTAAAATCCTTTCCCTCCTGCTGTGTTGTATTTTTCCACCTTTTTGTTTCGGTGTCTCATCCTCTCTGATGTGTTTTTCCATCTTCATCCCTTTTCTTTCCTTCTGTGCTTTTTCTTCGGTTTAAATGAGCAGAGGACTATGGGAACAATGGGCACGGCCGTAGCCGGGCTGCAGCCGGGGCTTATGGGACAATGCCGGGAGCAGAGGGGTTGGGATTGGGGGCGGCTGGTGGAACAATATATCCACCGTCAGTGAGTAGATGGTGGAGGAAAACCTCAACCAGAGAAAAGTTTGTGGTGCAACTCGTGTTGACCCACGGGGAGTTGAAGCAACACCTCCTGGCGCAAATACATAAGCTCTTTAAATTCTTCATTTCAATCCACCAGTGGCTTTACAGTTTATGCAAGATTCAATCCTAACACTGTAAAGTGTGTCCTGAGGGCGGCACTAGGGCAAACTTCATGGGGTCATGCTAATCTAAAGGAGTATATCCTCTGAGGAGCAGGACGGATGGAGATCAAGACATTTCTGATCTTTTTGATTTTGTGCACAAGCTGATACAGAGGATGTGACATGTTACCTTTTGCCCTGATGATGGCGCTAGAGGAAAGGTCATGAGGTCACCAAAATGACCGGGCTTCATCCTCTGGGGACGATGAATATTCACAGCAAGTTTCAGGATAATCTGACCAGAAGGTGGTGAGATATTTGTGCTCTGACTCAGTTCACTGGTAGTTAATCCTGCCGGGGTTTGTGTTGGAACAAATGATGTTGTCTTCACCAGACCACCCCGAAAACACACACACACACGCGCACACACACACACAGGCACACACACAGAAACCAGTCATCCATGCAGGGCTGATCTGGATGGATGACTGGTTGCCCAACAGTCTGAATGTTTTCGTCTGTTAAACTGAAAACAGATGATCTGCTATGAATAATTATCATCAGATTAAGTCATAAACCTAATTTAAAATAATATATACACATTGCTTTACAGATCAGCTACTGAGTAAAAAGATAAATGGAGATTTTTAATTTCTCATTTTGTCTTTTGACACCTTTTATCAACATTCAGAGGTTGGCCTTTTGGTTTCATCTTAAAAGGCCAACCCAAAAGGTGACAGCAGCCATGTGATAGGCTGTTGTTCTTGTAACGGACACAATTAAGTACGATTTTTACAAAGACATTTTTTGAATGTGCCAGGCTCAGAGGAGTCCAGATGTGGCTCCACGAGTCGACCAAACATGGAAATTTCTCATGAGTCCCACTGCTGACAGACGCTGGAAGCGTCCAGTCACTCCTTGATCTTTTTCTTATCCCTTCCTTCCTTCCTTCCTTCCTTCCCACCCTCACTTTCTTTTCCTCTGTCCCAGTCGTTCCCATATGACATCAAACCATCAAACTCATTACAGCTAATCAGCTGTCCCAAAAACTACAATCCACCGGCTAATCTGCATCACCACACAGCGAGGATGTACCTTTGTCAACAGTACATTACTTGTTTTAACAAGCGAATAAGAAGCCAATGATAGTGAATAATTAGAGTATTAGTGAAGAGTAAACATTACCCTTAATTACCCTGTGAATCACCTACGCTAATCGCTAGCATACACATGTCCCAGTCTTGCACGTAAACTCAACTTTACAAATGTTTGTAAGAGTTTAACACTGTATTCTGTCACCATAACGGCCCCTTGACAGTACTCTGACCCAACCATAATCATAACAATAGTCAGCTAGGGATTAGCATTAGCCTTTAGGATGAGTTAATTTAAAAGGTAACCGCTCTCATGAATGGAAATTTTGAAAATGTGCTTTTTTTTTTATGAACATGGGAGAAGTTTGCCTTTCTGTCAGGAATCTCCTTAGGTTTAGGCAACAGACCTGCTTGGTTAGGTTCAGGAAATATCATGGTTTGGGTTAAGATAAACCCTTTTATGGCTAAAGAACTACGGTAAACTTCTCCCATGTGCCTCTGTAGCATGAAAGCATGGAATTAGCAACTAGCTAGCTAAGTAGCCAGTTGCTAAATTGGTCAAATTCAAACAACTTAATGTTTTATCCACATACTCTTGTCACAGCGTTTCTAGATAATTAACAGTCAATTAATAGTCATTAACACGGATTGCAGCTTCTCTATTGTGAAGTTTTCTGCTTTATTGAAGCCGATAAGGAAGTGCCTTAAAACTTGCATTATCTCTACTGACCAGCAGGGGGCGACTCCTCCCGTTACAAAAAGATGTCTGATTGTATAGAAGTCTATGAGAAAATGACTCTACTTCTCTCTTGATTTATTCCCTCAGTAAACATTGTAAACATGAGTTTATGATCTCAATCTCTAGTTTCAAGTCTTCTTCAATACAGCATGATGTTCATTTAGTAAATTATGGTCCATTTAGAGTCAAATAGACCATAAAGCAGAGTATTCCTTAGCGCGGGGCTTACTGGGATTGACAGGTCGCTGCCACTACCAGAGACGTATACGGCATCTCTACGTCATCATCCGCATTCCAAATATGGTCACTTCTGTTCATCGGTTGTAAAAAAAAAAAAAAAAACATGGCGACGGCCGTAATCCAATATGGCGACGGCAAAATCGTCAACAAACCAATGGGTTTAATATTTAAAATTTAATATCATGTTAAACTGAATGTTTTTATTGTTCTAGACTGTTGGTTGGACAAAAACAACTCTACTTGAAGATGGGCCCTATGGGCTCTAGGAAAGTGTAGAGGATGGATATCAGGTGTAAGAGATTTTCCGACACTAATTGTTAGTTGCAGCTTCAGCGTCTCCTCAGGGATTCTGACTGTGAGAACCAGCGATGCCTGACCTGCGTCTTCTTCTCACCGTGTTGCCGGTCGGCATGGACGAGGCCGCCAAACAAAACGTAAACCGAGGAAGATCTTTTTGTTTCGCTGAGTGAGTTCGGAGCTCTCCTCCTCCTCCCTGCCCAGGACCTGCCTCCACATGTCGCCTGGCTCTGCCTGCTAACAAACTATTTTCCCACACTGAGCCCGTAGCCAGAGAAAGCAGTTCCACCTCCTCAATCAAACAATTACAGAGAGAGGGGGAGTGATGGGAAATCCCCAACGGCCTGCTGCTAGATGTTTTGGCAGGAAGTAAGCGGAACCTGTTGGCAGGAAGTAAGCGGAACCTGTTGGCAGGTAACCCGGCTGTCTGGTTCTTGTCCCTGCTCTCATCTAGAAATCGAATTAGCTGCTAAAATGTTTTTAGGTGCCACCCAGTGTGTTTGGTGGGCAACGCGCTTCACTTTTCCTGCGGGGTCAGGAGGCATCTGCCCCGACGCCCAGATCCTGTTTCAGCCAGAGGGGTGACGCAAGGATGTTGCAAGAGCTGCTCAGAGGGTTTTCAGTCACAGCTTCGGCACATTAGCTCGGTTCTGCATTAGCGACAGTTATGTGGCGTCGGGGTAAACAGCTCTGTGGTTCACCGGAGACGTCACGCTCTGTGTGGAACCGTTGACGAGCAATCAGGAATTTATTTTACGCAATAAGATTTCCTTGATTCTGCTTTTAGATTGTTGTTTTAGATTCTTGTCGGTAAGAAAAGAAAATATGTTGAAACCAGCTTTAATTTTCAGCTGCCAGTCAGTAACCCGTCGTAAAATGATGAGGTATTCTGTGATACGTTTTGGTGAAAGTTAGGAAAACTTCAAATATGTATCTTGACATGCTCAAGCTGAATTGTTGTCTGAGTTTGACTTACTTGCATATTTTGATTCTGGTCTTTAACTGGAGAAATCCAACTCATTGTATTCTCATACCTGCTGCAGAAAATGCTGAGTCACACTTTAGCCCTGCTTGCATTCGTAACCATCAAAGTAGACGGAAGCCCAGCAGGTCAAAATTACAACAAAAAAACCTTGTTTGTCTTGAAGTCTACTCGGGGCCCAATGGCATCACAAAATTTGACATAGTGGCCAAATCTCTCCGGTCCGTTACAAAACGCCATTGGGCACAAAAGACTGTTTCCCATAGACTTGCATTGGGAAAGAGATGTCTGTAACTCAGCGACTGATTTTTTTTATTTTTATTTATTTTTTTAGGTAAACAAGGCTGAACTGGGGGGCGGGGTTAAAGGAAACGCCAGTGCACACGCTCTACGGGTCCATGGATGCGGAAGACCTGCTTAATTTTATACTCGGAAGTCAACTTTTTTTTTTTTTTCTGCTTCATGTGCTCCAGAGCAACTTTCATAGGAATGAAAGCTCACTTTCAGTTTGACCTCCAGACAAAGTGGTTTATGATGATCTGGATAACAGTTGGTTTGTGTCTGACCCCTAGTGTTTCAGACCCACCAGACTTTTTTTTAGAGTGATGTTTCAAGATCTCAGATAAGAATGTTATTGTTGTTATTGATAGAAACAATTAAAAAAACTACTTAAGATTAAAGTTGTGGATTTATCCTTTAACAAAGTACAATATATTCAGTCGGGACGCGTGGAACTTGCTCACCATGTGTGGGAAACACTGTTTTGTGTGGCGTGACTCACGCTGTAGAAGACGGGGAAAACATGTAAGACATGAACAAATCCCCCGTGTTTGGTTTGTTATGGCTCATTATGGTCCAATAATCCTGTCCGCTGCTCTGAGGCGCTCGATAACCCGACATCACAGCCCGAGCTAACCGCTAATCTGTAAACGACATGGACCGACTGTGGTTTCCTGCAGTGTTGGTGGGAGAGAGTTTATCTAGCTGCTGTGGATCTACGCCAACATGCGCAGGGTTTGACGAGTGTGGACAGGATGATGTGGGACCACCGAGGTTGAAGTTCAGGCACATTTAAAGCACGTTTATTTTGTATCAGAGGGTCAGATTTAACATCAATGAGGCAACAAACCAGAAACCCATCAAGTCACCAGGTTTCTGGTGTTTCCAGTGTTTGTGGCGGTCGGGTGCTGAGCTCTCTCTTCACACGGGATTGATATTAGCAGGTCACTGATATGTAGTGACTGTGATTTTGTTCCAGCTTTTAGAGGAAAAGAGAAAACAGCCTGGAACAAACTGGCATACTGGAGTTTATGTAATTGGTTGGTACAAGTTTCCATTTTTACTGTAGTTTTAACAGAAGATTCATTTGAAGCGTCTACCCTGTTTTAACACACAGCCATGACACTATGTTCTATTCAGTCCCCCCCCCCCCCCCCTGTAAAAACAATGGTTTGGTCCTTTTAACAAATGCAAAGAGTCTGCAACCTGCAAATCACAAACACACAAGAATGTTCTTCTATACGTGAGGACCCATTCATTTTCCTAACCTGCACCTAAATCTAACATTCAAACCAGGTCTTTACCCCCAAACAACCCATGGAAGAAATGAGGACCAGGCAAAATGGTCCTCGCTCTCCATCGTTAAAACTCCAGAAGGTCTTGTAAAGGAGCCCACAAACACACACTCTTCAGTCTTTGTGGTTCCCTGCTCTTATTTTGGTGTCTTGTTGACGTCGAGCTCCAAATTTGGATGGTGTGAATGTTGGAGAGAGAGAGAGAGAGAGAGAGAGAGAGAGAGAAACCTCCAAGCCTTAAAACACACACACACACACACACACACACACACACACACACACACACACACACACTCTCTCTCTGGCAGGCTCTGGTACGTTTGTCATTCGATAGCGGTGAGAGCGACAGTGGCCTTAAGAGAGACAAAGGGTTTCAAAGTGGAGCTGAAATAATGGGACACACACACGCACTGTGTCTCTCTATTTAGAGGCTTCAGGGTGTTTCAGTGACTCCTGTGAATTTTGTTTGCAGTGTTTCTCATTGAAGTCTTCATTTGATCTGTCAATGCTCCTTAAAGTTGAGACGCCCAACTTTGATTCTCCAGAGACCGATCTTTATCTGTTCCTATTCTCACTACGTGTGCTTGTCTGCATCTGCACGAGATGTTGTGTGAATGTTGCATTTACATCATTTGTACATTTTTAATTTCCCCTGTTTGTCTATTTTATTCCACAATCTTAATAACAGTGAGATGTTTTTACAATTAATATGTGCACTTAAAGAAATTGTATAAAGTGCACATTTCCCACCATAAATTCTAAGTGTAGCACATTTGTTTACTATTGGGATTTATGATGTAACTCAGTCTAAAATAATCAAATTCCATTAAAGTTTTTGGACTATAAGCCATTTAGGAGATCAGTACCAATATCCAGCTGTACGGTTTTCTGCTGGTGTTGGACATATTTCATCCTTTCATGGCATTACACTGTTTAAGTAATAAGTTTAAGTATCTAAAATGTCCATTTTATAAAAACAAACAGAAGCTGATTGTTATTGTCACTTGATATATTGTTTCATTGATTAGTTCTGAACGTTTCCATTGATTCTTTTCCTCTCTGTCTTTGTGTGCAGAGGTCGTACACGTTGATCGTGGAAGCCTTGGACTTCAACAACGACTCGTCCTCCGGCAGTGAGTATCTTCATCGCCTCGCTTCATCTTCTCCTCTTACTGACATGAACACGACCTTTGACCTGAGAGCTCAGTGCTGCACAGGCCTCCAATCCATAAAGACGCCACGTCTGTGTGAAAACTAACCGACTGCGAATCTGCTTCAGTTTCTTTATTCAAAATGCTTGAAGAAACTCTAGGAAAGTCCAAATGTAGATTTGATATGGGATGGCGACTTAATATCATCTATGAAATTACAGGCAAGATTTTAATATTCTATTATTTTTTACGTCCTGTTCAATTTGTTTCCAGGATGTCACAACCCTCTCTCTCTCTCCTTATTACACGTCTGCCTTTCACTGTCGACTGTTCAGCAAACACGAAAAAGCCAAAGAAAGAAGTTTTTAAAAAGAAAGAAATATGAACATTTGTGTGCGAGTTAAATTGTTTGCAAAAATCTTTTTCTGAGCTCAAAATGTTTCATCATTCACTCTGAATTATGACAAAAATATACATGTCAACAAACTTGTCAGTTCATGTTCAATTAAATACGAGACACAGACGACATTAGATGACATAAAGACATTGTCCAGGCATATCCTTTCACTTTTTTAACCTGTTTTTCAACCCCTTGCAGACTTCTGGAGTTCCCTCTCTTGTTTATTGCAGCGCTAACCCCCCCCCCCCCCCCCCTTCTTACTACAGCAGCTTATGGAGGTGTTTACATGCCCTGGATGAGTCCCATTCAGGAAACTGGTTGTAAAGAGTGTGTGAGGAGAGGCGAAGCTGGCAACCTTAGTTTGAGCGTCTGTTTATCACCCAGCGGTCAGCGAGGCGGTCGGAGCGAGAGTGTTGGCTCGGTGCTGTATTTGGCGTCCCTCAGGGAGCCATTATAGGCCCGGTGTGAAGTCGGCTGACCTCGGCCCAGGTGGGCTTCACTGCAGCCAGTTTTACTCCAAAAGTGGAACCAGAAATGAGCAGTCTGTTAGTCAAGTAAAGACAAATCGATAGATACTATTAGGGCTGGGAAATATATTAATATTCATCAACATCTTGACGTGAGACTTGATATCGTCTTGGATTTTTGACATCGTAATATGAGTGTTGTCTCTTCCTGGTTTAGGAAGGTCACATTACAGTCAACTGATGTAATCTTCTGAACTTCTGAACTGTTCTATTAGTGCCCTTTACCCGCTTAGTCTTTATATCCTCACTACTGAGGATTATGTATTAACAATCCCATTGTGTACACAATACCGTGGCAATTTTGATATCAAGGTATTTGCTCAGGAATACTGCGTTATTTGATGTTCGCCCAGCCGTAGATACTATGATACTCTGATGTTGTTGTTTTTTGTTCAGAAACCTTCAGCAGGCAAACACAACTGAAACTGCTGTCAAGCCAAATGAGGACAGAACAAATATTGACCCTCTCAGTTTAGCATCAACAAGCTAAGTGCCTCCGACACATGGTCTTTAGTGGACACCTGTATCGTTCTGTTACCGTGCAGCAGGAGAACCCTCTCTGTGCACTACCTGCTCCGACACAGTTAGTGAACATAGTGAAGCATTTAGCAGCTAAAGAGACTCATATTAACCCGAGGAGTTGGTGGAGACCAAAAGCTCAACAAATCTACAATTAAAACGTCTTTCAGTGGCATCATCGCTCTACTACCGTCTATTTATTCATTTAACCTTCACCGTTTGAATCTCTTCTACAAAGGGGTCCTGGTCAAGATGGCAGCGTAAAAGTACCACATAAAAATAATACAATAACGACAGACTTAAAAAAAAACATAGAAGACACGTCAAAGAGACAACATACGGAAAACAAACCAGCAGTTTGCTTCAATCAAAGATTTCATTTCATTCAGTATTGGGACAAGTATATTTCTATATCGTCTCTGTAGCTCACACACAAAAAGGTTGAAGTCAGTATATACATGCTTCAGTAACAAAGAAGGAAGTAAACCCAAACTCATCAAGAGGTTTTTCTTCGGGCCAGTTTTCGGAGTTGCAGCTCTCAGGCGAGCGTTTGCTCGACAGCTCGGCCGGTATTCAGCGATGAAGTGCCAGGTTTGAATATTTGCTCAAATATTCTAGACGGAGCGGATCCAGCCTCTTTCGAGGGTACCTATTTTTCAAATCTGCTACCCCCGTGCCATTTTCATCACTTTTTTTTTTTTTGTTTGTTTCTTTTATTCCCCATCGTGATGTGAAGTGTCACAGTTTGCTTCCAGGCCGATGGTGTTACCTGCTCCGAGGTTTCTGGAGTCTCTTTTCAGCTCTTTGAGTCCAGTCGCCCGTCGTTTAAACAGACGCAGTCACCTCGGCCCGACCACACTTTCCACCCCGCTGGTGAAATACCACAGAGCAGCTCAGCATTTTCAAACTCTCTGGAATATTACAGCAGCCCGCCTCCTTCTGCAGCTACAACTACCGCTGTCCTCACGAACGCTCCAGCAGAGTACTGTTACTGTACTGTGTTTGTCCAGCTGCTGAGGACGAGGCTCAAAGACTAATGGCCTATAATCATGAGGCGATTCATCGTTTGTTCAATCAAGTGTCAATATTTGCTGGTTTTCTTCATCTTCTATGTAATAAACTGACTCTTAAGTTAACAAGCCGTTTGAAAATGTCACTTTAGGCTATTTGAAATTATTGTGAACATTTTGTTTTGTGTATTTCCATCGTTGCCTAAAAAGAGTACATCCTTTACTACTTTATCTTAGAATAAAGCAGAGTCATAGTGTCCACGTCCACTTCTTATAGACAGTCTCGTGTGCATCTCTGTGTTTCCTGTCTGACTGATCTAAACCGTTGTGTCTACAGGCGCTGGCGGGGCGACGATTGAGAAGGCCGTCCACTCGGGGATGATCAACCCGAGCCGGCAGTGGCAGAGCCTGAAGCACAACGGCCCCGTGGCCCAGTTCCACTTCCAGGTCCGCCTCAGCTGCGACGAGCACTACTACGGCTTCGGCTGCAACAAGTTCTGCCGCCCGCGAGACGACTTCTTCGGCCACTATGAGTGCGACCACAATGGCAACAAGACGTGCCTGGAGGGCTGGTCCGGTCTGGACTGCAACACTGGTGAGTTCTCTGTGGGTTTTATTGATGCATGGGAACTCTACTGTTCTAGCCCATTTCATATAACGTTGTTATAAATCATGTCGGAGCAGTTTTTAATTGATTCTCCTGACTTCCAGGCAGAGATTTGTTTCCTGCATTTATATTAAAATACACTTTCAATGTCATATCAAAACTATGATGAGATGATGCTTCACAGTCGACGTCTAGCCACTTTAACTGCGGCGTCAAAGGTACTTTACTGTAGCAATGCAGCCGGGACGCTTCTCTGCTGGTGCGTTCAAGTGCTTGTGGGAAAACTAGAGACAGCCGTGACCCGCATTTTGCCCACATATTTTTTCCTTTCCGTCCTTCTACAGCGATGTGCAGACAGGGCTGCAGCACAGAACACGGATCCTGTAAAGTTCCTGGAGAGTGCAAGTGAGAACCAGCACACACACAACATGAGCACCGCGGCTTTTCTGTCTTGTCTGTATTTGATAGTGACCGTAGAGACGGAGACATGTAACATAGGAGGGACAGGGAGGTATGACATGAGACAAAAGTCCTCAACTGGAATCGAATTAAGCTCTTGCAGCTTTTCAGCAACTGTTTCAGGAGTTGATTTTACTTTATTTCATTCATGTTGTATATATTTTTTTATTTTAAGGGGAGACACCTGGTTTTTAATGCCTCTGGTCAATTTTGAGATTCTGCTTCTATAACATGTCTTCTTTCACACCAGTGAAAAGAAACCTCCAAAATACACATTTAGGTGTTTATTTTACTACTTTGTGTATCTGTTAAAAAGTTAGTTAGATAATGCCTCATTTGCATATTTAAACTTAAAATGTCAAAAGACATCTTCTTTTTTTGTTTTTCCTATTTACCTGTAGTGTTTCCAAAATGTATGTAATTTTACAATACATGTATTGGGTCACAATTTAACAACATTTTTCATAGTATTCTGTCTTTTTTTTTTATCTAATAATTGCAACTGCGCCCATTTTTATTGTTTTGTGTGTGTGTGTGTGTGTGTGTCTCTCAGGTGTCTGTATGGCTGGCAGGGGGAGTATTGTGATCACTGCATCCCTCATCCCGGCTGTGTTTACGGCAGCTGTGTGGAGCCCTGGCAGTGTCTCTGTGACACCAACTATGGAGGACAGCTGTGTGACAAAGGTACACACACACACACACACACACACACGTTATTAGAGAACTGTCTCCATCAGCTTTAAGTGTTTTCTCACACAAGGGTTTTCTTTGCATATTAGAAGGAACATGAGTATCTTCCGCCGACTTGAACACACAGATTAAAAGTACATTTTATTTTGTGAACCTCTGCAGCTAATTATCCAGAGAATTAAATATGAATGTCGCAACTTTACGCTGCAGATCTGAACACGTGTGCGACGCTGCAGCCGTGTCTGAACGGAGGAACCTGCAGCAACACGGGACCAGACAAATACCACTGCTCCTGTCCCGATGGCTTCTCGGGGGTCAACTGTCAAAGAGGTGAGGGGAGTCCGTGGTTCAATTCCCCCTACCAGCAGCAAGGCACTATGAAGACTTTTCAACCCTTCCTGTGAAGTGTTATCAGAACTTCATGTTTACTTACAACAGGATTAAAATGACGTGGTGTCTCTGATTATCTGTCTTTTTGGATTTATGTCCATAAATCCAGTTAGATTTTAAACCAGCTATATTTAACTATTCTATATTTATGTTTCTTGATTTTTGCTACACTATATATTACTTGTATGCACATTGAGTCCAAATAACGTGAGTAAATAAAAGTAGTGAAAACAGAATCCTTCATTTGTGGCTGTTTTTATTTGAGCTCTGATCTGACTGAAAACATGTATCCGTCTGTCTCAGCGGACCACGCCTGTCTGTCCAGCCCCTGTCTGAGTGGAGGAAGCTGTGTGGAAACCAGTCAGGGTTTCGAGTGCCGCTGTGCCCCAGGGTGGACCGGACCCTCCTGCTCCAACAGTAAGCCCCGCTGAAACCTTCATCATTTATCAGATCCTCTTTGAAACCTCCGGTGCAGCTTCATGAACTGCTTTTGGACTTTCTCTCCGTCTCAGATGTGGACGAGTGTCTGCTGAACCCCTGCAGTCATGGAGGAACCTGTCAGGACCTGGTGAACGGTTTCAAGTGTACCTGTCCGCCTCAGTGGACCGGAAAGACCTGCCTCATCGGTGGGTCCTCCTCTAACTCCAGAGCCAGAACTGTTGCTGTGCTCTTTTTCCAAATTTGTGGTGGAGGTTTGAGGCTGTTTAGGAAAACTTTGTTTAAGTTATGATTCATCTCTTCCATTCGTGGGGATCAGTTTTTCCTCGGGGCGTTTTCAGTCCGTCAGGTCGGAGCGCCATCCTTCAGCTCCTCTCACTGAGAACCAGGATGATCTCGGGGAGGAATAGTTGTGGTTTGGAGGATTAGCGCTACGGATCGCCCCACCGCAGCGCTAATCCTCCGCCGACCAGCAGCCACATGCTCCTCAACCTTTAACTGTGGCTAGTTAGTTTGGTCTGCCAGCCCTCGATTTTGAAGTCCACTGCTGAATGATTTTAGACGCTTCCACTGCTTTCAGACCGTCCTCCTGCTGACCGACTTGAAGGCCAGACTCAAAGCACCCTTTAACACTGTTTGTTCCATCTGTTCCTGTTCCTCCTCCCGACCTTTGACATCTGCTTCCTCTGTTGTTCATTGACTTGTTAAACAATGAAAGCTAATGAAGCGGCATTTTAAGCTGAAATAACTTTTACTGAAAAAGAAGCCGCTGTGACATTTACAGGATAGGCCAATTGTTAAAATAATATTACAAATAATAACAATAATAAAAGCAATTAACTTTATTTATACAGCACTTTTCAAAAACAAAGGTTACAAAGTGCTTTTTTGAAATAGTTAAAAACTTTTACAACATTGAGCAAAGAAGCAACATATAAAAGAAATCATCTGTAAACTCCTGCTTTCTCCCTCTAACCTGTTTATTCTGCTGTTTGTTGTTTCGTTTCAGATGCCAACGAGTGCGACGACGACCCCTGCGCCAACGCCAACTCCTGCCGAAATCTGATTGGAGGATACTTCTGCGAGTGCGTCCCAGGTTGGACGGGCCAGAACTGTGACACCAGTGAGTAAGACGCGACAACAATCATAATGTGTAGTGAGGAGCAGATGGGACGAGGCAGTCGTGATGCCAGAACAGTCAACCGGCAGCAGCAATAACTATAATCTTTATTTGTTTAGAAGCTTTTGTTTTGAAACTCAGTTTGATCAACTGTCACATGAGGCTGCAATGTTAAATAATAGACTGTTTTAGCAAAACAATCATCCTCGAAACTCCGTCATTCACTTACAGTTTAGCTTTAAATTCCTAAACAAACAGCGTATCCGCAGGAAAACTGTTTTGTGTGTATGCTTTTTATAAAATCTCATTTAAAAACTTTATTTTTTATTTTTTTTTCTGCAGATATCAACGACTGTCGAGATCAGTGTCAGAACGGAGCGACATGCAAGGTGAGCATCAGAGGATTCACACGCTTCCTAGTTGGAGAACACACACACACACACACACACACACACACACACACACACACACACACACACACCACAGCTATAAACAGCAAATATGCTGAGCCATGCATGCAGGACAGAGACACGACTGTATTTGTGCTTGTGTCCATGACAACAGCAGATCAGATTTCTCCAAACGTTTTCATTTCCCAACAGAAGATAAACAGTCTGTCCTCGTTCTTTTCAAATGCTGATTGCTCCTTTTTTTCTTTCTGCCATTCTTCATCACACAATGGTTTATTGTTTACTGATGGGGGCCAGATTACATTAGCAGCATTATCTGACAGTGTGCATGGTCAGCATACACAGCCCAGTTTGATTTACAGTATTTATGGTTCAGTGCTTTTGGGTGAAACAGAATCTTAAATACAAACTATTACTGAGTACGAGTGTAAATATGTGTGTGCAGATTTTAAAACTTTAAAGACTCATTTGGTTAAAAAGTAGTTCTGTAGTATTCTGACCTCCCTGAACATGCTGCTTAGTTTGGCTAAGAGCTAGAAGCTAATACATACAGTGTGAATTGTGCCATATAGTTTGTAGTAATAATAATAATAACTTTGTTTTTAAAGGTGCTATATAAATAGAGTTCACAAAGTGCTTTGACAGTCAAAGCAGCGAAAACAAGACGATAACAACAGAAAGCTCGTAGTAAGCTAGCAAGTCAACTATGTGGAAAGTGAAAATTTGAGCTGACAATGTGGGCTGTGTGTAAACTTGGAGCTTAACATGAACAACTAATTTATAAAAGAAATGTTATACAATTAAAAATGAATGTACATACACTAATTAAAACAACTCGATTAGCAAACTCAATCACACATCCCTCACGGTACAGTAACAGCTAGCTAGCTAAAACTAGCAAAAGGTGTTAACAAGACTAAATACTGAAATATCATAAGAATTACTAAATATAGTCACTAAAAACTGGTGCGTGATTTGGAAATATAAATATATATTAATATAACAGAACTTTTCTCCTTCAGGACCTGGTGAACAGTTATAAGTGTGTGTGCGCTCTGGGTTTCGCCGGCGAACGCTGCGAGAAAGACGTGGACGAGTGCGCCAGCGGGCCGTGCCTCAACGGCGGCCGATGCCACGACGCAGTTCACGGCTTCCACTGCCTGTGTCCACCCGGCTTCTCTGGAAGTCGCTGTCAGGTGAGCTAAGATGCGGTTAATGGAAACGGGAAGCAGGACGTTTATTTCTGCAAATGGGAAGCAGGACGTTTATTTCTGCAAACACACCTGGTTTGTTTAAATATTTTTTTATCTAAAACAGTCGTAATACGCCGTTTTATTATCCAACTATACATCCACTAAAATATAATAATTAGTCTTTGATCAAGAACTCTAAAAAATATAATTTGAATCCATCAGGACCAGTATTTGCCTGTTTATTTGTGTTAATTCCTGCTGTGACCTGATTTTAAACTCTACATTGTTCTTTTATGTGGCTCAG
The DNA here is from genome assembly GCF_050575085.1 of Anarhichas minor. Taxonomy (NCBI): domain Eukaryota; kingdom Metazoa; phylum Chordata; class Actinopteri; order Perciformes; family Anarhichadidae; genus Anarhichas; species Anarhichas minor. The sequence goes on along the minus strand of NW_027466460.1, from coordinate 14,158,090 downwards.
CTGGTCCTCTTCCTCTTCATTTCCTCTATTCAATTCGATTTATATTCAATATTATAATTATAGATAATTGCTGTAACTTTACACCACGTCTTTGTCTGGCTGGTTAACACTCTGAACAGCTGAAAAGAGTCCAAAGTATGCCTGACACACATGCTGTTTTCTTGATATACTCGACTTATAAATACTGCTTTTAATTAGGAGATGCCATAAATAACAAGTGACATAATTCCAACTTGGCTCTTAAAGAGGGAACACAAGAAAATACTGTGTACAGTGCTGTTATTGTGTAATATTAATGTGTTGGCTATTGAACAAATTATTATTGTTGTGTAATGCCGAGCGTCGTTTTTTTCCCAGCTGGAGGCTGAATTGTTCTCTCTGTCCACAGCTGGATATCGATTACTGCCTCCACAGTCCGTGTCAAAACGGCGGCCAGTGTTTCAACCTCGCGGCGGAATACTTCTGTAAATGTCCCGACGACTTCGAGGGCAAGAACTGCTCTCACCTGAAGGACCACTGCCGCACGACGCCCTGCAAAGGTTCACGTCCACCCCACATTCTCTCGTTATCCATGCCCGGCTTTGTTGTCTGCGTACATTTACTCAAGTTCTTTACTCGAGTACAATTCTCAGCTACTTGTACTTTACGTTAGTGTTTGCATATTCTGCTACTTTCTACTCCACTACATTTATTTGATAATTTAAGAGACATTGCAGACTCGGATTATTAACGCAAAATATAATTAACAAACAAATGATGACGTATTATTATAGATTAAGATAAAACTTTATTGATCAATGGGGGGAAATTCACAAGCTTCCCAGCAGATTGATCTGACCAGCTGAAGCAAGATACTCCAGTAAGTTAATGGTTGCAGCCAAAAAGTAGTCCGGGTTGCTTCCGAGCTTCAATTAAAATTAGTCTTGAAGGAACGCTAGAGCATGAAGTCAAACAGAAAATACAGAGAAATGTTTTAGAAGTTGTAGTTTTCAAACAAATAGGATGTAACGTGTAGATTTTGTTAGACAGAGCCAGGCTAGCTGTTTCCCAATGTTTCTACTAAGCTAAGCTAACTGGCTGCTGGTTTTAGTCTAATATTTACCGTACAAATATGGAGTAGAATTAATCTGAACATCCAGATGTGGTGAGAAAGTAAATTAGCATGTGTCTCGTTCTTCCCACAGTGATTGATAGCTGCACGGTGGCGGTGGCGTCCAATAGCACGCCGGGCGGGGTGCGTTTGATTTCGTCCAACGTGTGTGGCCCCCACGGGCGGTGTCGCAGCCACGCCGGCGGACAGTTCAGCTGCGAGTGTGAGGAGGGATTCACCGGGACATACTGCCACGAGAGTGAGTACATAAATGAGTATTATGTGTTTTTAATAATCTCTCGAGCAATAACTTTTTTTTTTTTTCCAATTAGATGTTTTTTTATTAACTTCAGGGTTCTATAAAAACTAAATTGATGATAAAAAAGAAATATAATACATTATTGTTTCTCTTCCCTCTTCCTGTCAGACATAAATGACTGTGAGAGCGCCCCCTGTCTGAATGGAGGAACCTGTATCGATAAAGTCAGTCAGTATCAGTGTATCTGCGCTGACGGCTGGGACGGACCTACCTGCCAGAACAGTGAGTCCTCCTCTTCCTCCCTCTTCATCCTCGCAGCTGTAGCAGGAAGAGGCGGCATTGAGCGGCCATATTGGATGTGTTCCGATTATTTTTGTTATTTGTCGCGCAGACATCGACGACTGCAGCTCCGCACCTTGTCGGAACCGCGGCGTCTGTCGAGACCTGGTCAACGATTTCTACTGCGAGTGTAGCAACGGCTGGAAGGGGAAGACCTGCCACTCAAGTGAGAAAACATAAAACTGCCGTGTGAATGCTGGCCCTCCAGTTGTTCCAGATGTTGGTTCAAATTTCTGACTCGCTGTTTTTATTCCCAGGGGAGAGTCAGTGCGACGAGGCGACCTGTAACAACGGAGGAACCTGCTATGACGAAGGAGACGCCTTCAAGTGTCTGTGTGCTGCTGGCTGGGAGGGCGCCACCTGTAACATCGGTCAGCAGTGACATGACGCTGTTTTGTTCTTTTTTTTTAAGCGTCTTCATGTTTCGGCGAAAAACGTCTGTCGTCTTTGTGTCTACAGCGAAGAACAGCAGCTGTCTGCCGAGTCCCTGCGAGAACGGAGGAACCTGTGTGGTGGGCGGAGACTCTTTCAGCTGCGTCTGTAAGGAGGGCTGGGAGGGCGCCACCTGCAGCCACAGTGAGTCACTGCACATCCACTGCTCTAGTCCGCATAATGTCAATCAAGGGTCTAATTTTAAGGGTTCACATTCCGTGTGAAGACATGATTTGTGAGTGTCGCGTTATACGCTACATGTGATGCATTTCATATTGACATCGTGGACCTTTTCGTTTTAAGAGGACGGCGTGTTAATGTGCTAACATTTAGCATGTTAAAATGCTAACCATATGCATGTTAATTAGATTCAGCATGTCACAAATGTTAGCGTTAACATGCTAAATGTCTACGTTTTAAAATGAAGTATGTGCACAAAAAAATAATATTAGAAAGGTATGTACAAGTATGTGCAACACATTGAAGCAAACTATTATTTTAAGTCTTTAAATAGCTGCGAGGCTGATGGGACATTAGTTTCATGTTGTTGTTTAGAAAACCAGATGTGTAGCTTTTAGAAAAGGAGCCATCCTCTGGCGACCATGAATCTCTGTTTCTAAACTTTAATTGCAATCCGTACAATAGATGTTGAGTAAAAGTGTTGCCCCGTCAGAGCTACGCTGCTAATGTGACTCAAGATATTTCATTTCATAGTCCAGAGTCGGACTGGAGAGATTTAGACGTGTGTGATGTGACGAACACGGTGAGTGAAGATTTTCTTTCTTTATTTTCCAGATGCCAACGACTGCAGTCCTAATCCCTGGTGAGTTCAACACACACTGATGTACATATTACATTTAATATATACGTCACGATATCCTTCTTTTACTACTTTCTTTTATATTCTATACTAGGACATTTTATGACTTTTTTTTTTATGGCGTACTATGCTGTGACATTTTGTACAACATAGAATTCTATGGATTTTTAATGATTTTTTTACATTTTTATGACGATGTCAAAAAAGTATAGTATGTTGAAATATGTCATAACACAGTATGCCATATTAAATCATAAAAATGTCAATATAGTATATTATAAAAAGTAATTGTAAAAAGTGTAAAGAAAATTCGGTATGAGGGCTCCAGCTCAGGTTGTTTATTCTCCCCCCCCCCCCCCCCTAATAATAATAATAAACCCATCATCTCTGTCCTGCAGTTACAACAGTGGTACCTGTGTCGATGGAGACAACTGGTATCGATGTGAATGCGCTGCGGGGTTCGCCGGCCCAGACTGCAGGATCAGTGAGTGTTGACCTTTAACCTTCTCTCTCTCCATCTCTCCCTCCACTCATCTGCTGCTCTTTTATTATTCCCATTCTGTCTTTTCATTTAGCTCTCGGACGAGACAAAGAAATGTAATTCATATTTCAGTGGGCGGTAAATAACAACTTGTCACTCGTCTCTTTTAGATGTCAATGAGTGCCAGTCGTCTCCCTGCTCCTTCGGCTCCACCTGTGTGGATGAAATCAACACTTTCCGTTGCATCTGTCCAGCAGGGAGAACCGGCCCTCGCTGCCAAGAAGGTAAAACCTGCAGACAGTTTATGTACTTTATTCCGTTTGTATACCTAGTACTGCAACAACAGACGTTATCTTCACCATCATGTGAATCTTAAAGCGGATGTAAATCGCTGTTACTGATGAACTCCTCTGATGTCGGGACACCTGTGCACTGAGACGTGTCAGTCAGAGTTGATGCTGACGGTAAACTTTGTGCTGCAGCGTCGGGGAGGCCCTGTGTGGTCGGAGGGCTGCTGGCTCTGGACGGAAGCAGATGGGACGAAGGCTGCAACAAGTGCCGCTGTCTCAACGGGAGGATCGTCTGCTCGAAGGTAAAACTACTTTTACAATCAACACTTGAAATGATGAAGGCACTTTGCAAATCACAAGGTAGTAAAAAAATGTAAACCGTACTTTGGTGTTTCATTTTTACCTCTTTACTTAAGATTTCATTAAACTTATTTTCTTTTTACAAAATGTACCAAAACACTGGCAACGATTATGAAGTTACTGTTTACACTGTTCTTTTATCATTTAGATTTCATTTTTTAAATTTTTTTAAAGATTTTAGTACTCGATTGTACACTAAATCTATAGTTGGAAGATTTTTTTGCAGTGCATTAATAGTTATTATAATATCGTTTCCAAGCCGTACCCAGTTTTATTTAGTTGTTTAGCAAAAGCATGCTAAATGTAAACAACACATTTATGAGTTAAGTTTGAACTACTTTAACACAATTATACAGTGTGAACAACAACATGATGCATCTGAAGATAGTAGTGATGTTATTGGCTTAATGGATGGAGGCAAAGAACAAACAGTCAAATTGACTTAAAGTGTCAACAGTCGTCATTATGCAGGATTGGTAGAGGCGGATCTATTGTAAACACTGTTCTGTAGTTGTTGGTTTGTGATGATGATGAACAGACAATGTATTGTGTATTAGGCGGAGTGCATGAGCCCAGCCCACCGGGCCCCGCCCACAGCCAGGTGTCACTCAGAAAGCAGCTGCGCCAACGTCACCTTTACCTTCAACAAGGACATCACGGCAATGGTCAGTTTGGTTTTCCTCCTTCCAAACACAAAACGACTTGGTTCCATTAGTAGAAACTGTCTCCTCGGGGTGTTTTCATATCGGGTACAATTGCGCCACACCTTCATGCTGTGGACGCTGATGGATTCCCTCTGGTGTGGTGTTACAGGGTGTGACGGTGGAGCAGGTCTGTCGTGAGCTCAAGAGCCTCTACGTCGTCAAGAATCTGTCCTCCGACTCCTCCGTCTCCATGACCTGCGAGCCGTCGCTCAGCACCAACAAGGAGATCCACGTAGCCATCGTGAGTCACGTGTGGTCTGAAAAAAGTTGTTGGAAACGTAGAACAAAACTCTGTAGTGTAAAGATTTTAAAGCAGCCATCAGCTGATGGGATCGGGTAATAAGTTGCTACCATTTCCAGTAGATCAAGCTCACATTTAGCAAAAGTCTGGGATTATAAAATGGAAAAGAGGTCAGAATTCGGAGATAAGAGCACAACACTGTCGCTAAAAGCTTAAGATTTGTTAAACTGTTCCAAACCGCTGTTTCTGCAGCCAGAAAAATAAAATGCATCCAGTGTGCCAGATCTTTTTTGGAATGGAAAAGCTTTCATGACTTATTGTGTTGCATGAATTGGTGATTAGAGGGTACCAACGCAAGCATTTATTTAGACTGAAATGTCACAGATAAACTATCACGGGAGTATTTCCTGCTGATTATTTCAGTCGACGGAGGACCAGAGGACGGAAACCTTCGTCAAGGAAATCACAGACAGGATCATGGATCTGGTCAGCAAGAAGAGCGCCAACAGCACCGTCATCAGCGCCATCGCAGAGGTCCGGATCCAGAGGAGGCAGAGCCACAACCCCAACGGTGAGCCACTAAATGGAGAGGACATCAACGTTTTACAACTCTCTTGTGCATTTGAGCGTGAAACGTCATTCTCGACTTTGGGAATTGTAGTTTGACAAAATAAGGAGCACTCACTGGCTTTTTTTTTTGACGCCAAATACGATTCTTGAACGGTTTGAATCTCGCTCTATCTACCAAAGTTCCACACTTATGCTAAGCACATGTGATGTGGTTGATGGCACTGGAAAAAGTCTAGTCTATTTAATTGGTCAAACTGCATCTGCGTGTTTTCGGTCGGAATGAATGATGTTAAGTGCAGTTTATTTTGACTAAAAAGGGATAGAGCTACGTAGGCTAGACATGCGTATTTCTGTACTAGACGCACAGTGATGAAACCGATATCCATCTTTTTATCTGACGTTGGCTAAAGCGGCAAAAAAATTCCCAAAAAGTCAGACTGTTACTTTACACTTAAAGTGACTGAAAGATTTATATTTTTTTGTTGAGTTTTTAGTCCGTTGTGTGAGTTGTTCACTGACCTCCGTTCCTTTATTCGTCCAGCAGACCTCCTCGTGCCCCTTCTGGTTTCCGCTGTGGTTGTTGTCTGGGCGTTGGCGATCGTCTTGATGTTGCTGTGGTTCGTGAGGAGGCGAAGGAAGCGGAGCGCCCACGCCGGGGTCAGCACCCAGACGGCAGCGGCGGCGTCTTCTTTGGCACCGGTTGCAGAGGACAACAACGCCCTCCACAACAGTGTCAACGCCGCCCGCGAGCAGCTCAACCACATCAAGAACCCCATCGTGAAAAACACACCGAACCAGCAGCAGCACCACCTGCTGCTCCATCACCACCTCTGCGACGACAAGAACGCCGTCAATGCCAAGATCAGGAAGTCGGACACTGGAAGCCAATCGGAGGAGGACGAGATGGACAAGAGGCTGCAGAAGGCGAGGTTCCCTCGGGCAACGCCGGCGTACTCGCTGGTGGACTGGGGGGAACGCCCCCCCCACCATACGGCAGGCAAACCCCCACACTGGACTAGCAAACAGGACAACAGGCAGCTGCAGTCACAGAGCGTAAACAGGATGGAGTATATTGTATAACCAACGGGGGTCCACAGAGATCCGACACACCGACTTTTGGTTACTTGTCTTTTTTTGGTGTTCTTCTTCTTTTGTTTCAAAATGGACTTTTGGCGTTTCATTTTTTGACGTTTCATTTTTTGACATTTAATTTATGACGCTGGCCCGATCGGCCCACTGCGGTTGGCTGGATCTCCGGTTTTGTGGACGTCTTCGTTAAGGACAGAAATTGGACGTGCAGGAGCGGTTCGTTTCTGAAAAGACCGACGTGCACGAAAAGTATCTTTGATTCCAGAATGAGTTTTGTATTTGAATGTGCTGTTCGCCTTGTTGCACCCGACCAATGTGGGAGAAAAATATATTTATTTTGCTTTTTTTGGGGGTGGGGTGGGGGGGGGATTTGAGTCAATATGAAGAATTGTCCACGTAGAATGTTTCTGTATAGATATGTAAATATTTTTTTATTAATCATTGTGTATATTTGATTTATTAACTTAATCGTCAAGAGCCTTAAGATATTCCTTTTGTTTAATTTATGAGTATTGTTCTGAGTCAAAGGTTTGTAAGCTTACAATTTCTTGATGGATTTTGTTTTATATAGATTTTTAACGCCAAAAGTGCTCTTGAAGAATAGTTTATTTTTTTTGCCTTTTGGATTTGGGCATTTTTGTGCCTCAAATGTTTTGTACATTGTCTGTTGGATGTGATCTGTTGGTATGTTTGCCATGATGTTCTGTTGAGAGTTCAACATGTCGGTGGGTGGGGGGTCTTTTTACACAAACCAACATGGTGGCAGACATTTTGCTTTTGCTACTGAAAAGAAATTCTTCAAGGGATGCAGCTTCTTTCTTTTCTTTTTTGGTATTTGTACATTTTGTACAGTGTAAAAAACAAACAAAAATGAAGAACAGAATTTGGGTCGTGTTTGTAACAATCTGAACGATCAAACCTGCGTAATTTAAAGGAGCCCTGTGGAGGTTTCTTGTAAAGTGAAAACTTGAAGTCTCCTCCACAGGGAACCTTTTTAAGGAAGTACCTGAAGAGAGTTCAACGAGAACATTGTGACATGTTGCCTGTCGGTGATTGTGATTGGAAGACAAAGTCGGGCTGTGAAACCGTGTTTGATTTCAGTCGTCGGCCTCTTTACTTTATGATGGAAGAATAAATAAAATGTGTTTCACGTACATTTCACTCAAGTGTTTTTTTTGGACCTTGAGAAATAAAAATCAGTTTGTTACTGGTAACAATGAGTTGTTCTTTTTTGGGGAAAGTTAGATGTTCTTAAGTATTGTGAAGTATCTCAGAAAGAACCAATAACTTCATTTGATCCGGCCAGTTTGACAGAAACGATGGTCGTGCCATTTAATGACGTACTAAACTATAACTAAATGTTATGACTTTTACGTCATTTTAAGGACATATACACCATGATTATTTTATGACTTTAAGGACGTCTTTTTATATATATGTTTTATAATGTGTGTGTATATATACTGACTATTTTATGTCGTACTATGACGTTTTTATAACATTTTCATTACATACTATATGACTTTTTAATGACATTTATATGACTAACTATATTATAATTAGTGAAATTTGGATAAAGTTGTGAAAAATAACAACTAAAGCTGATATTTGAACGTGTCGGATACATATTTAATCCAGCGTTGTCTTCTGCTCGTTTCAGGTCGTCGGTAAGACTTTCATCATAATGTTGGTCTGAACTCAATCTGAGTCTTTTTTGCTGAAGTTATTTTTCATCATTTCACAACTTTACTTTAAAAAGGTTGGAAGCTAAACTAAAAAACTCTTCTCAGTGTTCTGATCAAAGAAGCATATTCGACAGAGGATTTAGATTTGATCAAATGCTTTTTACCCAAACTTGATACTCGTCTTATTGAAATCTGCCTGATCAAACACACACAAACACAGTATTTCACTGTAGCACTGTAACAACACATCCTTCCAGACATTTGGATTCCCTATTGAAAAGAGTCTCATCCATAATTTCGTGCATGTGTTTGGTTGATGTGGGTGAAGGCTTCAGTTCGTTGCTCTTTTGACCCAGACAGACATCTCGCCTCATCGAGGTGTTTATCGGCGGCGGAGAACAGAAGTCACTTTGTCTCCGTTCATCCATCTTCTGGTCTTCATGTCCATCACGCACTGTCCCTCTGCAGACATGTGAGAGCGTTTATAAAGATCCGCCCGCAGCACAACAGACTGTCCCTTACAAATAAACAACATGAGACATTTTCAATAATTGCTTTTCCTGCAGGAATTTCTGCCGCGATGCCCGAACTTTCATCGGAACAAACGGAGCGAGGGGAACCACAACCCTGCTCCTCCAAACTGTTCCAGTGTGGTGGACTCGGAGCGGAAGACTGCGTTTCAACTGTGTTTATGTGCATTCTTCTGAAGTTCTGCAAGCTTCGTGATCGTCAACACAAGAGGCTGATGGGAATCTAAATCAGACGCCGATAAGCAAAGACAGTCACCGTCAGTGGATCAGAGCCGGGTTTCATGCGGCCGCTCATTCGGAGCGCTTTGTGGCCGTCGTGTGTTTTCATACTCTGAGTTACTACGTGATGCCAATCTTCCCTCCTCCTCCCCCCCCCCCCCCCCCTCGACCCGCCATTATGGTCCAGACCACAACTTCCACTCAGACTGTCTCTGTCTTTCTACACTTCTGAGAAAAAAAAAAAAAATCTAAATCAGAGGAAAAAAAAACGTTTTAGTTTTTACTCTGCTGACACATTTAAACTACAAATTTACACTATTTTTTGCAGGTTTTAGACAATTAATTTTAGTCAAGGCAGCTGCTGGTTTCACGTCATTTAACTGGCAACATGTTCCAGATAGATAATCCATCACAGTAAGCATTTAATTAGTTCAATTAAAAATACAGCAGCGAATGAGCTGATAATGTCCTTTTATTAACAAAAACTAATTCCCTGCTCATGTTGATCTAAAAGGCCAGCAGTACAGGAAAGGTCAGAGGTCACCAAAATCATCAGCAGTCATCTTCTGCAAACACGCACGAACATCTACAGCAGATTTCATGGAAACCAGGAGAGTCGAGACACTTTGCTCTGCAACGGTTCAACATCATTTGAGCTGAACAACACTGGTTTAATACAGAATCTGGCACCAAACACCAGATATCAGTAGCTCTTGGCACTCAAACCCCATCATGGTTAGACCCTACTGTCTTTACCACACAGCATAAACACACACAGAGCTCCTCCTCGTGTTTATGCTTTTGTTCAAGACAGCTTTACAGCCACCTAACTCAGTCCAGAGTCCCTTCGTTTTTATTTGGGGGGTGTTTTTAATGGTCCGAGTCATGAAATCTGAACCTCTGCTCTCTCGCTGCTTCAAAGCTGTTGGCAAAGCAGAGCTAACGTGATCGTTAGGCTCACCAACGCCTGCCCGCCTCCACATCGTTCCACTAATCCACCAGAGAAACCCGAGGCAGCCTTTATGTCGGACATAACACGGAGAGGGACGGAGCTGCCAGACGCTTTATTTCAATGGAGACATTACGCTCAACGGAGAGCAGATCGTTGATGCAACAAGTCTCTGTGGAGCAAGGCACTAACACTGCCAAGAGGTTGGGGGTTCAATGCCCGCTGTGACCAACTGCACTAATAATGTGAACAGATGTGGAGCTGTAAGGTTTCAACCCCGAGAGGATCGATTCAAAGTTCAACTCCAGTCTGGTTGTTATGGATGTTGTAATTTAAGAACTCAGTGTTTTCACAAATTGCCCTGTAAGGGGTGTGGTTTAAGTGTGTGTGTGTGTGTGTGTGTTTGTGTGTGTGCGCGTGTGTGTGTGGCGGTATGACTCAGCTGTGCATGAAACAGTTGTGGGAACTGTAAGAGTCTGGAGACAGCGAGGGGAAAGGGACTGACGTCAACTCCCTCAGGCTGAACACAGAGGAGTGAATGAAACAGTGATTCAGGATCCCGTCATGATCCCTGACATGTTTTATTGTCCCTCTCTTGTTCTCTTTGCGCCGTTTCTGTCCACTGTGTTTAAAAACATTTTTTTTTTAAAAAGGGCCAACATCTTGACTCAATTTCTCACAATCAAATCTGCAAACAGACAAAAAAAAAAAGAGAAGTCTGCACAAAGACGCTCGTTCTCTCAGAAAAACCTCCCACAGTGGATGAACCCTTATTTCTTCTGGTTACTTTTTCTTGTAGAGAATTTCTGGACAGATTCAGAATCTTGTTTTCTTAGAATTTTGCCAGTTTAAGACTTAATATTCTATTGAGACAAAGTTCAGACGACATTCAACATGTGAGAACTCTGACCTCTTCATTTCGATAAATAAAAAGGGTAAAGAGTTTAAAAGTCTTAGAGTAAAGTATCTTCAAGTATTGATGATTATAACGATTCTCGAGAAAATTCAAACCACACAGCATTCCTGGAAATTGTCAGGTGTGGCATGAAGTATGTGCACTTACACGTCGGAATAGCATTAATTCACCATTTCTGTCTCCACTACTCATGTGTACTTTAATTACTCACATAACAGAATCTCAGATTTTCTTTCATTCCTGTGTTTAGAGTTTGAATTTAAAAGATAAACAAACCAATCACTACGCAACACCACACAAATGTCATGTAGAGCTTCCATACTTTAGGCCTTTAAAGGCCTCAAACTGAAATTGTAGCTCCAAAAGTCAGCGGCATGCAAAAGGAAACGTTCAATAAATGTAGTCACAGTAAAGTACCAATGAAAGTGGACAAAAATCAGAAACTGTGCTTCAGTAAAGCTGCTAGCTGCGTCTTCAGACATGTGTTGATTATAACTATTCTGGACATTTACAACCGTTTAGTTCGCCTGTTCTTGTGTTGGCTTGTAAACACTTGTATAAAGTTTTAAATTATCTTATAAAGGAAAGTCCGGTCGACTCGTCAAACAGTCTGTTTGAACAAAAGTTCTGCCTCTGATTCAATTCTACACATAGTGGTTTATAGATTTTTACTTTGTTGTGCTCTGCTTAAGAGCCTCCCAGGGTGTGTAGTTAGTTTGCAAGGAAACACACACACACACACACACACACACACACACGCACACACACACACACACACCTCAATTTTGGCATTTTGGCCGCAGCCATCTTGGTTTTTGGCCATCGCCATCATGTTTTTTTTGCAACCAGAAGTGAGAGGGTGGAGCTTAATATGACCGGAAAACTAGTAGGCGATCAAAACATTAAAATGATGGACAAGTACCAGACTGGTAGCAACCTGTCAATCACAAGGTAGCCCCGCCCTAAAGCATACCCTGCTTTATGGTCTGTTTGACTCTAAATGGACCATCATTTACTAAATGAACATCATGCTGTGTTGAAGAAGACTTGAAACTAGAGATTGAGACCATAAACTCATGTTTACAATGTTTACTGAGGTAATAAATCAAGTGAGAATTCAAGTTTAAGGCACTTCTGCATTAGCTTCACTTTTCAGATCCGGAGGTCTGACTGAACCTTTCAGATTGGGTTTCTTTTGTAAATTAAAATACGCATTTCAGGTTCAAGTTTATCAGCTGCAGGGTCCAAAACTTTGGACATTTCTGGCTCCTCGACTGATAAAGATTCAAGAACAGTCCGACATTTCAATATGTAATAAACAGCGTTTAGCGGTCGCTAGTGGCGCTTTAGACTTCTATTCTTAACATAATAATTTGCTGTTTTATCTCTCCGTTATGCCCAGCACTGTTTCTATTATTTCTAATGATATCTACAGAGTTTCTCCATCGAGATTCATTAAAACTCTTAATAATCTAAACTTGAGTGTTGAGGCCAGCTGACCTGAAGCCAGATCATCAAACTCTAAATCTAAACCCACAGCAGAGACCGCCGTACATACCACGAATTCTCGTCCCAGAGTGTGTGTTTATAAGTGTGTGTGTGTGTGTGTAATGAAGTTTGGGGAGTGTAATGACTACCACATGCTGCTGTGTGTCGACCTGAGTGTTTGTGTCAAGAGTTAGTTTCCAGTCTGACTCATGAGATAATGGCTGCATTTTGAAGTGTGTGCATCTCCAAAGCCACATGATGAAGAACAACACAATGTAGACCTTCAGCAGCTGACATTATTGTTGAGTCTGCTGCCAGAGGATTTGGTGGCATTTCTAAACTGACTAGCGCTCGTTCTTATGACTCGATTCGGTCCGGTTTGGGTGGTCTGTCGTTTCCAAACAAAGTTGCAAATGCACCGCTCCGAGTTCAGGCTGGTCCACTGTTCCCAAACGGACCAGTAGGTCGTGTTGACAGGAAAAGTACTGCTTAGGATGCCGTTTCTCTGCTTCGGTTTTGGGTTGAACGTCTGCGGTGTTGCTCACAAGCCGCTGGGATCCTGAAACCTGGAAGAAGGCCCCGTGGGAGAGCGGACTGCGGGCCGCCAAGCCACGATATGCACAACACACCAACATCCTCTCAGCAGAAATGTAAATGAGTTTGACACCAACTGCATTGTCTTGGCGGAAGGAATGTGGTTTTATGAATGAGTTGTGGTTCAAAAAATAGTTAAATAGTAAAGGTCCAAAGTCACAAAAATGAAAATTAACATTACAAGCTCAGAGCTCGGTCCGGCAGTAAGCAGGGTGGTCTGGTGGTTTGGGAAACGCATTATTAGTGAAAAGTCAGCAGCTCAGTCGGTACAATATGTCCATTATCGACAAGTCCAGTCAATCATGACGTGAACGTAGGATTAGGTCAGAGTCACTGCTCCAGCCTCAACCACAACGTCTCCTTTTTACATTTCTACTTCTACACCTGTTCAGTATACAACATGTAACATGTAGGTATCAATGGAATAATATCGTGAGGAAGCCATATATCGAGATATTGGGATACGCAATTGTATTTTCTAAATTGATAATAAAACGCACATACTAACTCAAATTTCTCATAAAATCTGAATTGATTGATTGTTCCCGGTGTAGTTAAATCAAACTATTGTCTTAATCTGATCATTCTGTTTTTGTTTGCATGCAGGTAAACATAGTCAGTGTTTGTCTGGAAATATATTCATTCTTTTCTCTATAATTTCACTTAAAACTGTTATGTTTAATTTGCAATTGCGTTCTTTGTAATGTTTTTAATTCATACAGAAGTATACAAACATAGGCTTTACCATCGTGTTATTTCATATAGACTACTTATTGATATATATATTGTTATTGAGATATGAGATTACCTATATTGGGGTAGAAGATTTTGACCACATGGCCCATCCATAGAAGGTGGTGTTTTCTTCTTTTTTGATTGTGCTAGGCTAACAGTTTCCCACTGCTTCCAGTCTTTGTGCTAAGCTAGGCTAAACACATCCTTGACCATCTGTACTGGACACACGGAGAAGAAACTGATTTAAATCTTCTCTGGAGAAGAATGTCGGACTGTTGCTTTAAGTATCTATAAAATGGACAGTTGAACTGATTTTAAATTACAGAATTAAACATATTTATGCAGGTCACACTGCACTTCAATTGAGCTTTTTATTCAACTAATAATCAGAAGAAAACCTCCATCAGAAAACCAAATAACAAAAACACATATTAAAGACCGCCTCATGTAACCACAGGGAAGGGAAAAGCTGCAGGAATGTGGAAAGGAAAGAAGAAGCATGGACCTAAAATGATTTAAAGCTGCTCTTACATGGCACCATAAAAACTGCTCATTATTCAGCTGTGTGTGTGTGTGTGTGTGTGTGTGTGTGTGTGTGTGTGTGTGTGTGTGTGTGTGTCCTCCTGACGAAAACAAACGCACCCTCCTCCTCCCTCTGAGAGACCAAACCAACAGATCAATATCAAATTAAAAAGGCAAACATGCTGCGATCTTTACTCCGTGTTTACTCTCTCGGAGGTGTGAGAATAATTACTGCTGCTGACGTGAAGTAGGAGTTTGGTCCAAAAGGAACTTTTTGGTTCATGAATTCAGAGAGAAACAGAACATTTCAGTCAGTCAGCAGTTATTTTCATTATCGATTAATCTGATGCCTCTCAGAGCCCAAAATGACGTCTTCACTTGTCATGTTTTGTGAGACCAAACGTCCAAAATACAAATATGTTTAATTTACCAACATAAAAGCAGCAAATCCTCACAGAGAGAAAGCTGGAACCAGGTAATGTTTTGATAATGGCTGAAAACTATTCAATGATTATCAAGATCATGTCCAGTTAATTGTTGCTTCTCTATAAAACTTAGACGACTATGACATTTTGGTAAATATGCACATTTGCATTCTTGCAGGGAGTTAGATGAGAAGACTGATACCTTCATGTCTGCCGGTAAACATGAAGCTACAGCCAGCGGCTGGTTAGCTCATCCTGGGGAGAGACCAGGGGCTGTTCACTCCACTTCATCCTCCAGTTTAAACCTAAAAAAACTAAATACGGATTAAACTGAGGCTCAGTTACTCTGTTGGGGAGTAAAAGCAAAATAAAATCTAAAAAGGCAGAGAAACCGAAGCCGACAAAAGTCATAGAAGACAAAACAGCCCGGACGAACCTAATAAAAGTGGGAAGAATTCAAACAAAGCCAAAGATGACAAAGGGAACCACAATCGGGAGAAATATACGTTCAGAAGCTTTTTAGCAGAGGAAGGTCTGCAGCTTCCTTCATCTCCATCTTCCTCTTCGCTTTGGCGAAATGGAGAAAGAGAGAAAAGGTCAACAGGACGCAGCGAGCTGGCTGAACCCTTCCAGTTTAAGTCGGTCTAAACCAGTCAAACACAACATGCATCCATATGTTCTGAGTCCCGAGTTGAAGGGATCCGCAGTATCTTAATGTCCTTGACCTCTGACCTCCTGCAGGCCTGGAGCAGACGGAGACGTCAGCGCTGTGGAGTGACGGGTGTTTGTGGGAACCTGCACATGTTCGTTACCTCCATCAAACGCGTACCGGAGACGCAGCAGGAGGAGAGCTGCACGTCTCTGATGTGGTGCTTCTGGAGATCTGCAGGTCAAAGGGTTACTTCACCCAAATAACGATATATATAAATAACAACTATAACTTCCTCACTTCCCTGTAGTATATATATAACATGCACATACTATTCCCCCTTCAATATTTATTTCTTTGCAATATTTATATTGTTAACAACTTTCAGAAGCACTTAACTTGTAAATAGATGTTTTATTTATGTTGTTGGTGCTTTTATATATATTTATTTTTTGTATATGCATTCTTATACAGCCCTGTCTTTACTTATTTGTTCAGCTCTGTTGTCCTTGTTCTTAGCTGTTGTGCTTATTTCTGTGTGAGTGATCACATACTCGGCCAATAAAGCTCTTAGAGTTACTATCTTTTAATTTGCAGTCTGTCTCAGGACAACTTGCAGTCTTAAGAAATCCTATAAAATATCACAAAATGCTCAATAAAACACGGTCGTAGAGCCGAATCTGCTGCTCTCACATAGTGTCTGAACATCATGCAGATCTCCTGTGTGGGATCACATTACATTCATACATTGAGCCAAAATAACAGGAAGAAGTTAGGAAAGCATGTCACACGTGTGGCAAACACTGAGAGTCAGTGAACGTCTGCAGGTGTGGAGGATGATCAATATCTGTAATTGTCTCTCTGGAGAACGAGTAATTGAATTCTGATTCAGCAAAACACAAGCTGCAGTGTAATTATGGAACCTTGTTAAGGAATTGATTTGGAAAATAAAGCAAATGCAGAAAAGTTTTATCAGCTTCAAACTGCTTTTCTAGTAAAACAAAACAGTTCGGCCTTGCTGACTGAACGCGTCTATGGATGGTGGTGCTGGTATTCATGGTCTCCAGAGGATGATTTGTAATGACTTTGGTGATCCTCTGGACTTTTCTATCCAGCGCCCCCAGTTAAAGTTTTCAAATATCTACTCGATGGATTGGTCCGACTTGGGTCGGCCGTGCATGGATGAACCCAGATAACTTCCGTCTAGCGCCGTCATTTCTTCACCACTACGTTCTCACAGAGGGTTTGACTCTTGTTGAAACAGTGTGCGTGCAAACAAGATGAACTCTCTAAAGTAAAGCTCTTTAATGAACTCAGCAATGGAGCTAAAAAATAAAGTTTGACTTCAGAGGATCCAGATCCTGAACTGAGAGTCTTGTTCAGAGACTTCATCAGATTGCAGGTTTAAAATCCGTCCACAGACCTCAGCTGGATCTTCAACAGAGAAGCAGCCTCCCTCCTAAACAGATCTGTAGAAAACAAAGTTACACGCTGAATTTCACGAGTGGATTTCTGAGTATTTTAGAGAAGGAAACATGTTTTTCATTCCTCCCTCATCCCCCCCACACACGAGTCACAGCCCAGTTGTTTCAGCCATTCGTCTCAGCCAAGTCCACGATCTGATGATTTCTTAAAACAAACCCGTATGGCTTCGTTTCCCTCTTAACTCACAGTGAAGGAAGAGAAACAGTATATTAAGTGGACCTTCTTTAACATGGGAGAGTCTGCGCTAAAGTTCAAAGGGTGACTAAAGGTTGTTTTTTTTCCCACACTTTGATGTCTCAGGACATTATTTTCGTCCTTCACATCTTCACTGCGGTTAAACGTTGAAAGAACAAAGAGATTCAGAGTAACTGGAAGTCTGCAATCAATCTGTAATTTGATCAAAATGACTTTTCCCAGAATACCTTTCATAAAATACATATTACTGAAAGCTGTTTCAACTTTTTAAAAAGCACACGGTGTACACTTTATAAGCTGACTTCAGTATTTTAAATCTCACACACACATCGTCCTGCTGCCTCAAATACTCACTAGAGCACCAATTGTGGATTAATCCGCCTCTGAAAGTAGTCCCCAACAAGTAGACAGAGACCACAGTTTTAAATGAAACTATATATTTGTGTTTTTAAAGATTGCCGTCCAATGGGCTCAGAGCTGAGAGCCACAGACAGGAAGTCAGACAGTATTGAGGGACGAACTAACATGTTTATGGACGGGAGATTTGTAGAAATTAATTTTACTCGCTCAGTGTGAAGGAGTTAAAACAGCATTTCCACCTTCATACAGGGAAGCTACATTTACAGAAGGCAGAGCTGCACAGCTGACTGTAAATGAAATGTATGGAGGTAAATACATCCGGCTCTTTTTTCTCCCTTTTAAAGGTTTTTTTGGGGAGTTCTTCCTGTACCAGTGTGAGGGTCCCGGGACAGAGGAGGTCGCATGTGTACAGATTGTAAAGCCAATACAAAATAAATTGAATTACTTGTTGGCAGATACATGCATTGTTGGTTTGAGTCTCGACATAATAATATAGAATTGACCCAGACTCATCTTTAACATTGTGTCTTTCATAAACACACGTGAGTGAATATTTTGGCAATACATTTTACAGCTTCATCATGTTTGTGTTGATATAATATTTAAATGTACATCATTTATTGGAAAGGGAAACTTTATTTCCTGTCAGCTGGCGAACACAAGAGATAAAGTTTGACCCTTTTTAAAATGTTCCAAACAGAGAGACAGTCTATATGCATTTACTGGTTTCTGCATTTGATTGATACTTTTGATCATTTTATTGGTTTATTGATTGATTCATAGTGGATCACACCTCACTCATCAACTAACCATTAAATTAAACAGAGAAAAAACACAAAATCTGTGGAACAAAGCAGCTTCTTCGCTGCAGTTTTATGATTCACCATTGAATATTCTAAGCCGGACTGAAGGGGACACAGTGGATCGTTCATCAGAGTTAATCAGTGGTAGTGTTGGTCTCAGTCCTCCGCTGTGTTCAACACAAGCTGCTTCCTGTCCTTGAATTGTATGAGAAGGTGACCGAGCGTCAGTCCAGTGTTTCCTCAGCAGGTTTCTGTTTGAGTGCGGCCTCAGAGCGCACGGCGCTCCTCATGGCTCTCTGCATCAGCCAGGTGGCCAGGTGGACGGTGACGAACGCACCGCCGGCGGCCCACAGCCAGTTCCTCCTGAGCCAGCTGTGAGGCTTCATACCGACACCTCTGCAGGGGGAAGAAGACACAGAAACCTGATTTATATGCAGGTTAAAGTAACAGGGCTCATACACGTTTTTACTCAGACTTTCCCAAGACTCTGAGGCAGATTTTCACAACAATACATTCTCTGAAACGTCTGTTTATGCATGAAATATAAGAATAAAAGGATGTGTGAGGTTACCCCACGCAGAGAACACAAACAGACCTACCCAAACGTTGAAGTATTGTTTAACTACAACGTGGTGATCTCAAACTTATGAGAGATGTTATACAGAATGGAGAAAGCAGGCAAATCAACTCAAACCATTAACACTTGATGGTCAGCAAACAGCAAGAAAAGAAACAAAAAGTAAAACATCCTATCGGCTAATCACAAAACTCCTCAGCCAGGTCTCTGTAAACACTTTTTATCAAATGACCACGATGTGTTCTCAATATATTATTTTCTGGGATTTGGGTGTTTCTATAATCTGGAGTACTGTGATCGCCATCTTGTGGCTGTTTGCTGACCAGCAGGTGATAATGATCTGAGTTGATTGCTGCCTGCTTGTCTCTTTCCCTCGGTCCCTTACAGATCGATACGGTGCCTTAGAGAGCAATAAACTGTTTATCTGGAGCCTAACAGAGTGCAGACCTCCTTTTATCTTCTGCAGTTTAATGTAGTTTGTCTCGCATTAGAGCAAGTTATACAGGAGACAGAACCATGATGATCATTAATTCCCTTTTCTTTTCTTTTATTATTAGAGATTACACTATGATAACTTTCTCTTCATTTTCTGTTTCAATAGTTGTAATTTTAGTTTGATTATTTATTTATATTTTTTGTTTATTTATTAAGAAAACATCCAGTGTGTCTTGCTCTGTGGTATTTGTTTTGAAGCCTCTGACCCACGTTTGTATGTATTTATGAGCCTGATGGAGAAACGCATTGAAAATAAAAAGCTCCGTGGTTAGATGTTTGCATGATGAGTCGACGGTCTCTACACACACTTGATGTTGCTCAGAAAACCCTAAATCGCTGCTAATGTTCGAGTCACACGTCTGATTTACGCGTCAGTCCACCTGAGCGGCTTTATAGATGGTTGTTTCACGGTTGGTGGTCAACAGTGGGCAGCAAGGACCCGAGCTGTTTTTTGCCGGCTGATTTATGCGTCACGGCCTTCAACGTGGCGGAAGTGAACACCTTCACTGACCGTGGGAGCAGAGACGTTTGGGTTATTTACATAGTGTGTGTGGAAGGTATTCAGTCTCAAAACACTTTTCTGAAATCCACAAACGTCAACCATCACCAGCAGACACATTCAAAGTGAACACTGTTTGAACACAGTATTACACTTGTTGTGTAAAACCTGCATTCAATTTGTATTGATGGAGAGAATTAAGGGGTTTTCCCATTTGCCTCAAAATGAAGGGTTTTCTTGGAGCGTCATCTAGTGGACAGAAGAGGAACTGCAGCTGAACACACCTCAGCCGTGGTGGTGGTTGATTAGCTGAGCACAGGAAACCAGCTGCAGGTGCTGCAGGGCGAAACACAGTTTACTACCTCGGTTTGAGTTACTTGCTCCTGGCAGCAGCCGGAGGAGCGACAGGCGGAGAGACGTAAGCGACGATGCCGGGCTCGGGAATGTACTCCTCTCTGACTTTGTGTAGCTGTGGGTTTGCCTTCAGATTATACCAGCCCCAGTGGATCAGCCCCAGACTCGTTCCCATCACAATCAAGACTTTGTAGCCGTGCCAGAACTCCCGCAGACCCATGACTGACAGGCAGGGAGCTGGGAAACAGGAAGGACGAACGTCAGCTCTCCATTCATAGATCGGATTCTATCGGCGTCATTTCAGCCAAAAATACCAATGAACCAAACAAATACGATGGAAAAAAGGAGATGAGATTTATTGTATTTATTTAGTTTTCTTGGTATCGCACAGATGTTTTGTGATTCACTTTATTGTCATTTTACGATCTTGAACGAAGTGTCGAAACCATTTTATTCTGATTACACGCTTACTGGTTTAAGAGCTGAAGCGATTAATTAATTAAGCAAAACAACAAATCAGCAACTGTTTTCATTCAACTTAGCGCCTGAGTCATTTTTCTTACATATAAAACAAATCTTCTCTGCTCCCAGCTTCTCCAATTTGAGAATTTACTTTTTTTATAATTTTAAATTACCTTTTTAATATTCTTGCAAATGGAGTCTTTGGACTGAAAATGTCACCTTCAGTAAAACTGGAAACCTTGTGATGGACATGTTTCACTATTCTGTTGCATAGAAGAAGAAGAATCTGATTAACTGGTAGTGAGAATAATTGGTAGGTTGTAGCCCTAAACTGGGGTCCTATATGTGGGGGTCTGGGAAATTAAGATGAACACTGATGTTTTATAGACTAATTATTCCACATCAATTTGACTGATTTGTTGAACTGTATGCTGACAGGTGTTTCTATTATTTCGCCCACCCCATGTATATAAAGGAGGGCAGACAGTCACACAACAGCAGCACAACCTACACACTGAACATCATAACCTTCATGTTGTATCAGTGGTGGAATACAACTTAGACTTACACAAGTACGGTACTTCTGTAACATTTTGAGGTAATATACATGAGTATTTCCATGTATTGCTATTACATATATTGTACTATTTACTTCACTACATTTATCTGTATTTGTACTTTTACTTCAGTGAATTATCTGAACACTGGCATTAGACTGCAGTAGCTAGGTGTACCTAATACACTGAGTGTAACATCACAATATAAACGCTTGTGAGCATGTTAAAGAAGTCCTGGCAGCGTAAACTAGCTAACATTATCATTTAATACCACACCTAAACAAACTAAACAATGACCGGCGACTCAGCAGTTAGCTAACCTGCTAACAGTTGTGTAAGCTAGCAAAGCTAACAGTGGCATGATGCTAGCAGACTGTTAGCTGCCCACTCGGACCCGTTGGTCGTCTATTTACACAGCTGAGCAGCAGAAATCAAACTTTAAACAAACATTAAAATCATAAACGAACCTGTGTTGATATAATTGAGCCGCTCTCACCTTCAGAGATCAGCTGTTTCCCCTGTTCAGAGCATGATGTACAGATAAAGGCGGCCGACTAGCTGCCTGAACAATTTGATGAGCGGCGTTCAGCGAGGGTTAGCTTAACTGTTCTCAAACTATGTTATAAATTACGAAGCATGTTTATTACTATATATATTATTTATTATACATGGGACACTTGATCAAATATCAATTCGAACAAAGCGTTAAACATGTTGGTGATTTTATGACGTTTTACAGTCAGGCATCAGCGTAGGCGTCCATAGGGGTCACGTGACTTTTTAAGCTTTGTACAATTTCACAAATTGTCAATAAGAAACAGAAAAATGCACACATTCAAACTAACATGCCAGGGGCAACCGCAGAGGATTAAAAAAACAAAAACAGAAACAAATGAATAAAAATTAAAAATAGAAAAACGTAAATGAATAATATATAGATAAAAAGGGGGACACTAAGGCACAAACTCTCATCGTGTAATTACATACATCACAGGCAATGCATGCCATTACTCTTCTCATGTCCTTTTTGTTGTTACAGTATTTAATAGTTTATAAATACAGTTCAAACTCTTTGTATAAAACACAAAAAAATAGATCTTTGACTTGTAAACTTACACTTATGTACTTACAATTTGGCTAGAATAATCAATAGATTTAACATTTACGCCCCATCCTCAAATTTTCTGCCATAGCTACGTTTTTGGAGAATTTTGCCTTGAGAATTGTCATTATATTATATATTGCTCAAAGGTTCAATCACGGTTCAGTGTTGAATATAATGTAACTTTATACTTCTACTCCACTTCATCTCAGAGGAAATATTGTACTTTTTACTCCAATACATTTAGAACAGAACTGATGCTAGGTACCTGCCACCTTGTATTGGTACAAATATACAAAACATATAATAAAAATGAATGTGTGTCTGGAGGGGATGTTTTATTGTAGACTCAGTCTGGTCTGAATCCTGTTTGCGTCACTGAAAAGCATCATGGGAAGTGTGGTACTTACTCTGAATTTATTCAATCCAAATGTAAATAAAAACAAAAAACAACTGGAGTGAAAGTATTAAGGCTCATCGACATGGTTCTTATATAACTGTAACACTGACACCCACCTCTACCCATTTATATGAATATATTTACTGTGTAAAAATTTTATTGAAAGACGTTTCCACCTTTAACAACGACAGATTAACAACAATAACTTGATTCGGTCTTTTGAAATATATCACAGGGATATTTTCTAATCAAAACTGTGGATTCATATTTTACAATGTAAGATGATTGGTACATTTGTTTGAAAGAAAAATCATATTTATTATTTATCATGTGGAACCTTTATTGGAAATATATAATTTACTTATTTGTGTGAAAGAATGTTGTTATACCATGAATCAGGTAAAGATTTTTTTTTAAGGTACTGAAGAATCACAGACATGCAGTCCATTTGCTGGAGAGTGAAAAGAGACAGAGATATTTTCTTGTAATTTTGAGTAAACATGACTTCCCGAAAGTGTGTGTGTGTGTGTGTGTGTGTGTGTGTGTGTCAGCAATGTGAGTGTTTCACTACACAGGAGGAGACTCCCCCTCTTACAGGGAACACAGCGACACTGAGGGACTATATGAATATAATCCAAACCCAAACCCAGGGAAAAGAGGTTGAGTGAAGGTGGTGTTGAAGGTGTGGAGGTGGATCAGTGTGTCGGAGGAGACTCTGTAGAAGGACAGAGTGCCAGCAGGCCAGTCCACATACACTCCTACTCTGTGAGAGACAGAGGAGGAGGAGGAGGAGGAGGAGGAGGAGGAGAGGGAGGAGGGGAGTCGTGTACTTCCCTTGTTGTGCAAGACACAATAACCTTCAACATCCGAACACAACAGACTCCAGGACTGATTGTTCTCTCCAAACCTGCTGTGTCTACTGCTTCTGTAAGTCACTGATACATAAACCCTTCTACTCCACTCGACCTCCCAGTAACAGCGACCAGTCAGACCATTTGTACACATAACCTGATACCAGTGGTCAAACCTCTCTAGATGATCAGGATACGGCTGCTCCTCCATCACTGCAGTCAACTTCCTGTTGTTGTCAGACAGTTTGAGGTTTCTGTTTACTGTGTTTGTGTCCAGTGTGAGTTCACAGGCATCTGATGGAGAGAACAAGACACGATACAGCAGCAGTTTATCATCTAACACACCTGATGGGTTTATTTGTTGCTTCATTAACAGACTGACTAATAGATCAAATCTTCACAATGACTCATCTTTTTGGATCTTCTTACAAACTGAGAATTGAATACAGATACACAAGCGTTTGATTTAAACTAACATGTGCTGTCTTGTTTTCATGAATCAAAGTGAACACACACTTACACTTCCTCAGACCAGGTCGCAGCCACTGCTCTCCACCGTGATCCATACTGGAGGAAGAAACAACGCACTCAGATTTAGGACAGGCCTGAGTCTGTTTAAAAAATCTCAGCTCATTCAGAATGCTGCTGCTGAAGTCTGAACAAAGTCCTGAAAAAAAGCTATAAGGTTGACAAGAAGAAGAAGAATATGATCGATATATACTTTTCTAATGATATCAATTTTAACTAAAACTCACAGTCACAACAGGAATCCTGAGAGTCATAGTTGCTGTATAATCACTACTGAATCCTGATGTGGTATTAAACCAGTTAGGAGGTCAGTCTCAGTGGGAACAGAAACTCTCAGCACATCAGTTACCGTCTTCACTGTTATGAGCAGTGCTGTTGGTAACGACTGTGAACCAACAGTCCTGAGCTTGTCAGTGTGACAGAGAAACAATGTGTGAGCTCTTGTTGTCTGTTCATACCTGAGAGTGTCCAGTTTCAGACCAGAAGACAGCAGCTTCACTCTTGAGTCTCCTGGGTGGTTGTAGCTCAGGTCCAGCACTTTCAGATGGGAGGGGTTGGACCTCAGTGCTGAGGCCAGAGAGGTACAGCCTGCCTCTGTGATCAGACAGCCTGACAGCCTGAAGGCACACACACACACACACACACACACACACACACACACACACACACACACACACACACACACACACAGAGAGAGACACACACATTATATATTGTTGTGTATCAATGAGTGTCCTTCTTCTTGTAGGTGTGCATTTACTGATTAGAATGAGCTCAGTGTTAGACTTCCCCACCATTCCTGTGTGAATGTCATTCAGAACCCGTCATAAACAGAATCAGTTAACATGATGATCATCTGCTGAATGAATTTGCTACAGAATTTAAGAATATAAGTATGTACATTTTCTAAAGTCTAGAAATTGTCCTGCAAAGACTTGTTACTGCAGTGTTTCTGAGCATAAAATAAGATCCTGCAATTGTTGGACTCCATCATTGACATCAACTTGTATGTCCAGTAGCATTTAAATTGTCATCTGTTAAACTAAAGATGGTTACTGACCTGAGAGTCTCCAGTGTACAGTGTGTTTTCTCCAGTCCAGAAGAAAGCAGCTCCGCTCCTGAATCCTCCAAGTCGTTGTTACTCAGGTCCAGCTCTCTCAGACCAGAGGACTGGGAGCCGAGGACCGGTGAGAACTCCTGAGAGCAGGTCTTTGTAAGCCTGGTTTGACTCAACCTAAATAGGTAGATCATATATCCTAATTTAGTGTATCAGTACTGTATGACAGTACAGCCATGCAACACAAAACTAGACCAAAGAACGGCAAAATACAGTGTTACACAAAAGCATCAGAGTAACATCTGACCTGAGTGTCTCCAAGGTACAGTGTGGACTCTCTAGTCCAGCAGTGAGCAGTATCACTCCTGAATCCTTCAGGTTGTTGTTACTCAGGTCCAGCTCTCTCAGACTTGAGGACTGGGAGCTGAGAACTGAGGACAGAGCTTCACAGCTTCCCTCTGACAGATTACAACCAATCAGCCTGAAGAAGAGTTTGTGATGAAGACAAACACTGACACTGAAGACAAACACTGACACTCTATTGTCTACAATGTAAAAAAAAAATAAAAAGCTTAGAATTTCCCCTGTTGATGAGTTACTAAATGGTAATGGAGGATCTTGCTTCTAGGTCCAGGACACACAGAATAAAGGAATGGGAACTGAGAACAGATTTGAAGTACTGGCCTCATCTCTCTGTGAACTTCTAACTACCAAGTGTTTTTTTCGTAGGTTGCAGAGAGTGACTCTTGTTTGCAGATTTTATCAGCTATAACTAGCGAGCATATATGCTTACGCTAAAATCAAAAAAAATTTAGTTGGTTGTAAATTCCATCACAAACTGACATTCTAAATGTTTCCTGCTGTTTAATTTTGAAAGCCGGTAAACTGGAAAAACAAGTTGCTACACAAAATCGCCGCAGTATGATCTGACCTGAGAGTCTTCAGTGTACAGTGACGACTCTTCAGTGCAGCAGAGAGCAACTCCACTCCTGAATCCTGTAGGTAGTTGTTACTCAGGTCCAACTCTCTCAGAATCGAGGACTGGGAGCTGAGAACTGAGGACAGAGCTTCACAGCTTCTCTCTGACAGATTACAGCCAATCAGCCTGAAGAAGAGTTAGTGATGAAGACAAACACTGACACTGTTTCTATTGTCTACAATGTAAAAAAAATAAAAAGCTTCTGAATTTTAGAATTTCCCCTGTTGATGAGTTACTAAATGGTAATGGAGGATCTTGCTTCTAGGTCCAGGACTCACAGAATAAAGGAATGGGAGCTGAGAAGTACTGGCCTCATCTCTGTGAACCTCTAGCTGCCAAGTGGGTTTTTTGTAGGCTGCAGAGAGTGACTCTTGTTTGCAGATTTTATCAACTATAACTAGCGAGCGTATGCTTACGCTAAAACAAAAAATAATTGAGTTGGTTGTAAATTCCATCACAAACTGACATTCTAAATGTTTCCTGCTGCTTAATTTTGAAAGCCGGTAAAATGGGAAAACAAGTTGCTACACAAAAGCGCCGCAGTATGATCTGACCTGAGAGTCTTCAGTGTACAGTGACGACTCTTCAGTGCAGCAGAGAGCAACTCCACTCCTGAATCCTGTAGGTAGTTGTCACTCAGGTCCAACTCTCTCAGAAGGGAGGACTGGGAGCTGAGAACTGATGAGAGCTCCTGGCAGCAATTCTCTGTGAACTTGGATTGACTTAATCTGAAATATAAATAAGTACACAAATATATTTATTAGTGCTGGGCAACGATTCCAATTTTTAATCGTGATTAATCGCATGATTTTCTGCGATGATTGTCTTCTGTTTTCATGACAGTCAGAGCATGTGAATGCAGCTCACTGTTCATCAACATAATGCACTGTAACTACGAGGTGATGATGGTTACCCAGCGATGTCCAGTAGTCTCCAGTGAGAACAACAGCTGGTGCACGTTGTAACGCCGTCGCTTTTGTAGTCCTCTCCTTTTCATACAACTCGTGTATTCTTCTTGTGATGCTGCGTCTTGAGGCTCGTACGTGCCGTCATTCGTTGCGATCCTAAGAACGTTCCTCAGACCGACATCTTCGACAATACTAATCGGCCTGCAGTTTGTAGCTATCTTCGCTGTGGCATTTGGTAGCTTGTCTTGCTTTTGTTTATCTGTACTTCTCCCACACACTGCATCTAACGTAGTCTGCCATAGCCTCCCTCCACCGTTTGTTTGGGTGATTTGCTGGCATCAACAGTGTGTATTGCATTTTTTTTTAAACTGCGTTAATGCCCGATAAAATAATTGTCGGCGTTAATTAATTAATGCGTTAACGCGATAATAACGCGTTAAGTTGCCCAGCACTAATATTTATGTTTTGCTTTAACATCCAACATGTTAAATGTATTTTCAAGTACATTTTTGGATTGTTCTTGTCATGTAAAGTGCAGACATATGTTCATCAAAAAAACAGTAAAAAACCAAAACAATATTTATCTCTTAGTTACAAGCAAGCAATTGTTTCACCAATAGGGAAACAGTGTCATGAATGGAATTCATGACAGAATTTCTCTGGTGAGGATTTCTGCAATTTACAAGACAACGTTAAACAAATGCATCACAACGTGATCTGACCTGAGTATCTCCATGGTACAGTGTGGACTCTCGAGTCCAGCAGTGAGCAGCTTCACTCCTGAATCCTTCAGGTTGTTGTTACTCAGGTCCAACTCTCTCAGACTCGAGGACTGGGAGCTGAGAAGTGAGGACAGAGCTTCACAGGTTCTCTCTGACAGATTACAGCCACTCAGCCTGAAGAAGAGTTAGAAATGAAGAAAAAACACTGACACTGTCTCTATTATGTGAGAAATGTACATTTTGGCCTTGAATGAACTAGACTGTAAATATTTATTCATTCATCTCAAGAAACAATTTGACAGACTTCAATTGATCAACTAATTAAATTGTTGTCTAAACATTGCAGTGTATTTAGACTTAATTTTATTGAGAACAACCCGACACATGTGACAAAGTGTCTGCACTTATCTGTGCACTTACAGAGCTTTGTTGGATGCTTTGACCACTGGCAACAGCCACAGAAAAGCCTCTTCTGAAGCAGAATATTTCTTCAGGTCAAACACAGCCAGATCGTTTTCTGATGACAGTAAGATGAAGACCAGAGCTGACCACTGACCAGGAGACAGTTCATCCGTGGAGAGACTTCCTGATCTCAGGGACTGTTGGATCTCCGCCACTAGAGAACGATCATTCAGTTCATTCAGACAGTGGAACAGATTGATGCTTCTCTCTGGAGACAGATTCTCACTGATCTTCTTCTTGATGTACTCGACTGTTTCCTGATTGGTCACGAAACTTTTTTTATTTTTCAATAGGCCTTGTAGAACAGTCGGACCGGTCTGCAGAGAAAGACCCAGGAGGAATCGGAGGAACAGGTCCAGGTGTCCATTTGGACTCTTCAAGGCCTTGTCAATAGCAAACCTTTGCACCTCAGCCATAGATGTTTTACTGAAAACCATTCGTATTTGTTCACCACGTGTCTGTCCTGGTTCACACATCACATTCTTGTGTTTGTTAATGACTGCCCTCTCTACGTAAAAAGCTGCCAAAAACTCCTGAACACTCAGATGGACAAAGCTGAACATCTTGTCTTCAACATTCTTCTTACCAAGTTCCTCTTTGAAGATCTCTGTGAACACTCCTGAGCACACCGAGGCTCTACGGACATCAATGCCACTCTCTTTGAGATCTTTCTCGTAGAAGATCAGGTTGCCCTCTTCCAGTTGGTGGAAAGCCAGTTTTGCTAATGACTCAATGTACTTAATGCACCTTTTTTGGCCATACTTCTCGTTTGTCTGATACATCTGAAACACAAGGAACTCTGCATACATCTCAGTCAGTGTCTTGGGCAGCTCTCTTCCCTTTCTGGTTTCCATCACATTCTCCAGAACTGTAGCAGTGATCCAGCAAAAGACTGGGATGTGGCACATGATGTGGAGGCTTCGTGATGTCTTGATGTGGGAGATGATTCTGCGGGACTGCTCCGAATCTCTGAATCTCTTCTCGAAGTACTCATTCTTCTGTAGGTCAGTGAACCCTCTGACCTCTGTCATCATGTCAACAAAATCAGAATGGATCTGATTGGCTGCGGCAGGTCGTGTGGTTATCCAGAGGCGAGCAGAGGGAAGCAGTGTCCCTTTGATCAGGTTAGTCAGCAGCACATCCACTGAGGTTGACGCTGTCACATCAATGTTAACTGCCTGATTTCCACTGGTAGAGCAGGCCAGATGAAGGCGGCTCTCATCAAGTCCATCCAAAACAAACAGAAGTTTGAATTTGCTCTTGTCATAGTTGGTGTTTCCTGATGACTGCAGAGTTGTAAAGATGTGATTAAGAGCTTTATCCTTGATGTCTCTGGTCTCTGTGATACATTCATGAATGAGCTCTGCCAAACAAAACTTTTCTCCCATCCATAAATTCAGCTGGCGGAAGGTCAAGAGGAAAATGAGATGCACATCTTGATTGGCTCTTCCTTCAGCCCAGTCCAACACAAACTTGCGCACAAGAAACGTTTTGCCAATTCCTGCAATTCCATTTGTCAACACTATTCTTACGGGTTTATATCTTCCAGAGGGGTGTTTGAACATGTCACAAGGTTTAATTGATTTCTCTGTTCCTGCTGGCTTCACCACCACTGCCTCAATCTGCCTGATCTCATGCTGTTTGTTGATGTGTACGTCAGCCCCCGCTGTGATGTACAGCTCTGTGTAGATATCATCAAGACGTTGTTCATCCTTCTTCTGTGCCCACCCCTCTTGTGCACACATGAACTTATCCTGGAGGTGTGATTGAAGCAAGTGTTGGTAATACGAGATGTGTCGTGGCTCTGGTACTGGAACAATCTCATCTGTGTGAAAGAAATAGAACAAAAACATTAGGCTGCATGTTCACAGATGCCCCTTTCCGCATGAGCTAGGTAAACACGTGCCTTTTGCTTTGTTGACGGTTTGTTTCTGAAGAGAAGCTGAAGGGCAGTCGAACACACTTTTTAGTTAAAGGTGGAGCAAGTTATCTGTGGACAGTATTACAGTATTTAGAGATATTAATTGTGAAACACCAAGTTATCTTAACTCTTTGATTTAGACACATCATTCTCTCAACATCCCAGCCTTGCAACATTTAAACCGTTATGTCAAGGAGATGTCCACTGCAACCACAGCCCTTGACTGGTGACCACTGAGCAGCTGCTGGTGTTGCTGCCAGCTACTGGATAAAATGTCACAAACAAATGTCCTGAAGCATCAGTTTCACTATTCTTCCTCTCAAGGTTCAAGGTTTATTTTGTTGTCCTACAACACAGGGTTGCACAACAAAATACAAGTTGTAGTATCTTTATGCTACACAAGTAAATAAAAACAAAACTATTGTTTATGGTAGTACAGGGATGTCGTAGTAAAGAAGATGCTCTGAAGTCTGGTTTACGGCAGCTGATACTTCTTTCTTCTGAACGGAAGAGACAAAGTGGTATGTACACTTTGTCTCTTCCGTACATACCAGAAAAAACAGCAGCTTTACCTTCAATCGGAGAGGAGGAAGTTTCTTTGTTCTCTGAAGTCTCTCCAACATCATCGACATCCACTGACGCTGTGTGAGAGAGCTTATGTGTTATGTTATCAATTTCACTTATTTCTTATTATTTATCATCAAGTTAATCAGTGCTTATTAATTGGTTTTCATTTTCATTTTTTAAAAATTGTTTTAAATGAATGTAGCTGATTTGTTGGAGGGTGATTTGTACGAGATCAGGCTTCAAATTATCTTCTTTGGTGATTACAATGAGCTTCTGTACAGAGAGCCAGTTCCTTTACAAGTATTGTATTGCACTTCAATCCACTCTTTTTGCTAGAAAAAACAAAATGACCAAAGTGTGACTGACCTTCTTGTCCTGACTTGGTGTCTGACAGACTCTGCACCAGATCATTCCTGTTTATCTTCTCTAAAACCTTCTTGGTAACCTTCAGAGCTCCATTAAGTTTAAAGGTGTTCACCATCAGATCCACTGTGTCCCGCCTTTCTGCCTTCTCCAGCTTGGACACTTTGACAGTTTTGTAGCCTTCCAGGATGTCGGGCTGCTGCAGATACCAGTTAAAGTCCTTAAATTCACTGTCTCTTAACTCCTCCAGAGTGTTCAAAAGGTCCTCTGACGTCATTGTGGCTTCCTGCTAAAATCAAGCAGTTTTGTCAGTCTGAAGGAAAACTGGAAAACAAAAGTGTCAGAGCAGCAGCAGGAGCTCTGATTGGTCGACACAGGAGCCAGTCTGGTCAGTTAGAGCTCCTGCTGCTGCTCTGTGGGCTGCACTCAATTTCATTTTGAAGTGGCACACTGCTTACACTTCTTGTAATTATTAGCTAACATGCTTTAGGTTAATTAATATGAATATCACAGTAGTTCTTACTTGTTAACACGTGAAAGCGTCCAATGTTTGCCGGAGGACAACACAAATGTCCACTTCATGATGACAATAGAGGGAAAGTCAGAGAATCATCAAAGTCATTAAGATTCATAAGGGGAACATGAATGTCTATATGACAATCCATCCACTAGTTCATGAGATATTTCAGTTTGGACCAAAGCGCTGGATCGACAGACTGCTAAAAACATTTGTCCTTCTATACTGGAGCAGCTGCAACAATCCTGTTACTCTCCAACACTAAATAAACGGGAAGCATCTTGATGGCTTCAGTGTAGAGACAGAGACCAGTTTACAGTCAAGTGAAAGGAGTTAAAAGAGACCGTAAGCTTCACTTCACATTACAAATGTATCCTCGAAGTTATCTACATAATGAGCTAATGCATAAAAATAATAACACATCACTCTTACCTGAAGGTTTGGAGAATGTTAAAACATGTCGACATCATCAAAGTTCGGTTACTCTGCAGTCTGGCTGCCTAGTTAGTTCAAGAAAGTTGAATTAAAGGAAGCAAAAAATGAGGAAATACAGTCAGGCTGGGATTTTAACTTCAGCTCCAAATTCAGGTTCCTCTTTTTAATGTGAGTTCCTGTTAATATCCACCCGACATTGTTCGTTACTACATTAACACAACAGCATGACATGTTATTTTTGTGTTCAGCTGACTCTTGTCCTTTTAACTTTCCCAGATAGCAACATTTCTTTTGACCCAAGAGTGTCTCATGAAGATCAAAGACTCTTGAGATAAGAGATCATTTGTGCCATTCACAGATTTGTACGTATACCTTACAGAAAAAAGTGTACATAAGCAAAAGACGTTGCTGTGGTTATTTTGCAACACTCAAATTTAAGCACACTTGTGTAATCGCAGCTTGACAGTAACATCATTACTCCAAAAAGATACAACAGACGGAGCAGAAACCTGCTGCCTTCAAATGACTGTAGAGTCACCCGGGTAAAGGCATTTTAGGCTGCTAGCTGTTGTGGATGACATGCTGGTAAGAATCATTCATCTTTATCCTGTATCGCTCTCATTAAAATAATCGTTCCTCTGTGATCCCATTGCAGCATGACCTGTCTGATTTTAATTAACCTTTGGGTACCTAGCCCTATTTTTAGGCCTCTGCTTGAAAATTGCATTCCCATACTAAAAAGACTGTAATTATGTAACTACAAAATCTATTTTAATAATTTCGATGTTATAATAAAGGGAACACTTGTGAGATTTATTCAGATGTGTAAATATTGTGTATATGTTACTGGTTAATAGTAAATGAAGATGGCACACAGCTCAAATTGAAAATGTTCAGGTTCGCCTGAAAAAAAGCACTGAAAGCATGAATATATTTTTTTAATGATGTGGTCGAAAGTTTAAACCTCTCCCAAATCATAGCACAACATGTCAGCAGTCTCTCTAAAAAAGTGAAGTAAAGAATAAAATAGTTAGAGAGGTTTCAGTACAGAGGTCAGACGAGGTCATCATTTTGGAACCAGCTGTTCCATTGTACTTTTATATACTATATAACTATATATTTCACTTGTTTTATCACTAATAGTGTTCAATACATCCAAATACAGCAGTTTGGCATCAACTTGAGAGCCAGGGTCCTCTCAGAGCCTGTAAACCATGGATCCATTCTCGTCTGACTGCAGTCTTCATGTGTGAGTGATGCTATCTTGGCCTATGATTGGTCAAATTCAGACTATGACACCTCGTTCGACACGTCAGAGTCTCAGGAATGCAGTAGGAGTAGCCTGGTGTTGATTGACAGAATCATTAGCCAGTAAAAATCCAAAATTCGCCACGCTTCGCCACGCGTAAGAACGGATTCGGCGAAAGTGAAATCCCTACCCCCCGGTCCCCCAGGCTTGGAATATTATACCTTTTTCTTCATGATTCATCTCAAAGTAAGGGGCTTTTATGGCTTTTTCTGCGGTGGAGCGGCTTGGTGTAGTTGTGCTTGTTGGCTTGTATCGTTGCAATGGTTTCACAGAGAGAAATTCTGAAGATATTTCTGGATTTGTTGTCGAATCCTCGTGCTTTCTGATATGTTGGTTGGCCGTGTTAGCCATTAGCTTTTTGTTAGTAGCACTCTCGGGAGTGCGGAGCTCGCCGAGTCATGGCGAAAAATACGTGATATTGTGGTACATGTTCTTGTTGATTATATTAGTTTGTGTATAATTGTGTTTGCAGTGTGTAAAATGGTTTACATGATTATGTTGCCCAGAATTTCTTCGTTAAGTCGGTATATAACATGTGTGTAGCATTAATTATATTTGTTTCTGAAAAGTGCATTCTACGACACTCTCTTCGCTAAACTGTCTCGCTCTGAATCCCAAATGGTCCTCGCTCGTTACCAGAAGGTTTAAAGGTTTATTTTGTTAAAAGATGAAGAAGAAATCAGTCAATCAGGCCACAATGTCGATCATATTTCAAGAGTTTTATTGAAAGAAAAACTCTTCGAAGAAAGAAAAATGCAGGCACACATCACAGAGTCATGTATCATGTCATGGTTTCAAGTGAAAGTGTTCAGTACATCCGTGCGTTATAGTTCCAGTAAGAAGTCCTTCTCGATTCATGGACGCCAGTGAAGACAGTCGAGCCTCCCCAGTTGTATTTCTTGAATACGTTTTAATGCGTTTGAGGGCTTAAAATGTCCGCTCGACAGAGGCAGCAGATTTTAGGATTGTCACCGCCCAACATGTCAGGCTAACCCACTGACCAATCACGTATGGTTAGGCCAGCTGGCAGGCTCTGGCACGTCAAAGAATACGCCCAACATGTCAAATTAAAGATCGGATTGGTTGAACAATCAACTATATCGTCCCCATTCACTTAAACTGCAAAGGGATTCACTTGTGAGTCTGCAGGCCTCTGTTCTTACCTAGAGACACAGAGGTGAAATCTTATTGGATAAAAGCTCGACTTAAAACAAGCTGCACTGGAAGCAGAGCAACCGAGGAAGACAGTAGCTGTGCAGTGAGAAAATAAGATAATGGGAAAAATATTTTTATAAATTGTAATACATGTAGTGTATTTAAGAAAAAATATTAAATTATAAAATAGCTATAACTTTGTGATTATGTTTAGGCCAGCAGAGAAGGCTTGGTTCAGAATGATGCAGCTATAATTTGAACAAAAACTAGAAAGACTTGGGCTTATCACAGTCAGCTGTGTGAGTGTTATCTTAACACAGGAGCAGACTCTCCCTCCTACAGTGAACACAGAGACACTGAGGTATCAGGCACCCAGAAACCAAACCCAGGGTAAAGAGGTTCAGTGAAGGTGGTGTTGAAGGTGTGGAGGTGGATCAGTGTGTCGGAGGAGACTCTGTAGAAGGACAGAGTGCCAGCAGGCCAGTCCACATACACTCCTATTCTGTAAGGGACGGAGGAGGAGGAGGAGGAGGAAGAGGAGTGAGGGAGGTCTGTTTTTATTTGTTTGTGCCAGACAGCATCGTAACCATCAGTATCGGAGCAAAAAAGACACCAGGACTGATCGTTCCCTCCAAACCTGCAGTCGTTTATGTTTCCTTTCCTCTTGATGCCTTTGTAAGTCACTGATACATCACCTCTTCCTCTCCACTCGACCTCCCAGTAACAGCGACCAGTCACACCATTTGTACACATAACCTGATACCAGTGGTCAAACCTCTCTGAATTTTCAGGATACGGCTGCTTCTCTCTCACACGTGTCACCTTCCTGTTGTTGTCAGACAGTTTGAGGTTTCTGTTTACTGTGTTTGTGTCCAGTGTGAGTTCACAGGCATCTGATGGAGAGAACAAGACATGATACAGCAGCAGTTTATCATCTAACACACCTGATGGGTTTATTTGTGGCTTCATTAACAGACTGACTGTTTAATAGATCAAATCTTCACAATGACTCATCTTTTTGGATCTTCTTACAAACTGAGAATTGAATACAGATACACAAACGTTTGATTTAAACTAACATGTGCTGTCTTGTTTTCATGAGTCAAAGTGAACACACACTTACACTTCCTCAGACCAGGTCGCAGCCACTGCTCTCCACCGTGATCCATACTGGAGGAAGAAACAAAAACGAACCTTCAGAAGCTTCCTCATCAATGAACTTCAGACTTGAGACTTAAAATATTAAAAATAAAACAACAATAAAATAACAACAAAAGGTCAGACAATAAAATACGAAAAGGTCAAAAGAAAAGGTCAAAATATAATTTATAGTGTTGATTTAAAAAAAAAAAAAGATTCAAACATATACGTTTTTATCTTGGATTGAAAAATATTAAGTAAAGTCAATTTTATTCATGAAGCCCAATATCACAAATCACAAATGTGCATGCAGGGGTTTTATAATCCGTTCAGCATCTGATACCCTCCACCCTTAGACCCTTGATTCAGAATTAGGTAATGGTTTGTGAACACTTGGGTATTTATCATAAAGAATGTGTGTCATAGGTGTCAATAAATTATCAACACCAGATCCTGGTCTGATATTAGTAAGGGGGTCAGTCTCAGTGGGGACAGGGACTCAGCAGTGCTGTTGGTAACGACTGTGAACCAACAGTCCTGAGCTTGTCAGTGTGACAGAGAAACAATGTGTGAGCTCTTGTTGTCTGTTCATACCTGAGAGTGTCCAGTTTCAGACCAGAAGACAGCAGCTTCACTCTTGAGTCTCCTGGGTGGTTGTAGCTCAGGTCCAGCTCTTTCAGATGGGAGGGGTTGAATGTCAGTGCTGAGGCCAGAGAGGTACAGCCTGCCTCTGTGATCAGACAGCCTGACAGCCTGGAGAGGTAGACACAGAATTATATTTAATTCATTTTCATCTATTCTTTCCTTGGGTTCATCAGATCTTGTTGATGAAAACAGCTGCCTGCTGCTGCTAAAAAAGTAAATGATTAGAACAGTGAGAGGTGCTTCAATGGTCTGAGGAGATGACTGTCTCATATGATAAAAGTTTGTCATCTTGAGTGACAATATTTACACTGAGTGTGATTATTTGATCCACTGCTGGATGTAAAAATAATGATAAGAGCAGCTTTAATGATTGTAGAATGTGCCCTTTGCAGAAAATTGGTACTGCAACTTTTGATAAATCCTGCTGATGTTGAGTATCTTTTTACGTACAAATTAACTTGTACGCCAAACAATATTTAAATACTTATCCGTTAAGCAAAAAAAAAACTGACCTGAGAGTCTTCAGTGTGCAGTGCGGGCTTTCAAGTCCAGCAGCGAGCAGCTTCACTCCTGAATCCTTCAGGTTGTTGTTACTCAGGTCCAGCTCTCTCAGACTAGAGGACTGGGAGCTGAGAAGTGAGGACAGAGCTTCACAGCTTCTCTCTGACAGATTACAGCCACTCAGCCTGAAGGAGAGTTAGTGACAGAGCAAACACTGATAAGGTTTCACATTTATAAGGTTGCCTTTACACAGTAGTCAAACAATCAAGCATAAGGGTCTCGGGTGACGACACCATCTTTTGAACGATTAGTGTTTTTTGTTGTGTATATTGATTTAACAGCTGTTACTAAAAAAAATCTAAAAGTTAGGTCATACCTCTGTTATCCCAATGATTTACACAAATTCATCAAAGCCTTAAATAAACTAGCTATAATATGACAGATACTTTTTTAATTTCATGGCTGCATTAATCTTTGGAGGTTTAATGAAACTGAAGAAACGATCTGAAAGATTTTTCAATTGATCAACTAATCAACTGACTAAATCTTGCAACTATCTGCTGACAAAGACACTCATTAGTTGAGAACATTCCGGCACATGAGACACATTTAGCCATTATATTTACACTTACAGAGCTTTATTAGAGGCTTTGACCACAGGCAGCAGCCTCAGAAGAATGTCCTCTGAAGCAGAGTATTTCTTCAGGTCAAACACCTCCAGATCATTTTCTGATGATAGTAAGATGAAGCCCAGAGCTGACCACTGAGCGGGTGACAGTTCATTTTTGGAGAGACTTCCTGATCTCAGGGACTGTTGGAGCTCCTCCACTAGAGAACGATCATTCATTTCATTCAGACAGTGGAACAGATTGATGCTTCTCTCTGGAGACAAATTCTCACTGATCTTCTTCTTGATGTACTCAACTGTTTCCTGATTGGTCTCTAAGTTTCGTCCTGTCTGTGTCATCAGACCTTGCAGAGAATTCTGATTGGTTGGCATGGAAAGACCCAGGAGGAAGCGGAGGAACAGGTCCAGGTGTCCATTTGGACTCTGTAAGGCCATGTCCACAGCACTCTGGTAGAGATGTGTTGGTTCAGGTTTGATTCTAAATAGAAACCCCCACCAGGAGTTTGATTGTTTTTCTGACAGCAGATTGACACCAGAGTTGATGAATGTCAGATGGACATGAAGAGCAGCCAGAAACTCCTGAACACTCAGATGGACAAAGCAGAACACCTTGTCCTGGTACAGTCCTCTCTCCTCTCTAAAGATCTGTGTGAACACTCCTGAGTACATTGAGGCCACTCTGATATCGATGCCACACTCTGTCAGGTCGGATTCATAGAAGATCAGGTTGTCTTTCAACAGTTGCTCAAAAGCCAGTTTTCCAAGTGACAAAATCATCTTCCTGTTTTCTGGACTCCAGTGTGGATCTGTCTCAGCTCCTCCATCATACTTGATGTTCTTCAGTTTGGTCTCAACCACCAGGAAGTGGGTATACATCTCAGTCAGTGTCTTGGGCAGCTCTCTGGTTTCCATCACATTCTCCAGAACTGTAGCAGTGATCCAGCAGAAGACTGGGATGTGGCACATGATGTGGAGGCTTCGTGATGTCTTGATGTGGGAGATGATTCTGCCGGACTGCTCCTCATCACTGAATCTCTTCCTGAAGTACTCCTTCTTCTGTGAGTCATTGAAGCCTCTGACCTCTGTCACCATGTCAACCCACTTAGGAGGGATCTGATTGGCTGCTGCGGGTCGGGTGGTTATCCAGAGGCGAGCACGCGGAAGCAGTTTCCCCATGATGAGGTTTGTCAGCAGCACATCCACTGAGGCGGACTCTGTAACATCAGTCAGGATCTCATTGTTCAGGAAGTCTAGAGGATGTCGACACTCGTCCAGACCGTCAAAGATGAAGACGACCTGGAACTCTTCAAACCGGCAGATTCCTGCTTCTTTGGTTTCTCTGAAGAAGTGATGGACAAGTTCCACCAAGCTGTACTTTTTCTCCTTCAGCACATTCAGCTCTCTGAAAGTGAATGGAAATGTGAACTGTATGTCCTGGTTGGCTTTGTCTTCAGCCCACTCCAGAGAGAACTTCTGTGTTAAGACTGTTTTCCCAATTCCAGCCACTCCCTTCGTCATCATTGTTCTGACTTGCTGGTGTCTTCCAGGTAAGGGTTTAAAGATGTCCTCACATCTGATTGTTCTTTCTGGTCTGTCTGCTTTCCTGAATGCTGCTTCAATCTGTCTGACCTCGTGTTCATCGTTGACCCCAGCGGTCCCTCCCTCTGTGATGTAGAGCTCTGTGTACATCTGATTCAGAGGAGTTGGATTTCCTGCTTTAGCAATCCCCTCAAACACACACTGAAACTTGTTCCTCAGGTTGGATTTGAGTTGACGTTGACAAATTGCAGCAACAGTTCCTGGATGAACACACAAAAAATGAGATCAGTCAGTGGGTGTTCATGTAAATATGAGAAAAGTAGAGTGTGGAAAATCCTCTTACGGCTCTGCAGACAGTCAGCCAGCCCTTCCTGCTTCATGCTCCTCAGGACCTGCAGTGTGATCTTCAGAAATACCTCTCTGCTGCTCCTCCTCTTCTCTTCCTCCTCACCATCCAACACCTCCCCATCCTCACTCTGCCTCTTTAGGCATTCTGGGTAATCAGGGCTCAGAATCCTTTGGAACGTTTTCAGCTCGCTCTTCACAAGGGTGACAATGCTTTTCTCAAGTTCCTGGAAAATAAGAAACCCTAATCATTTAAAGTTGTGTTTATTTTATTTGGAGTTTGAGGTAAAAGTTGTTCTTGGACATTTACACACCAGAAATGTTAAGTCCAAATCCGTTGGATGATGCTTGACGGACTGGCCACTGGTAACTTGCCGAACACTGCAGAGAAAACAGAAAATATGATGATTGAAAATATTTTGCATATGTTGCTTTTGGGGACATGCACTAGGTGAAACTCTTTTCTGGTATCAATCATGACACCCAAGAAGCTAAATTTCACTTTGAAATAGCATCTTATTTATTACATACTTCTTTAATTTTCAACCATGTTGTACATCTGAATTTCCTGAAAAACTGGTCTGTGTCTTTGTACTAAATCCGGTGCTGATCGATAGAAAGCCTTGGGAAAGAAAACTGATTTGATTTATGAAAAAAAAGCATGGTCCCTCAAGGAGATTTGCAAAAATGATTCTCAAACCTCATCACGTTGGAGTTATATACTTTCAGGTGGTCTTAAATTTTGATGTTCAATTACAGCTCCCCAATCAGCACAAATAAGCATTATGTTGCGTGGAACTATTGGTGATATTTTCCAAACCATATGCAAATCACAAAGTCAACAGGGAATAATGACAATAATAACTTTAATGTAAAGTACCTTTAAAAACAGGGCTTTGACAGACAAAGCAAAAGCTGGATACACAGAAGACAATAAAACAACAGAAAGGCCAAACAAAAGCAAGACACAATTAATAATAAATAAATATATTTTGTGTCATGACTTGATAGAAGGAGAGCTGCAGAATAACAAACTCATCTGGTTTAACTTCTTACCTGTCTTCAGCAGAGGGGTGATCATCTGCGAAGGTAATAGGATGAATCATGGACTGGTCACTTTTGAGGGAC
Source organism: Anarhichas minor (assembly GCF_050575085.1). Lineage (NCBI taxonomy): Eukaryota > Metazoa > Chordata > Actinopteri > Perciformes > Anarhichadidae > Anarhichas > Anarhichas minor. The sequence goes on along the minus strand of NW_027466460.1, from coordinate 14,117,714 downwards.
ACACAGCTGGGTTCAGGTCTGGGAGAGTCTGGTCTCCGCTGCTGCTGCTCTGGGCTTCAACACAACACACACAGAGCTCTGACTGTGAGTAATGTTCATGGAGGGATTTGTGTGCTGAGCTCTGACATGGAGAAGAGTCGTGGACATTCAGAGATCCTCGTCTTACCTTTGAGCTTTGGTCTGTCTGTCATGTTCCTCACACAGAGTGGTTTTAGAAGGAGGGCCTCCCTCCTCTGTCTCCTCGCACTGATTCATAGCAGAGCCCTGCACCATCACAACAACACACCAAGATGCTGTCAGCGCTCACATATTATTCATCATCATTCCTGTCACTGACGGACTGCTGGATTCATTTTTGAGGGATCAGTGAAGAACGGCTGCACTACTGGTATTCTGTTTTTGTTTCATGTATCCAGGAGATAAGGGGGGACAAGTTAACTGATAACACAAAATAAAATATATATAAGTATCAAATTAGTCAAACTACAAACAATTTTGTTTGGTTACAGAAAATGCTTGTATTCTTTTATGTCACATTTTCATTTTTTTAAGCTGTTGTATAACTGCTTAGTCTCTTAATTACTCAAAGTAAAAATGGCAACAATATTTTCAGTTTTGGCAAACAAAAGTTGCTTTCACTTTTTAAAAGTGTGTGCTGAGCCCTGCTGAACAGTCAGTCAGATCTCTGATATTATTTGTTCCCATTTGTATGGAAAAAAAAATCAGAACTAAAGGTTGTGGGACATTTTCATACCACTTTTAGAGGAAAATAAAAAAGTCATAATAACGTCTCCATAGTTATAAAGTCTGAGGAAGATAAACAACAGATGAGCTGATGTAGTTCTGATATTATTCCTCTAGATGGAACAAATCAGCAGCCTGCTGTCACATACGTTTACCTTTGTGGTCTGGAAGGAGAAAATAATCTGCGACACGGAGAGGAGTGTATGGAAGCCCAACAAATAAAGATCCTGTAAATCACTATAATGAGATACTATCTCCAAAAAATGACTTAGCATCTCATAATTATGAGATAGTAAGTCATAATTATGAGATGCTAGGCCATACAAAATTCTTCCCAAGGTTACTACATGTTAAAGTAAAAATAATTAAATAAATAAATTGAATCGAGCAAAAGTCAGAAGATCTCCAAAGTCATTAAGATTCATTCTGAGGAAAACAGACAGGTCGACTTGTGAGACAGATCAACATTGCCATAGAGCCACGAAGCTAACACTGCAAAAAACATATTACATTTGTCCTTCTATACTGGAGCAGCTGCAACAATCCTATTGCTCTTCAATACTAAATAAACAGTAAGTATCTTGATGGCTTTAGTGTAGAGACAGAGACCAGTTTACAGTAATTTGAAAGGGGTTGAAAGAGACGGTAAGCTTCATATTACATTACAAATGTATCCTGAAAGTTATCTTCATAATGAGCTAATGCATAAGAAGGAAAACACAACTTTCTTACCTTAAGGTTTCATATTACGTACGTAGAAAGTCCGATCGCTCTGGAATCTGGCTGCTGCATCGAGTCAAGAAAGTTTACAAGAAATGAAGAACGAGGAAATACAGTCAGGATGTGGCGAAAAAATTCAGCTTCCTCTTTTTCACGTGACTTCCGTGATATGGGGTGGGGGGGGATTCAGAAGAGCTGCCATCAACGTGCTTAACTATGGTGAACCCTCTGCTGACTCCATCTTTACAAATCTATGTTGCAAAGCCAAACTTTACAGCTAAATCCTACACAACCTTTTTCTAAATAGTGGAGATCCCAAACTTTCCAAACACACCAAAATATTTCAGGCTGAATGTTGGTGAAATTTGTCTATAGCACAAGACATTTAGAATATTAATGTTTGATGGGAATGTTAAATCCTGGGATTGAATGTTTCACTTAGTATTCACATCATAGAGCTTCAATGAAGAGTCAGAACAAGATGACACACAATGGGCCTCATGCATCAACACGAGATTCAAGAGACTTAGTGGCGAGTTTTGTGTAAAAGTGAGATTTAGGATAAGACTATAAAAATGTTTTAGCATTAGGCCCATTGTATGTGACAGTGTACAGAGAGGAGAAACATGAAAACAAAGAACTTAAGAGGCTTAAGAGAAGAAAACACCACGGAAACATCGACAATGGATCCAGAAAATGTGGCAAATTTGAATCCACTGGACAAGTCTTCAGTGTAATAGTCAGCAATAAATAACAATTACACACACATCAAGTCTGTAAACGTGAAACCAGTCAAACCAATTTGTCTGATTTTATTTTGTGTTTATTAGAAAATGTCTCACAGGATCCTGCAAAGTACATACAAATTTACATACTAATTCATAATAGGGTGATGAAAAACATGGTCGTCACATGACTGAGCTGCTTTTGCTGTCTCTCCACGATGAGGAGAAGTTTGAAACACTAATCTCAATCGGCAATGATGCTATAGTAAAAAACGAGGATGTTGTTGTTTCACTGCAGTATTTCAATATTCTGTTATTTACCTTACATTTTTACAGCATTGAAAGTATGGTCAATGAGTGAGAGTTGGCAGTTTTATCTCTTTTTACACTTTTTACTTAACCTTGATGTTTGTGTTTCTGTCAAGTTATGTTATGGTTGTCACTTGATACCAGGTTCCTTTCAAAATAAAACACTACAGTGCAGAATGCAAGCGCAAGAATAAAAGTAAGTGAAATTCCCTTTAAATCCAGACAGCAATCAATAAATCAAATCAAATTAGGGCCTACTTTGCTGAAATCATCATGCCAATTTTACTTTTGCAGTTGAGTCATCAGAATTTTTAACAGTGTTTTCACAAAAGGATCAGAAACTAGACACAAAACAAACATTGACTCCAATGTTTTAGAGAAACTGAATGTAAACTACAACAAAACAGCAGTTAACTCAGATATAATCTGGATTATTTTCCAATCAATCCCATTATTCCTGTATCTTTTAGCGTGATGTTTTCCTGTAGAGACAGAGCGCATCATAATGTGAAAGAAAACACGTCCACCGGAGGAAAAATAAATGGCACCACAACATGCAAGCAGGGGCTGAAACGCTAACAAAATATGTGTAGCTAGCTAAAAACATTATAGACTGCAGCATGTGAAAGGAATATTTTAGCACCCTACTCTATGTCTACCAGGAGTAGAGCATTGCTGCTCTTTATGAGAATTGATGTCTTACAAATGCAGTTTTCCATGATTCCTGTGACTGACCTTGTGTCCCTGAGCTGCTGTCTGACAAACTCGGCAGCAGATTATTCCTGTTGATCTTTTTCTAAAACCTGATCGGTCACCTACACAGCTCCAGGAAGTGTGTAGGTGTAGGTCTGGATCAACGGTGTCCCACGTCTTTGCATTCTCCAGCTCTTTCTTTGGGATGGTTGAGGAGACCTTTAAGGCGTTCATCTTCCAGGGACCACTTGAAACGCTTAAAGTCATCTTCTCCGAGGTTCGTCCAGAGTATTCAAGAGGGTCTGTTTTGTCATTGTGGCCCCCTGTGGAGAGCAGAGAATATTGTTAACCTAAGAGACAGTTATGAAACAGTTTCTGCCTGTCTGTTGGTATTTCTGCTAATGGTTCAGCTGCTGTTTTGACAAAGGCCAAGTGTGGAAGGAATAACACAGGACGCGATAACTCTAAATCTAATGTGACTTTAACGACTCACTTGTGACTCAAATGTGAATAAAAAAATAATTCTGTAGTAAAAAAAGCAGTAATTCTGCTTTTCTGTTTACTTATTTTTTATCGGTTATGACTTAAATACGGATGTTTTCTGATTAACTATGATGACTGTGCCTGCTGTGTTTTGGGGTCATGACCCTAAATGTTTGTTTGTCTGTTACCAGCCAAGAGTAATCAGGTCAGGTCGGTGGTCTCACATTAATTTGCAGAAATAATTTTAGTCAATCTCGACAGAGTTCTTATTGTTCCTCTTTTAACTATCTATCTTTTTTTTCTGCATTCTGGTGAATTTTTATGCACCAATTTATGGTGGAAATATCTTTATGAATGTAAAGAAAAACACAAGATTAAAAACAAAATTATATAATGCATTAAGGCAAGATTTCTGCTCATGTTTAAAACATTCTGCACCTTGAAAACATTTTCCAGATAGCTGTGTTCTCTGAGATGTCAGGAATAAAGCTACAATTTAATGAGAATATAGTAATAATACGTCAAGAAATAATCTACCTGCTCTATAGACGGGTTCCTGTGCAACGTTAAGCAGCAGTCTTCACTGGATTTCTATCAGAGTCAAGTTCCAAAGCCGAGATGACGCGGGGTTGTTGTGCAGTAAATTGCACCAACCGCAGAAAAGATGGAGGAAAAATGTTCCATCCGGGGCATCCGAGGGGATTTTTTAAACCAGAAGTGATACGAGAGGGTGGAGCTAAGTACAACCGAACGCTGAATAAGACATTCGACCTAAAAGGTTACAATTAACTTTTATTAACTGAAAACACAGTGGGAAAGGGTTGAAGTTTTAGGACAAAAAGATCAAGAGGGGAAAATGGCGCCTTAGTGACCTGTCAATCACAAGGTAGCCCCGCCCTAAAGCATCCCCTGCTTTATGGTCTGTTTGACTCTAAATGGACCATAGTTTACTGAATGAACATCATGCTGTATTGAAGAAGACTTGAAACTAGAGATTGAGACCATAAACTCATGTTTACAATGTTTACTGAGGGAATAAATCAAGAGAGAAGTAGAGTCATTTTCTCATAGACTTCTATACAACCAGAGGAGTCGCCCCCTGCTGGTCATTAGAAAGAATGCAGGTTTAAGACACCTCGTCATTGCAGCCTGTGACAAACAGACAAACCAAATCAGAAACATACTCCAGGACTAAACCTCATAAACTAAAGTGAAGTATGTACTTAATAAATAAATGTTATTTTTTTAATGAAAATCAATTATTATCTGTTATGAATGATTCACATGCTGGACGTATTAATAAACTGTTGCAGTGACACGTTATGTTTTTGACGATGGGAAGACGTCAGGTGCTGCATGTGAAAAAAACTCGCCAGACATTTGAAGGTGGGAAGTGCGACGGCTGCCCGATAAGACAAACACACGACATCAAGGCTACGCTCACATGCCGAAGCTTTTTCAAAAGAAAGCAGTTAATTAATGACTAAAGTGGTCAACAATCGGTCATCCACCTTCTAGACAACACTGTTTCTACATTATCACATGCAGCCATGAAGCTTCTCCTGAGTCAGAAAATGTGTTTGAACTGAAGAACAGTCGTAATATTTTTACTGTTTTTCATAGCAAACTGTACCACAGATTAAATAACATTAATAACAACTAAAGAAAATGAGTTAAATGGTTTAAAGGCATGAATGGTTTATTATATCTTACAATACCAATCATTTTACACACCTCGAGGGGTTTAAGGGTGATTCTGGTATTTCTTTTTATATAAAATGTAATGAAATTTGACAGATTAGGGACTAAACATTTACATATATATATATATTTAAAAAAGGGATTTAGTATTCATCACCAGAATTAAACATCTGGCTGTCTAGAAAAAGCTTGAAAAACATTTTATACCATAATGTGAGGAATTAAAGTTTATAGAAATGTAATTTTAAAATACGCAGAAAAGTATACGGTGACTAAACACTGTTGTGCTCTGTAAGTATTCATGACCTTAGTAATTCAATATCTGGGCTTCAGCACACATACATACACCACACTTTACATGTTCATGTGTATTCTGAAGGTTAAAATGGGTTTGTTCATTCATAGCTGGATTTATAGAACCGTGTATTCCTAAAAGCATGGAGAAAAGGTACGGCTGTTAACAGTTTTATTTGTTCTGATTTATTCAGTGATAAAAAAATCTAATATATCAATAAAATGAAACAATAGTTTTGAACCTGGCTTAATCCAATGTTCATATTTCTGTTCTGGGAAGCTTTGTAAATGAGCACATATTTAATAAGATGATGCCTCATTTGCATATGTAAACGCACAATATCAGAAAACGTATAATACAAATAATAATTCGTGTGACGTTTCATGGTGATATATTGAGTAAACATGTTTACCCTATTCCCCTGTAGTGTCTCCCCTCAAATAAATCACAGCACATTAACAAAGAGAATTAACTTCAGGATTTATCATCATTTATAGTATAGAAGTAAACATCTTAAAACTCCGGGAAACGTCAACCCTGATCCAAGTGAGATCAGACTGTCCAGGGTGAAGTGTTGGGGGGGTGATGGCAGGGAGGGTTGTGTGTGTGTGTGTGTGTGTGTGTGTGTGTGTGTGTTGGGGTCAGTGTGGTGCTGCGGTACAGACTCTCACAGCTCGCCTCAGGCTGGCAGCCCGCATGTGTTTATCACTAAGGTAAGACAAACTTTTATTTTGAAACATCGTGTTAATAATATAGCTCTGAATGTCAGTAAGCGACTTTGTTTTTTGTGTTTTCTGAGCCGATAGTAGTTCAGTTCGCTGTGTTTGTGTTGAAATGCAGCACCACATGTTCAGAGGGTCTGCTTCTGTTTCTGCTTAGAAATGTTTTCAACTGTTAAAATAAAAAAAATAATTCACAAGACGTGAGAGTGAACATTAGATGTGTCTTTGAACTAGATGTTGATAACTGAGGAAGTCTCTTCCTTCTCGTGCACATTGAGGTGTTAATACATGTGCTTAACATGTTCCATATTTCTGTGCAATTTAAAGAGCACAAATTAGTAATTTCAAGTATTTCTGGTTGACGGGTAGAGACAACAGTCAGATTCTGAACTCCTGTTCAAGGTTGTTGCACCACAATATATTTGTGATTTGCATAAAGTTATACTAAAAATATCTCCTCAAGAGCTTTTACATGTGGAATATAGACTTAGTGACCAAAAAAATTACACTTTAGATTTATTTTAACCTATTCTTTTTTTGTTTTTCTTTATTCTATTGTGAATTTTCATATTTTTATTTTTTAGTTCATGTCTTATCCTTTTGCAGTGTGTTTACTGTTATGAACCAATCACTAAGCCAAATTCCTTATATGTGCAAACGTACTTGGCAGAATAAACCGATTCTGATTCTGAATAGATCCAACACCAGAGATCTGATCCCTGTTGCTCGTATACTTTAATCACGTAATAAGTGGGCTACATATTAGAAAGATCTTTAAAATCTACCATCAAATGACAAACGCTGTTACTTATTATCTGTCAGAGTTCATATACTGCTGGCTTCTTGCGTTTGCCTCTGTTATATTATAATGTGCAAACTAATTGCTTCTTGCTCTGTTCACATGTCATTAACAATTCAAACATTATTAACGATGTTACATGATGTTTATGCTGTTTGACCAGAAACAGCCCGATGAAACGTGTATGTGGAGCACAGCGGGGGGGTCGAGATGCAGAGACACATCTGCCGGCTGAGGACGACGAGGTCGACGACGCTTTGAAGACGCCAACGAGCGCGCTTTTTTTTTTTTTTTTAACTCTCTGACGCTGCGAGGGCTTTTGGAGTGCACCTCAGCAGAACCAAATCACTTTGTCTTTATTTTTCTGTTTTCCGTTTTTGGGACAATAGAGCGGCCGAGGGGGTCCATGGTCAGTGTCCACTGTCCGCTGCTCTAATTGATGCTTTGTCCGTCCACGTCTCGCCTCGTTAGAGCCCTCAGAGCCCGCAGGCCGGAACAAATCCAACATGGCATCTGTGGTCAGGTCATGCACATTTCTGAGCTTCATTCACACTAATGCAGATCAATTTGAAAACGCAGCTTTCCTTACCTTCAACAACTGACCTCTCTGAAAGGTCATGAATGAGGCTAAATACTCTAAAATACTCTAAAATTATAAACAAAATATTATAAATGTCTTTTGAGATTAACTAAACATCCCTCCGCTCACTCCTTCCCTTCCAAGTGCAAAACTAACGTCCATACCACAATAACAGTACTTCATGAGCAGCGGAAGTCAGATGGCGGCTGGCTGTACAACACATCTCACGTTACTGCAGTTTCACAAAAAAATGAAGGTGGCCCTCAGGAAACGTTAAAACGCAGAAGGCTCCTCGAGCCAGTGTTTAGTTTGTCCATTCAGGGCTACCGTAGTAACATGGCGGACTAAAGAGGACTCGCTCCCTATCTAGATATGTAGGCCTCTCTCTACAAAAACACAACGATTCAGGTGATTATAATGAAAACATACTTAGGAATATGAAACATGATTAGGATAAAAATCTATTTCTGCTAATAGATCTCCGATATGCTTCACACTGTTCCACTAAACTGGCAATAACTGATTATTTAGCTGATACCTGTTTTCAGCAGAAACAAGTTGTTAATTAACTCCACACTGACGTATCATCACCTTCTAAGTTGATATGTTGAACTTGTTAGCAAACAGTTGGTGGACATATAGAGCACTTAGCAGCTAAAGGAGTCGGTGGAGACCAAAAACAGAGCTAAAAGAGAGAGCATATTGAACATCAGGCGGACATTAACACAACATATACAAAAACATTGAACATGATGAAGCAGAAAAAAAATGTACATGGGCCGCGGTCGCCATTGCATCTACGGCAGACAGTGTTACCACAGATCCCTGAGGCTGTCTTCTGTTTGTATTTAGAACACAGAGCAGTACGATGATACTTGATCCTCATCTCTTAACCTCTCTCCCCCAGACTTCCTTCTGTTCATCAGCACAGCGCCATCTGCAGGCTGAGGAGTGGATCCCACCCAGTCTCCATGGTGTGTGTGTGTGTGTGTGTGCGTGAGCGTGTGACTTTTTAATCTCTGCAGGCAACTGTGACGGCACACATTTACACACAATCACCTGCAGAGATGATCCAGTCGCTCTGCACTGATCAATAACAGCGTCTGATCAAACAACATGTGAGGCTCTTGTACTACTTGAGTATTTACATTGTCTGCTGCTTTATACTTCTACGTCACTAACTGATAAAATCAATATTAAAAAGGTGAAACCTGGCGTCTGCAGAGGAAATAACAAACAGCTGTGATCCAGTTTAATCTCAGCTGGCAACTGTGAGCTTTGAGCATCTCGCAGAGCCGACTTAGATTCACCTGAACGCAGCACCATCTCATCCTACCAGAGGACCGGGACAGCCTCAAGGGGGCGCTGTGGGAATAAAAAGATTCTGTGTCTTAATTTGAAAGTAAAGAATCATCAGTTATAACTAGAATGTCAGTAAACAGCCTCTGGAAGTCATAATGATTTACCTTTTAATTTGATGTCATATTTTTGCTGTTGCTTGATATTTTATTGTCTTTATTTAAATGCTTTAGGGTCAAACAGGGGAAGTGAAAAAGTATTAGTAATGGAAATAACTATATATATTTTTCTTTATTCTAGAAATGTCATTTAACATATTAAGTCACTTTCTTATTATACATTTTAAATTAAAAAAATTGCCTTGCTAAGCGGTTTTTAATTTGAGGGTTTGTTACTACTCTTAGAAGTGGTTAATTAAACGTGTCAGGCGTAACTTGCTCTGTGAGTTATAATGTGTGTTCATGTGCAGGTAGGTATGACTGCGTATCCTCCTGCTGGGGAGTGACGGACAGGTTCCCTGATGTTGATGATACTGCATCAGGAACTGAATGGAGAGCGATGAGAGGCCATCGGTTTCTGATGCACTGCCTTCAGCATTGAAAGACTCTCCACACAGTTGAAAGACATCAAGGCTTCATCACCAACCGGCCAATCTACAGCCAGACAGCAATTTTAAATTCATAATATCCAGGTGTACTTTTGTATTGATGTATGTAGCTCCGTGTTTGCAGTGTGGCTCTATGGATGGTAATGTCTTCAATGTGGTTCAGACGTTCATTCAGGATGAATTCTAATAACTTTGGTGATCCTCAGACGTTTTCTAACTAGACCTATCTGAGAAGGCGTTGTTGGAAAGTGTTTGGTAAATGTACATAAGGCATCTGTCAATCAAACTCTTATTGAAGCGAACCAGGAAAAGTCTTCAGTGTCGTTCGTTGCTCTTCTTTCAATGTATAAATGCTCTCCAGTTCTGATATAACTGATGCTATTTCAGCATCTGCGCCAACCTCTTTAGGAGCCGCCATTGTTGTTTTGTACTAACAGTCGCCTCTCTGTGTAGCGTCACACATACCTGAGCCACGTTTGTAGCTCCCAGTATAGCTCCTCACAGGACGCTGATTGGTCCGTGCTCTGGCTTACCGGACACAAACAGTGACGTCAGGACAACATTTGAATGCCTCCAAAACTGGTTTATGACCAAATACCTGCAAGCAGCAACACCACAGGCCAAGCATTCGGTCCGTACTGAACAGACATGTTTTCAACATAGTTTCTAATCGCAGGAACTGACGTGGAGAAGAAGTGAATCTGATGTTAATGAGATTGCCGGTCCCGAGTTTGTGACAAAGACAAACGCACATACAAAATTGTATTTTCAAAGTCTTAATTTGCTATATATGTTGTACAAAGTGTCAGGTGACGGTGAGAATCATCACCTGTTACAGTCAGTTGATTGACAGCTGAGCGTCATCAGCAGCTAGTCGAAGGTTTTAAATCAAGTCTCTATTCTGGCTCTGTGGTGACACAACACATTTATATTCTAACGTACACATTTGTACGGCATTCATTCAAACCGATCCATCCACGACTGCAGCGAGAACTAACAAACCAGGAAGAATTTCTCGTCTCCACTGTTGTTCACAGCTGATCAGTTGTCTTGTGCTGCTGTTGAGTCGTTAGAGTTTGTTTCCTTCAGCTCAATCTTTGCATCTCCATTTGCCTCCTTCTGCCTGTGTCTGAACAGAAAGTAAGAAAATAAGAAAAGTATTTATTTTACCCGGAAAAAAGTCAGGGGAGGGAGAGGAGAGGAGCTAACCTGCCTGTTTGACAGACGGAGGTCAGAGTCACCAAACTTAATAAATGATTATTCAATATTTCAAATGAGCAAATTAATTAGGTCTTTACTATTTAACTCAAATGTGACACTCAAGTGTAACACGCAACCAATAAAACAAAGGGATTCATTAGACTCACACAGTCAGGGAGGATGTCCCTGACATTTACATAACAATATTCGTAAAAAAAGTCAGCCTTGGCTTGGTTTTTCACAAGACACAAACAGCGGTCTCCTGGGTGAAAGTCCTGTGTGTGTTTGACCCGTACGACCTCCACTAAGAGGACTTAGTTGCTCTTTATACATCCGTTGCTCTGACCGTCTGATAATGATACGCATAGGTTTGGATTTAGTTGAATGGCCGGTAGGTCTCATACAGATGCTAAAGTGTGCATCGCTATATCAGAGTTGGGAGTGAGAACAGGTGAACATTGTGGCGGAGCCGTTAAAAGTTCAGTTTGCTGCATGACAGTCAGGCGTGCTTTTACAGATTATGACACAGATCAGTGACTTGACCACAGAAATAAAGCAGTAAACATTAAAACAGAAGTGCTCTACCTTCCCTCCTCGACATCGTAGATGTTTTCGGGCAGACAGATGTTGTGTGTCTCTGGGAGCATGAAGACCAAGCTGCCGCTGATGATACCCGTCCCTGCGAAGATCAGCGGCGGCAGAAGAAGCCAGACGTCCTCCAGCAACATGATAATCGGAGCCAGGGAGATCCCGATCCGACCGATACACGAGGTGTAGCCTAAACCATGCTGCCTGTAAAAACAAACCAACTGGGAACTTCAGTTTATTTATTTATTTATCTATATTAATGCTGCAGATTTCAAGAGAACAGAGGATAGTGGACCCTAGTGCATCATACTATATAGTGCCACCAACTGGCCTGCAGCTGTAAGTGCAACACAAATTCCTCAAAACCAAGATGGCTGCCTGACGGTCCAGAAACGCTGAGCAGCTCAGGAATATCTTTTGAATTCTTCCACAGTAGAATGCAGGTAAATACAGTCTGGTAACATCAACTAACCACTAAGGACTAACACAGTTGTTAAAATCTCCAAGTTTGGATTTTATGTTGGGAGGAAATTACAATTGATCCTCTGTCCACTAAATTGGAGATCATGCATTGCAGGCTATATTACAATTTACTTCACAATTAGTGCAATTAAAAAACTTAGTCTGCAGTAATTCAATTGAATTATGTTATCAGGCTGCAACTTGCGGTTTCTGCAACAAAAACAATAATAAGAGGAACCAGCTCCACCATATCTTGCATTGCATTGAACTCCTTGAAAATGTTAGAATATGTGAACACACTAGTTCAAAGGAAATAAAAGTATATGTTATTTTGTAGTTTTCCCATGATTGTCATTTTATTTGTTTGTTTTTTAAATACATATTTCTTCAGTTGAAAACTCAAACGCATACTGTTAAGAGGACATGCAAAACATCAATGTTTAAGAATAATAATGTACTGCTTTATGAGGAATAAAAACAAAAACAAATCCTGACTGTCATAATTTATGCATGAAAGGTTTAGTATTTTTCCAGATCTAGTTTATATTTGTCAGAATTGTGGGAAATCTCTATTTAAATGAAAATGTTAAAGAGAAATATACGCTTTATTCACAATATGTATTATAAACACACAATACGTTTTGTTGACTTATTAGCATGACAGCTTCTCTCACAAGATATAATCAGAAAAAAAGCTTCAGATCGGTTAAAAGTAGATGCAAGTGATCTCGCAGCAATTAAAAGTCGAAATTCAACGAAAGATCAAGTTAATCCTGAGAGGAGCAACACAAAATGCAGCTTGAGAAGGAAATACAAGCAAATGAAGCAAAAATGTGCAATAATCTGACATTTCTTTTACTCTTGTATTACTAAAAATATAGGCTTCTGCAGTGGTGGATCATAACTATTTACTCAATTACTGTACTTACGATTTTGAGGTATTTAACTCTAGAGTTTACATTATATGCTACTTTTATACTTTTTTCTTCACTGCATTTATTTAACTTCAAAGTAGCTTGTCCACGGCTCTTTTCACTCACGCTGAGTAATAACGCTCTGTCAGTAAAAGCAGCATCAGTCCAGAGTCCTTTAGCTGGACCCTGGTGGTTTCAGGGTCGGGGGTTTTACCTGAGGACGGTTGGGTAGAGCTCAGTTGTGTAAAGGAACGCTGTGGTGAACGCCGCCCCTGAGAAGCCCTTCGCCACCACAGCGATGCACGTACGAAGCACCGAGTAATCTGAGAGAGAAGCAGAATATCAAAGACGTGTGAGTGTCTAGAAATGTCAGTGATCTTTTTCTATTTAAGGTGAGTTGTCTTACACCGCTGAAAAGTTATCGATCAGCTGCTATATTGATGTTTTTCTTCTTTCCTTTAATAATGGCTATTATAAAACAGATTTTATTTTAAGAACTGTATAATTCAGACACCAAATTTATTAGTTACATTTGAATAAGTTTTGGCCCCAAAAGACGAATAATTCAAGTATCCAAACTTCCCTTTGGTTGATGTTCCCACATTGTTACATGACAGGGAAGAATACGTTAAAACTTGGATTTTGAAATTGTTTTCCAGTCCAGAAAAGCGTAAGTGACCTTTCCTTTCGCTAAGGTGATTTCAGAGAGAAACAAACAGAAGGGTCTGCAATGTGCATTTGAAGAATATATCCAGGATGTCCAACTGATTCAACAGGTTAAAAAGATAAAGAACCTTCTGTTTGTATTGTGAATATTTAAGAGCTTTGCTAAAGCAACATGTTGCCTTTCAATTCCATCTTAATTTTGAACGGATGTGTATGCAGAGACAGGAAGTGATGTCACCTAAAGGTATGGCTGTGTTTATTCCAATCAGAGCTCCGGTTGTGATCAGAAACCCCGCCTGGCTGTTCCGCCTGCCGATCCAGTCCAGGATGAAATAGCTCAGGATTTTGGCGGGAACTTCGATGGCGCCGTAGATGAACTGTGTGAGGTAGATACTGACTCCGAAACCTGAGATCCTGAAGCTGATCCCGTAGTACAGGAAAGCAACAGCAAACCTGCAGGAACACGGTCAGTATGAACTCTCACACACACACACACACACACACACACACACATGGCACCAGGCGACATGTTTTTAAGGGCAGAGGAGGATTCGGTACCAGAACAATCCAGAGCAGATGGTGATCTTTCTCAGTTGGGGTGTTTTGACCAGATCCAGGTAGGAGTGGTTCTTCTCAGCCAACTCAGCCACCGTCATCTTCCTCAGAGCCTGAATCAAGTACACGGTCAAACACAGAGACGACGTCACATTAACCGAAGAACTATTAGCTCATTGCAGATATAACAGATTTTTAACAGATTTGGGTACTAAACCCATCGGTAACTTTGATCAATACTGGATGTTTACATGGAGTCGGGAGGCTGTACCTTAGTTTCCAGGCTGGATGTGCATTCGTTCTTCTTGTTCATTTTAGCGCACTGAACCAGATACTTCTTGGCCTCCTCTACTCTGCCTTTGGTAAGCAGCCAGCGGGCCGACTCCGGCAGCCACCTGAGCACGGACATGAGGAAACTGGCCTTTACAAAACACAGAGACGCTGAGATATTTACCGTCAGCATGTAGAATAGAAACTCCTAACATCCACCTCACCACCAGGCGATGATGGCGGCGGCGCAGGGCATCGTCACCGCCAGCGTCAGGTGTCTCCAGTCACGTATGAAGTAGGCCAGCGGGGCCAGGAGCATGTTCCCCATGCTCCAAGACAAACTCATGACGATACTGGCCAAGGTCCGGTGCTTCACGTCCGTCCACTCGATACCTGAGCAGGAAGAGCACGATAAGAGCAAACAGACTGCAGTGAAATGTGTCGAGACAGAGAAGCAGGTTGAGCCAGATTTCTACCTGTGGACATTGGTATTACATATTGATAATATTGAAATGCGATTGACCTGTTCAGGTCAATCGCATTTCGGATCGGGACTTCGCCCAACCCTAGTTCTTAGAGCTACAAAAGAGTTCCTCCGGTCTTGAAACGGCGAATGTGAAAATTGTCTGTATACGTTTCGACACAGACGTGAGCTCGAAGTGAAAGCGTTTCTGGTTTGAATCGCATCTCTGAGTTCTTACCGAGGACCACGCCGATGACCAACAGTCCACTGAGGGCCACGCCGCAGAGCGCCCTGCAGACGACGAACATGACGTAGGAGGTGGAGAAGGCCGAGGTGACCCCAAACGTGGTGGAGGTGATTAAAGCCACCAGGAGCATCGACTTACGACCGAACCTGCAGCACAAACGCATCCCTTTGATCAAATCTAGCTCACCTGGTAGAGAGCGTCAACTGTCTATTGACAGATCAAGTCTGAAATGTGTCCTGCGTCCCAGCAGCTCAAATTGTAACATCAATGAAGACAAAAACTTTTTAGAAAAGAAACAAGGATACATACATTTAAGATACTATTACCAACACCGCAGACATATTCAAGAAGACCCTTCAAGGTATGGCTGGGGAATATGGAGAAAATCATCATATTGCATAATCAGCCCAGCCCTACTTCAACGTATATTAGATTAGGCTCGGTATTTAATTTTAGGATTGACTGGTGCACAAAAGAGTGTTTCAGTTCAGTCTAACCCTATTAGATTGTATCCACCATTGGATTTTAACAATTTCAAAAAAAGTGTGTGTGTGTGTGTGTACGCGCAGAGCTTATTTCTAGAAAAACAGACTTTTAGGTCTTTATAACTACTTCATTGATGCTGCAGAAAGGGGTGATGTTTAATGATTAATAAACGGTATTGATCCCTCTCCAGTGCCACAGCACCAGATCACTGTGAGGGTTTAATGAATCCTGAAGAACTCACTTGTCAGAAAGATGTCCGAACAGAATGGCTCCGACCGTGACACCGAGGAAGAAATATGTAGCGAGAGCTTGATTCCGATGTTTGTCTTCACACACCAGATCCCACTGCAGAGAGACAGACGGGTTAAACACCTTAAAACACAGACAGGTGTTTTAACCTGTCAGGTTAAAACACTTGTCTGTTTGAGGGGCTTATGAGGTGTTTGAGGGGCTTATGAGGTGTTTGAGGGGCTTATGAGGTGTTTGAGGGGCTTATGAGGGATTTCATTTTGTGATTACTGTGAACATTGTTTTCCCACTCGGAGCTCAGGCCGACATCAGAAACAGTGAATGAAGTCGTAGGTTTCCACATTTACGTCGACACAGTCACTCTTTCCTTGGAGCAGCATCTAGTGGACACTAGAGGAACTGCAGCTTTAGAAACGTCAGCATAACTTCTAAACATGAATGGATCAAAAATTATAATCCAATATAGTATATATTATTCTGAAATGGGCTATTCTATATAGTGAATACTTTTACTTTTGGGACAAAAAACATATTTTGATGCTAATACTTTTGTACTTTTACTTAATTAACATTTTGAAAGCAGGACTTTTAATTGTTACAGAGTATTCCTACACTGTGGTATTACTACTTTTACTTCTTTTAGATCTGCGTACTTCCGCCACCACTGCTAATAGTCTTGATTGCGGTGGTGCAGGAATTTAAACTTTTCAATGATTTCACTTTCGACTCACTTTGACTTTGAAGTCCACTTCAACATTCAAGTGCAGGAAATAGAGAAAATGCTTCGATAGATATAAATGAGCTTTTCTTTACCTCGGTGGCCGTTGTGGACTTGAACTGTGATTGGTCGTAGATCCAGCCGTGGGGACAAGGTGCCGTTCTATTTCCTTGGCCGAGGTCAAAGACCAGCTGGGGGTCGTAGACTCTGCAGGAGCTGAAGGAGCCGTCATTCTGAAGGGGGATCCTGAGGGCCAGCGCTTCGGGATCGGAGCCCAGCGACGCCACGCCGTCGTCCTCTGGGCTCCCGAGGGCACAGCGGTGAGGAGGTGTCACAGAGATGAAGTTGTACAGCATGAAGTGAAGGGGGAGGATGGCGCGGGGCAGGCACAGGATGGACAGGAGCAGGAACTGGAACTTGGAAAAGCCGCCGACATCGTCCAGGATCTCCTCCAACAGCATGGTGACGAGATCAGTGTGTCCCACAGAATCCGCTGTGTGAACTCCGTCTCTGCTCCTCCTCTAATGTGTCTCTGTGTCTCCCTCGGCTCCTTACAATTTGATAGATTACAGTGAGAGGGAGGTTCTTTGTGTGTTCGTGAGTTCGTGTTTTACCAGCATTATGGGCACATGAATCTGTTTACACAGTCACATTGTGGGGATGTGACTGTGTAAACAGATTCATGTGCCCACAATGCTGGGCACAAAATGCAGCTCCACATAACATAAATCATTGCAGACATCAAATATATCACCTGCATTGACACCTGTGCTTTACATATTTCGGCAACATGTTGTGGTTACATTGAAATGCATCAATCTAGCCCAAAAAAAGAACAGAAATCAAATTCCAATTTAATTTCCAACAAATTGTATCAAAACTAAATAACAGTTGAAATCAACATATAAGAAGAAGAAGAAGAAGAAACATTCCTTTATTAGTCCCACAGTGGGGAAATTATTCTCTGCATTTGACCCATCCCTGTATATATAGGGAGCAGTGGGCTGCCCATGCAGGCGCCCGGGGAGCAGTTAGGGGTTCAGTGTCTTGCCCAGGGACACTTCGACACAGGACACGGTGCAGCCGAGGATTGAACCGGTGACGGTTGGCGGACAACCCTCTCAACCCAGTAAGCCACGGTCGCCCCCCAAATAAGGAAACATCTCAAGTTTTAATTCAGCCCATTTGGCGATAGTGTGTTTAGTTTAAGTATCCAAGATGCTTCATGTTTCAGGAGCAATAGATCCAATGTTCAGAGTTAAACGATACAAGTTACATCTAAAAGAACATACTGATAAATTATCTCAACAAAAAGCAGCCTCAGTAACTGGAGTTTTGCGGGGCAGCCTTAACATTTGTCTTCCTTTACATCTGTTTTGTTTGTTCTGTTGGCCTGAACTTGGGACGTTTCATGTCTCATGACACGGGCAGCCCTTACCTGATGTTTTGGAAAAACACAGTTATGTTGTAATGGCAATAGGGATAGGATCCAAATGCAGACGGACTGGTAGGGTAAGTTATGGATTTATTGCCAACTTGAAGGTTTATACAGGCTTTCAGTAAAGGTCAAAACCAGAAGAGCAGTACAAACAGGAAAACAAATCCAAAGTTGGCAAGAAGAACTTTGACCATCTTCAATCTAATTCCTTATTTAGAGCCCCACTAATTTGCACAAAGAAATCGTTTAATGCATGGATGGATTATGAGACAATGGTCCTCTGGGCACAGACATGTAAGAGGCCCCCCACCCTGTCTACATGCAAAGCATCCAAACTCAAAGAGTCTACTTTTATTCATTTTGGGTTCCTTTGTGGTCGTTTTACATCTATTATTGGTCGTTTTTAGGTTGTTTGTAGTCGTTTTGTCTCTTTTTCTTCATTTTGCTTCTATTTTTTTATTTGTTATGTTTGTATTTGGTTGTTTTGTGTGTATTTGTAGTCATTTGTGTTGTTTGTAGTTTTGTCGCCTTGTAGTCGTTTTGCATCTATAGATGTTTAACAATTATATGTGGTTGTTTTGAGTCTCTTTGTAGTCATTTGGAGTTTCTTTCGCATTTATTTTGCTTCCATTTTTTTTTTTGCTTTGCGTGTCGCATTTTATTGTTTTGCATCCATTTTGATTCATTGTATTTTGTACTTTGTAGTAACTATGGGTCTCTTTGTCGTCTTGTTTTTATAAAAAAAAAATTGATCGTTTTTCAGTCATTAGCATCTTGTTGCGGTAGACCAAATACCTGCAAGCAGCAACACCACAGGCCAAGCATTCGGTCCGTACTGAACAGACATGTTTTCAACATAGTTTCTAATCGCAGGAACTGACGTGGAGAAGAAGTGAATCTGATGTTAATGAGATTGCCGGTCCCGAGTTTGTGACAAAGACAAACGCACACACAAAATTGTATTTTCAAAGTCTTAATTTGCTATATATGTTGTACAAAGTGTCAGGTGACGGTGAGAATCATCACCTGTTACAGTCAGTTGATTGACAGCTGAGCGTCATCAGCAGCTAGTCGAAGGTTTTAAATCAAGTCTCTATTCTGGCTCTGTGGTGACACAACACATTTATATTCTAACGTACACATTTGTACGGCATTCATTCAAACCGATCCATCCACGACTGCAGCGAGAACTAACAAACCAGGAAGAATTTCTCGTCTCCACTGTTGTTCACAGCTGATCAGTTGTCTTGTGCTGCTGTTGAGTCGTTAGAGTTTGTTTCCTTCAGCTCAATCTTTGCATCTCCATTTGCCTCCTTCTGCCTGTGTCTGAACAGAAAGTAAGAAAATAAGAAAAGTATTTATTTTACCCGAAAAAAAGTCAGGGGAGGGAGAGGAGAGGAGCTAACCTGCCTGTTTGACAGACGGAGGTCAGAGTCACCAAACTTAATAAATGATTATTCAATATTTCAAATGAGCAAATTAATTAGGTCTTTACTATTTAACTCAAATGTGACACTCAAGTGTAACACGCAACCAATAAAACAAAGGGATTCATTAGACTCACACAGTCAGGGAGGATGTCCCTGACATTTACATAACAATACTCGTAAAAAAAGTCAGCCTTGGCTTGGTTTTTCACAAGACACAAACAGCGGTCTCCTGGGTGAAAGTCCTGTGTGTGTTTGACCCGTACGACCTCCACTAAGAGGACTTAGTTGCTCTTTATACATCCGTTGCTCTGACCGTCTGATAATGATACGCATAGGTTTGGATTTAGTTGAATGGCCGGTAGGTCTCATACAGATGCTAAAGTGTGCATCGCTATATCAGAGTTGGGAGTGAGAACAGGTGAACATTGTGGCGGAGCCGTTAAAAGTTCAGTTTGCTGCATGACAGTCAGGCGTGCTTTTACAGATTATGACACAGATCAGTGACTTGACCACAGAAATAAAGCAGTAAACATTAAAACAGAAGTGCTCTACCTTCCCTCCTCGACATCGTAGATGTTTTCGGGCAGACAGATGTTGTGTGTCTCTGGGAGCATGAAGACCAAGCTGCCGCTGATGATACCCGTCCCTGCGAAGATCAGCGGCGGCAGAAGAAGCCAGACGTCCTCCAGCAACATGATAATCGGAGCCAGGGAGATCCCGATCCGACCGATACACGAGGTGTAGCCTAAACCATGCTGCCTGTAAAAACAAACCAACTGGGAACTTCAGTTTATTTATTTATTTATCTATATTAATGCTGCAGATTTCAAGAGAACAGAGGATAGTGGACCCTAGTGCATCATACTATATAGTGCCACCAACTGGCCTGCAGCTGTAAGTGCAACACAAATTCCTCAAAACCAAGATGGCTGCCTGACGGTCCAGAAACGCTGAGCAGCTCAGGAATATCTTTTGAATTCTTCCACAGTAGAATGCAGGTAAATACAGTCTGGTAACATCAACTAACCACTAAGGACTAACACAGTTGTTAAAATCTCCAAGTTTGGATTTTATGTTGGGAGGAAATTACAATTGATCCTCTGTCCACTAAATTGGAGATCATGCATTGCAGGCTATATTACAATTTACTTCACAATTAGTGCAATTAAAAAACTTAGTCTGCAGTAATTCAATTGAATTATGTTATCAGGCTGCAACTTGCGGTTTCTGCAACAAAAACAATAATAAGAGGAACCAGCTCCACCATATCTTGCATTGCATTGAACTCCTTGAAAATGTTAGAATATGTGAACACACTAGTTCAAAGGAAATAAAAGTATATGTTATTTTGTAGTTTTCCCATGATTGTCATTTTATTTGTTTGTTTTTTAAATACATATTTCTTCAGTTGAAAACTCAAACGCATACTGTTAAGAGGACATGCAAAACATCAATGTTTAAGAATAATAATGTACTGCTTTATGAGGAATAAAAACAAAAACAAATCCTGACTGTCATAATTTATGCATGAAAGGTTTAGTATTTTTCCAGATCTAGTTTATATTTGTCAGAATTGTGGGAAATCTCTATTTAAATGAAAATGTTAAAGAGAAATATACGCTTTATTCACAATATGTATTATAAACACACAATACGTTTTGTTGACTTATTAGCATGACAGCTTCTCTCACAAGATATAATCAGAAAAAAAGCTTCAGATCGGTTAAAAGTAGATGCAAGTGATCTCGCAGCAATTAAAAGTCGAAATTCAACGAAAGATCAAGTTAATCCTGAGAGGAGCAACACAAAATGCAGCTTGAGAAGGAAATACAAGCAAATGAAGCAAAAATGTGCAATAATCTGACATTTCTTTTACTCTTGTATTACTAAAAATATAGGCTTCTGCAGTGGTGGATCATAACTATTTACTCAATTACTGTACTTACGATTTTGAGGTATTTAACTCTAGAGTTTACATTATATGCTACTTTTATACTTTTTTCTTCACTGCATTTATTTAACTTCAAAGTAGCTTGTCCACGGCTCTTTTCACTCACGCTGAGTAATAACGCTCTGTCAGTAAAAGCAGCATCAGTCCAGAGTCCTTTAGCTGGACCCTGGTGGTTTCAGGGTCGGGGGTTTTACCTGAGGACGGTTGGGTAGAGCTCAGTTGTGTAAAGGAACGCTGTGGTGAACGCCGCCCCTGAGAAGCCCTTCGCCACCACAGCGATGCACGTACGAAGCACCGAGTAATCTGAGAGAGAAGCAGAATATCAAAGACGTGTGAGTGTCTAGAAATGTCAGTGATCTTTTTCTATTTAAGGTGAGTTGTCTTACACCGCTGAAAAGTTATCGATCAGCTGCTATATTGATGTTTTTCTTCTTTCCTTTAATAATGGCTATTATAAAACAGATTTTATTTTAAGAACTGTATAATTCAGACACCAAATTTATTAGTTACATTTGAATAAGTTTTGGCCCCAAAAGACGAATAATTCAAGTATCCAAACTTCCCTTTGGTTGATGTTCCCACATTGTTACATGACAGGGAAGAATACGTTAAAACTTGGATTTTGAAATTGTTTTCCAGTCCAGAAAAGCGTAAGTGACCTTTCCTTTCGCTAAGGTGATTTCAGAGAGAAACAAACAGAAGGGTCTGCAATGTGCATTTGAAGAATATATCCAGGATGTCCAACTGATTCAACAGGTTAAAAAGATAAAGAACCTTCTGTTTGTATTGTGAATATTTAAGAGCTTTGCTAAAGCAACATGTTGCCTTTCAATTCCATCTTAATTTTGAACGGATGTGTATGCAGAGACAGGAAGTGATGTCACCTAAAGGTATGGCTGTGTTTATTCCAATCAGAGCTCCGGTTGTGATCAGAAACCCCGCCTGGCTGTTCCGCCTGCCGATCCAGTCCAGGATGAAATAGCTCAGGATTTTGGCGGGAACTTCGATGGCGCCGTAGATGAACTGTGTGAGGTAGATACTGACTCCGAAACCTGAGATCCTGAAGCTGATCCCGTAGTACAGGAAAGCAACAGCAAACCTGCAGGAACACGGTCAGTATGAACTCTCACACACACACACACACACACACACACACACATGGCACCAGGCGACATGTTTTTAAGGGCAGAGGAGGATTCGGTACCAGAACAATCCAGAGCAGATGGTGATCTTTCTCAGTTGGGGTGTTTTGACCAGATCCAGGTAGGAGTGGTTCTTCTCAGCCAACTCAGCCACCGTCATCTTCCTCAGAGCCTGAATCAAGTACACGGTCAAACACAGAGACGACGTCACATTAACCGAAGAACTATTAGCTCATTGCAGATATAACAGATTTTTAACAGATTTGGGTACTAAACCCATCGGTAACTTTGATCAATACTGGATGTTTACATGGAGTCGGGAGGCTGTACCTTAGTTTCCAGGCTGGATGTGCATTCGTTCTTCTTGTTCATTTTAGCGCACTGAACCAGATACTTCTTGGCCTCCTCTACTCTGCCTTTGGTAAGCAGCCAGCGGGCCGACTCCGGCAGCCACCTGAGCACGGACATGAGGAAACTGGCCTTTACAAAACACAGAGACGCTGAGATATTTACCGTCAGCATGTAGAATAGAAACTCCTAACATCCACCTCACCACCAGGCGATGATGGCGGCGGCGCAGGGCATCGTCACCGCCAGCGTCAGGTGTCTCCAGTCACGTATGAAGTAGGCCAGCGGGGCCAGGAGCATGTTCCCCATGCTCCAAGACAAACTCATGACGATACTGGCCAAGGTCCGGTGCTTCACGTCCGTCCACTCGATACCTGAGCAGGAAGAGCACGATAAGAGCAAACAGACTGCAGTGAAATGTGTCGAGACAGAGAAGCAGGTTGAGCCAGATTTCTACCTGTGGACATTGGTATTACATATTGATAATATTGAAATGCGATTGACCTGTTCAGGTCAATCGCATTTCGGATCGGGACTTCGCCCAACCCTAGTTCTTAGAGCTACAAAAGAGTTCCTCCGGTCTTGAAACGGCGAATGTGAAAATTGTCTGTATACGTTTCGACACAGACGTGAGCTCGAAGTGAAAGCGTTTCTGGTTTGAATCGCATCTCTGAGTTCTTACCGAGGACCACGCCGATGACCAACAGTCCACTGAGGGCCACGCCGCAGAGCGCCCTGCAGACGACGAACATGACGTAGGAGGTGGAGAAGGCCGAGGTGACCCCAAACGTGGTGGAGGTGATTAAAGCCACCAGGAGCATCGACTTACGACCGAACCTGCAGCACAAACGCATCCCTTTGATCAAATCTAGCTCACCTGGTAGAGAGCGTCAACTGTCTATTGACAGATCAAGTCTGAAATGTGTCCTGCGTCCCAGCAGCTCAAATTGTAACATCAATGAAGACAAAAACTTTTTAGAAAAGAAACAAGGATACATACATTTAAGATACTATTACCAACACCGCAGACATATTCAAGAAGACCCTTCAAGGTATGGCTGGGGAATATGGAGAAAATCATCATATTGCATAATCAGCCCAGCCCTACTTCAACGTATATTAGATTAGGCTCGGTATTTAATTTTAGGATTGACTGGTGCACAAAAGAGTGTTTCAGTTCAGTCTAACCCTATTAGATTGTATCCACCATTGGATTTTAACAATTTCAAAAAAAGTGTGTGTGTGTGTGTGTACGCGCAGAGCTTATTTCTAGAAAAACAGACTTTTAGGTCTTTATAACTACTTCATTGATGCTGCAGAAAGGGGTGATGTTTAATGATTAATAAACGGTATTGATCCCTCTCCAGTGCCACAGCACCAGATCACTGTGAGGGTTTAATGAATCCTGAAGAACTCACTTGTCAGAAAGATGTCCGAACAGAATGGCTCCGACCGTGACACCGAGGAAGAAATATGTAGCGAGAGCTTGATTCCGATGTTTGTCTTCACACACCAGATCCCACTGCAGAGAGACAGATGGGTTAAACACCTTAAAACACAGACAGGTGTTTTAACCTGTCAGGTTAAAACACTTGTCTGTTTGAGGGGCTTATGAGGTGTTTGAGGGGCTTATGAGGTGTTTGAGGGGCTTATGAGGTGTTTGAGGGGCTTATGAGGGATTTCATTTTGTGATTACTGTGAACATTGTTTTCCCACTCGGAGCTCAGGCCGACATCAGAAACAGTGAATGAAGTCGTAGGTTTCCACATTTACGTCGACACAGTCACTCTTTCCTTGGAGCAGCATCTAGTGGACACTAGAGGAACTGCAGCTTTAGAAACGTCAGCATAACTTCTAAACATGAATGGATCAAAAATTATAATCCAATATAGTATATATTATTCTGAAATGGGCTATTCTATATAGTGAATACTTTTACTTTTGGGACAAAAAACATATTTTGATGCTAATACTTTTGTACTTTTACTTAATTAACATTTTGAAAGCAGGACTTTTAATTGTTACAGAGTATTCCTACACTGTGGTATTACTACTTTTACTTCTTTTAGATCTGCGTACTTCCGCCACCACTGCTAATAGTCTTGATTGCGGTGGTGCAGGAATTTAAACTTTTCAATGATTTCACTTTCGACTCACTTTGACTTTGAAGTCCACTTCAACATTCAAGTGCAGGAAATAGAGAAAATGCTTCGATAGATATAAATGAGCTTTTCTTTACCTCGGTGGCCGTTGTGGACTTGAACTGTGATTGGTCGTAGATCCAGCCGTGGGGACAAGGTGCCGTTCTATTTCCTTGGCCGAGGTCAAAGACCAGCTGGGGGTCGTAGACTCTGCAGGAGCTGAAGGAGCCGTCATTCTGAAGGGGGATCCTGAGGGCCAGCGCTTCGGGATCGGAGCCCAGCGACGCCACGCCGTCGTCCTCTGGGCTCCCGAGGGCACAGCGGTGAGGAGGTGTCACAGAGATGAAGTTGTACAGCATGAAGTGGAGGGGGAGGATGGCGCGGGGCAGGCACAGGATGGACAGGAGCAGGAACTGGAACTTGGAAAAGCCGCCGACATCGTCCAGGATCTCCTCGAACAGCATGGTGACGAGATCAGTGTGTCCCACAGAATCCGCTGTGTGAACTCCGTCTCTGCTCCTCCTCTAATGTGTCTCTGTGTCTCCCTCGGCTCCTTACAATTTGATAGATTACAGTGAGAGGGAGGTTCTTTGTGTGTTCGTGAGTTCGTGTTTTACCAGCATTATGGGCACATGAATCTGTTTACACAGTCACATTGTGGGGATGTGACTGTGTAAACAGATTCATGTGCCCACAATGCTGGGCACAAAATGCAGCTCCACATAACATAAATCATTGCAGACATCAAATATATCACCTGCATTGACACCTGTGCTTTACATATTTCGGCAACATGTTGTGGTTACATTGAAATGCATCAATCTAGCCCAAAAAAAGAACAGAAATCAAATTCCAATTTAATTTCCAACAAATTGTATCAAAACTAAATAACAGTTGAAATCAACATATAAGAAGAAGAAGAAGAAGAAACATTCCTTTATTAGTCCCACAGTGGGGAAATTATTCTCTGCATTTGACCCATCCCTGTATATATAGGGAGCAGTGGGCTGCCCATGCAGGCGCCCGGGGAGCAGTTAGGGGTTCAGTGTCTTGCCCAGGGACACTTCGACACAGGACACGGTGCAGCCGAGGATTGAACCGGTGACGGTTGGCGGACAACCCTCTCAACCCAGTAAGCCACGGTCGCCCCCCAAATAAGGAAACATCTCAAGTTTTAATTCAGCCCATTTGGCGATAGTGTGTTTAGTTTAAGTATCCAAGATGCTTCATGTTTCAGGAGCAATAGATCCAATGTTCAGAGTTAAACGATACAAGTTACATCTAAAAGAACATACTGATAAATTATCTCAACAAAAAGCAGCCTCAGTAACTGGAGTTTTGCGGGGCAGCCTTAACATTTGTCTTCCTTTACATCTGTTTTGTTTGTTCTGTTGGCCTGAACTTGGGACGTTTCATGTCTCATGACACGGGCAGCCCTTACCTGATGTTTTGGAAAAACACAGTTATGTTGTAATGGCAATAGGGATAGGATCCAAATGCAGACGGACTGGTAGGGTAAGTTATGGATTTATTGCCAACTTGAAGGTTTATACAGGCTTTCAGTAAAGGTCAAAACCAGAAGAGCAGTACAAACAGGAAAACAAATCCAAAGTTGGCAAGAAGAACTTTGACCATCTTCAATCTAATTCCTTATTTAGAGCCCCACTAATTTGCACAAAGAAATCGTTTAATGCATGGATGGATTATGAGACAATGGTCCTCTGGGCACAGACATGTAAGAGGCCCCCCACCCTGTCTACATGCAAAGCATCCAAACTCAAAGAGTCTACTTTTATTCATTTTGGGTTCCTTTGTGGTCGTTTTACATCTATTATTGGTCGTTTTTAGGTTGTTTGTAGTCGTTTTGTCTCTTTTTCTTCATTTTGCTTCTATTTTTTTATTTGTTATGTTTGTATTTGGTTGTTTTGTGTGTATTTGTAGTCATTTGTGTTGTTTGTAGTTTTGTCGCCTTGTAGTCGTTTTGCATCTATAGATGTTTAACAATTATATGTGGTTGTTTTGAGTCTCTTTGTAGTCATTTGGAGTTTCTTTCGCATTTATTTTGCTTCCATTTTTTTTTTTGCTTTGCGTGTCGCATTTTATTGTTTTGCATCCATTTTGATTCATTGTATTTTGTACTTTGTAGTAACTATGGGTCTCTTTGTCGTCTTGTTTTTATAAAAAAAAAATTGATCGTTTTTCAGTCATTAGCATCTTGTTGCGGTAGACCAAATACCTGCAAGCAGCAACACCACAGGCCAAGCATTCGGTCCGTACTGAACAGACATGTTTTCAACATAGTTTCTAATCGCAGGAACTGACGTGGAGAAGAAGTGAATCTGATGTTAATGAGATTGCCGGTCCCGAGTTTGTGACAAAGACAAACGCACACACAAAATTGTATTTTCAAAGTCTTAATTTGCTATATATGTTGTACAAAGTGTCAGGTGACGGTGAGAATCATCACCTGTTACAGTCAGTTGATTGACAGCTGAGCGTCATCAGCAGCTAGTCGAAGGTTTTAAATCAAGTCTCTATTCTGGCTCTGTGGTGACACAACACATTTATATTCTAACGTACACATTTGTACGGCATTCATTCAAACCGATCCATCCACGACTGCAGCGAGAACTAACAAACCAGGAAGAATTTCTCGTCTCCACTGTTGTTCACAGCTGATCAGTTGTCTTGTGCTGCTGTTGAGTCGTTAGAGTTTGTTTCCTTCAGCTCAATCTTTGCATCTCCATTTGCCTCCTTCTGCCTGTGTCTGAACAGAAAGTAAGAAAATAAGAAAAGTATTTATTTTACCCGAAAAAAAGTCAGGGGAGGGAGAGGAGAGGAGCTAACCTGCCTGTTTGACAGACGGAGGTCAGAGTCACCAAACTTAATAAATGATTATTCAATATTTCAAATGAGCAAATTAATTAGGTCTTTACTATTTAACTCAAATGTGACACTCAAGTGTAACACGCAACCAATAAAACAAAGGGATTCATTAGACTCACACAGTCAGGGAGGATGTCCCTGACATTTACATAACAATACTCGTAAAAAAAGTCAGCCTTGGCTTGGTTTTTCACAAGACACAAACAGCGGTCTCCTGGGTGAAAGTCCTGTGTGTGTTTGACCCGTACGACCTCCACTAAGAGGACTTAGTTGCTCTTTATACATCCGTTGCTCTGACCGTCTGATAATGATACGCATAGGTTTGGATTTAGTTGAATGGCCGGTAGGTCTCATACAGATGCTAAAGTGTGCATCGCTATATCAGAGTTGGGAGTGAGAACAGGTGAACATTGTGGCAGAGCCGTTAAAAGTTCAGTTTGCTGCATGACAGTCAGGCGTGCTTTTACAGATTATGACACAGATCAGTGACTTGACCACAGAAATAAAGCAGTAAACATTAAAACAGAAGTGCTCTACCTTCCCTCCTCGACATCGTAGATGTTTTCGGGCAGACAGATGTTGTGTGTCTCTGGGAGCATGAAGACCAAGCTGCCGCTGATGATACCCGTCCCTGCGAAGATCAGCGGCGGCAGAAGAAGCCAGACGTCCTCCAGCAACATGATAATCGGAGCCAGGGAGATCCCGATCCGACCGATACACGAGGTGTAGCCTAAACCATGCTGCCTGTAAAAACAAACCAACTGGGAACTTCAGTTTATTTATTTATTTATCTATATTAATGCTGCAGATTTCAAGAGAACAGAGGATAGTGGACCCTAGTGCATCATACTATATAGTGCCACCAACTGGCCTGCAGCTGTAAGTGCAACACAAATTCCTCAAAACCAAGATGGCTGCCTGACGGTCCAGAAATGCTGAGCAGCTCAGGAATATCTTTTTAATTCTTCCACAGTAGAATGCAGGTAAATACAGTCTGGTAACATCAACTAACCACTAAGGACTAACACAGTTGTTAAAATCTCCAAGTTTGGATTTTATGTTGGGAGGAAATTACAATTGATCCTCTGTCCACTAAATTGGAGATCATGCATTGCAGGCTATATTACAATTTACTTCACAATTAGTGCAATTAAAAAACTTAGTCTGCAGTAATTCAATTGAATTATGTTATCAGGCTGCAACTTGCGGTTTCTGCAACAAAAACAATAATAAGAGGAACCAGCTCCACCATATCTTGCATTGCATTGAACTCCTTGAAAATGTTAGAATATGTGAACACACTAGTTCAAAGGAAATAAAAGTATATGTTATTTTATAGTTTTCCCATGATTGTCATTTTATTTGTTTGTTTTTTAAATACATATTTCTTCAGTTGAAAACTCAAACGCATACTGTTAAGAGGACATGCAAAACATCAATGTTTAAGAATAATAATGTACTGCTTTATGAGGAATAAAAACAAAAACAAATCCTGACTGTCATAATTTATGCATGAAAGGTTTAGTATTTTTCCAGATCTAGTTTATATTTGTCAGAATTGTGGGAAATCTCTATTTAAATGAAAATGTTAAATAGAAATATACGCTTTATTCACAATATGTATTATAAACACACAATACGTTTTGTTGACTTATTAGCATGACAGCTTCTCTCACAAGATATAATCAGAAAAAAAGCTTCAGATCGGTTAAAAGTAGATGCAAGTGATCTCGCAGCAATTAGAAGTCGAAATTCAACGAAAGATCAAGTTAATCCTGAGAGGAGCAACACAAAATGCAGCTTGAGAAGGAAATACAAGCAAATGAAGCAAAAATGTGCAATAATCTGACATTTCTTTTACTCTTGTATTACTAAAAATATAGGCTTCTGCAGTGGTGGATCATAACTATTTACTCAATTACTGTACTTACGATTTTGAGGTATTTAACTCTAGAGTTTACATTATATGCTACTTTATACTTTTTTCTTCACTGCATTTATTTAACTTCAAAGTAGCTTGTCCACGGCTCTTTTCACTCACGCTGAGTAATAACGCTCTGTAAGTAAAAGCAGCATCAGTCCAGAGTCCTTTAGCTGGACCCTGGTGGTTTCAGGGTCGGGGGTTTTACCTGAGGATGGTTGGGTAGAGCTCAGTTGTGTAAAGGAACGCTGTGGTGAACGCCGCCCCTGAGAAGCCCTTCGCCACCACAGCGATGCACGTACGAAGCACCGAGTAATCTGAGAGAGAAGCAGAATATCAAAGACGTGTGAGTGTCTAGAAATGTCAGTGATCTTTTTCTATTTAAGGTGAGTTGTCTTACACCGCTGAAAAGTTATCGATCAGCTGCTATAGTGATGTTTTTCTTCTTTCCTTTCATAATGGCTATTATAAAACAGATTTTATTTTAAGAACTTTTATTCAGACACCAAATGTATTAGTTACATTTGAATAAGTTTTGGCCCCAAAAGACGAATAATTCAAGTATCCAAACTTCCCTTTGGTTGATGGTCCCACATTGTTACATGACAGGGAAGAATACGTTAAAACTTGGATTTTGAAATTGTTTTCCAGTCCAGAAAAGCGTAAGTGACCTTTTCTTTCGCTAAGGTGATTTCAGAGAGAACCAAACAGAAGGGTCTGCAATGTGCATTTGAAGAATATATCCAGGATGTCCAACTGATTCAGCAGTGAAAGATAAAGAACCTTCTGTTTGTATTGTGAAGGTTTAAGAGCTTTGCTAAAGCAACATGTTGCCTTTCAATTCCATCTTAATTCTGAACGGTCGTGGATGTGTATGCAGAGACAGGAAGTGATGTCACCTAAAGGTATGGCTGTGTTTATTCCAATCAGAGCTCCGGTTGTGATCAGAAACCCCGCCTGGCTGTTCCGCCTGCCGATCCAGTCCAGGACGAAATAGCTCAGGATTTTGGCGGGAACTTCGATGGCACCGTAGATGAACTGTGTGAGGTAGATACTGACTCCGAAACCTGAGATCCTGAAGCTGATCCCGTAGTACAGGGAGGCAGCAGCAAACCTGCAGGAACACGGTCAGTATGAACTCACACACACACACACACACACACACACACATGGCACCAGGCGACATGTTTTTAAGGTCAGAGGAGGATTCGGTACCAGAACAATCCAGAGCAGATGGTGATCTTTCTCAGTTGGGGTGTTTTGACCAGATCCAGGTAGGAGTGGTTCTTCTCAGCCAACTCAGCCACCGTCATCTTCCTCAGAGCCTGAATCAAGTACACGGTCAAACACAGAGACGACGTCACATTAACCGAAGAACTATTAGCTCATTGCAGATATAACAGATTTTTAACAGATTTGGGTACTAAACCCATCGGTAACTTTGATCAATACTGGATGTTTACATGGAGTCGGGAGGCTGTACCTTAGTTTCCAGGCTGGATGTGCATTCGTTCTTCTTGTTCATTTTAGCGCACTGAACCAGATACTTCTTGGCCTCCTCTACTCTGCCTTTGGTAAGCAGCCAGCGGGCCGACTCCGGCAGCCACCTGAGCACGGACATGAGGAAACTGGCCTTTACAAAACACAGAGACGCTGAGATATTTACCGTCAGCATGTAGAATAGAAACTCCTAACATCCACCTCACCACCAGGCGATGATGGCGGCGGCGCAGGGCATCGTCACCGCCAGCGTCAGGTGTCTCCAGTCACGTATGAAGTAGGCCAGCGGGGCCAGGAGCATGTTCCCCATGCTCCAAGACAAACTCATGACGATACTGGCCAAGGTCCGGTGCTTCACGTCCGTCCACTCGATACCTGAGCAGGAAGAGCACGATAAGAGCAAACAGACTGCAGTGAAATGTGTCGAGACAGAGAAGCAGGTTGAGCCAGATTTCTACCTGTGGACATTGGTATTACATATTGATAATATTGAAATGCGATTGACCTGTTCAGGTCAATCGCATTTCGGATCGGGACTTCGCCCAACCCTAGTTCTTAGAGCTACAAAAGAGTTCCTCCGGTCTTGAAACGGCGAATGTGAAAATTGTCTGTATACGTTTCGACACAGACGTGAGCTCGAAGTGAAAGCGTTTCTGGTTTGAATCGCATCTCTGAGTTCTTACCGAGGACCACGCCGATGACCAACAGTCCACTGAGGGCCACGCCGCAGAGCGCCCTGCAGACGACGAACATGACGTAGGAGGTGGAGAAGGCCGAGGTGACCCCAAACGTGGTGGAGGTGATTAAAGCCACCAGGAGCATCGACTTACGACCGAACCTGCAGCACAAACGCATCCCTTTGATCAAATCTAGCTCACCTGGTAGAGAGCGTCAACTGTCTATTGACAGATCAAGTCTGAAATGTGTCCTGCGTCCCAGCAGCTCAAATTGTAACATCAATGAAGACAAAAACTTTTTAGAAAAGAAACAAGGATACATACATTTAAGATACTATTACCAACACCGCAGACATATTCAAGAAGACCCTTCAAGGTATGGCTGGGGAATATGGAGAAAATCATCATATTGCATAATCAGCCCAGCCCTACTTCAACGTATATTAGATTAGGCTCGGTATTTAATTTTAGGATTGACTGGTGCACAAAAGAGTGTTTCAGTTCAGTCTAACCCTATTAGATTGTATCCACCATTGGATTTTAACAATTTCAAAAAAAGTGTGTGTGTGTGTGTGTACGCGCAGAGCTTATTTCTAGAAAAACAGACTTTTAGGTCTTTATAACTACTTAATTGATGCTGCAGAAAGGGGTGATGTTTAATGATTAATAAACGGTATTGATCCCTCTCCAGTGCCACAGCACCAGATCACTGTGAGGGTTTAATGAATCCTGAAGAACTCACTTGTCAGAAAGATGTCCGAACAGAATGGCTCCGACCGTGACACCGAGGAAGAAATATGTAGCGAGAGCTTGATTCCGATGTTTGTCTTCACACACCAGATCCCACTGCAGAGAGACAGATGGGTTAAACACCTTAAAACACAGACAGGTGTTTTAACCTGTCAGGTTAAAACACCTGTCTGTTTGAGGGGCTTATGAGGTGTTTGAGGGGCTTATGAGGGATTTCATTTTGTGATTACTGTGAACATTGTTTTCCCACTCGGAGCTCAGGCCGACATCAGAAACAGTGAATGAAGTCGTAGGTTTCCACATTTACGTCGACACAGTCACTCTTTTCTTGGAGCAGCATCTAGTGGACACTGAAGGAACTGCAGCTTTAGAAACGTCAGCATAACTTCTAAACATGAATGGATCCAAAATTATAATCCAATATAGTATATTGTTGGGATCTGGCCCTAGTCTAGAAGCACCCATGCTCCGTCCTGTCATACAACGTCTGATGGAAACTCCAAGATGAATGACTACACCTCCCAGCACAGCCAAAACTTGATCCTGGCCCCTCATTGGCCAAGAAATGGCCCCCCACTGTTCGAGACCTGGTTTATAAGCGAGCAGGAAACGCCATTCGCTCTCTTCCGTCCAGACACCGCTGGTGTAAGGAGATCCACAAGGCTCTCTTCACCCCGGACTCGTCCAGGGGACAAGAAGATCCACGAGGAACCGCGGCCTCCTCAAATCCTATCAGGTCACATGCAACATTCGCTGGTCGAACAGACTGTGTTTTATTTTGAGTTTTGGATCCTGTAGTGCGAGAACGGATAACTTCTATGCCCCGTTCTCCCACCCCTTTTGTGTACACACCGCCGGCAGAAGGTAACAATCGTTCCTCGCCGAAGATTTCCGGGAAGGACGACCCAAACCTCGTCCCTCAGCCGAAGTTAAAAAGCCCCTCTCTGCAGCGAGGAGGCCGAGTCTGCGCCAGCCAGCCCCGAGGCCGCGCCACCGAGAGCCAGCAGCTACTCGAGGACCGAGTGATCCCCACCACGGGAAACGTACCCCACCGAACAAAGCTTCTACAAGTAAGAGTTACTGGTATCTGGGCCTAGCTTAGCTTAGCTTAGCATTAGCTTAATTTAGCCTATTCGTTATGTCGTTATTATTCCTGCATCTTGTTACGTTAAGTTACTGTCGTGTTATAACGTGTTATTGCGCAAGCATCGCGGACCACGGAGTCCCGTTATATTGTGTATTTCCTGCCGTAACTGTTTGCATTAGATCCGTCGCTGCTAGTGGATGTGGAGGTTGTGATTTTATCATTTCAAAGACCAAAACCACGGTGGCGGAGCCTCGTCTCGCCGACCGAGTTTCGGGGTGATAAGAGAGCAATACTCGCATCTCACCGCAGTGATAAAGATGTGTTTGTTTTGGGGATTCTTTTATTTTGTTTTTGGTTTTATTCTCTCCTCTTTAAATCGTCTCTGTGAGTGAGATCTAGAACCGCAACTATCACCGTACAAGCGTGACCGGTCGGTTCAGAATCCGACCACAGAGTTTATGAGTGATCAGCTGTTCCTCACATTCTCACTGCAGCTCGGAGCACCGCGCTCAGAGCTCCTCTCTCCCTCTCTCTCGCTCTCTCTCTCCCTCTCTCCCTCTTCCTACTAACCCGCATACACATAGTTAGATTCACTGATTTTGGGTGAACCTCTCAGACACGTGGTCGCGTAATCTATTGTCTCAACCCACATTGTGCGCCGTCCCACGTGGTTACACGTAGCCACCTCTCAGCTATCTTGTCGCGGGTCAATAGACTCCGCCATCTTTGCTTGTAGGCTCACACGCCCCTTTTTAGGTTACGTACCATCACTGTTTGAGTAGGCCCCCCCCCCTTTGTTTCCACACACACACACACACTCACACCTGTACATATATCTATATACATATCCTTACCCCACTTTATTCATTTGACTTTAGGTATTAGACATATAATTGTATGATAGTGTTTGTTGATTTTGATATTACTTGATTTGATCATTTATTATTTTATTTAATAAACTCTGTTATATTTTAAAGAGCAGTCGTCTGTGATTACTTGTGCATATGTGTGTAATAATAACTGGATGTAGTGGCCTGTGCTCGAACTTAAACCTTCACTTTCACTCTGAACGTGTAATAGTACTCAGACTATTGACATTATGAGTGAACGCTAATTATGAGACTTAGTTTTATTGTTTGGTTATTGGTCCCTGTTCGCAGGGTGGTGCCCCGTTATTATTAATAATCATTAATAATTGTTACTGACATTAATAATTCTATTGATGTCAAGAATTTAGTTTCTTAGATGCTGATAACCCAAACACGCTCCTCTACGTTCCCAACAATATATTATTCTGAAATGGGCTATTCTATATAGTGAATACTTTTACTTTTGGGACAAAAAACATATTTTGATGCTAATACTTTTGTACTTTTACTTAATTAACATTTTGAAAGCAGGACTTTTAATTGTTACAGAGTATTCCTACACTGTGGTATTACTACTTTTACTTCTTTTAGATCTGCGTACTTCCGCCACCACTGCTAATAGTCTTGATTGCGGTGGTGCAGGAATTTAAACTTTTCAATGATTTCACTTTCGACTCACTTTGACTTTGAAGTCCACTTCAACATTCAAGTGCAGGAAATAGAGAAAATGCTTCGATAGATATAAATGAGCTTTTCTTTACCTCGGTGGCCGTTGTGGACTTGAACTGTGATTGGTCGTAGATCCAGCCGTGGGGACAAGGTGCCGTTCTATTTCCTGGGCCGAGGTCAAAGACCAGCTGGGGGTCGTAGACTCTGCAGGAGCTGAAGGAGCCGTCGTTCTGAAGGGGGATCCTGAGGGCCAGTGCTTCGGGATCGGAGCCCAGCGACGCCACGCCACCGTCCTCTGGGCTCCCGAGGGCACAGCGGTGAGGAGGTGTCACAGAGATGAAGTTGTACAGCATGAAGTGGAGGGGGAGGATGGCGCGGGGCAGGCACAGGATGGACACGAGCAGGAACTGGAACTTGGAAAAGCCGCCGACATCGTCCAGGATCTCCTCCAACAGCATGGTGACGAGATCAGTGTGTCCCACAGAATCCGCTGTCTGAACTCCGTCTCTGCTCCTCCTCTAATGTGTCTCTGTGTCTCCCTCGGCTCCTTACAATTTGATAGATTACAGTGAGAGGGAGGTTCTTTGTGTGTTCGTGAGTTTGTGTTTTACCAGCATTGTGGGCACATGAATCTGTTTACACAGTCACATTGTGGGGATTTGCCTTCCTTATGGGGACAAAATGCAGCTCCACATAACATAAATCATTGCAGACATCAAATATATCACCTGCATTGACACCTGTGCTTTACATATTTCGGCAACATGTTGTGGTTACATTGAAATGCATCAATCTAGCCCAAAAAAAGAACAGAAATCAAATTCCAATTTAATTTCCAACAAATTGTATCAAAACTAAATAACAGTTGAAATCAACATAAAAGGAAACATCTCAAGTTTTAATTCAGCCCATTTGGCGATAGTGTGTTTAGTTTAAGTATCCAAGATGCTTCATGTTTCAGGAGCAATAGATCCAATGTTCAGAGTTAAACGATACAAGTTACATCTAAAAGAACATACTGATAAATTATCTCAACAAAAAGCAGCCTCAGTAACTGGAGTTTTGCGGGGAAACCTTAACATTTGTCTTCCTCTACATCTGTTCTGTTTGTTCTGTTGGCCTTCGTCCCAGAACTTGGGACGTTTCATGTCTCGTGACATGGGTAGCCCTTACCTGATGTTTTGGACAAACACAGTTATGTTGTAATGGCAATAGGGATAGGATCCAAATGCAGACGGACTGGTAGGGTAAGTTATGGATTTATTGCCAAAGTGAAGGTTTATACAGGCTTTCAGGACGTAAAGGTCGTAAAGGTTTTTTTCACCTCGGTCGCTGCTATTCGATAGAAGGGTGAGTTCAAACCCTGCAGACCACTGATTGGTCAGAGAGAATCTTCTCTAGAATCGTAACTAGCTCGACACGGGACACCCTGCACAAACCCACCATTTTTAAATAGTCGACCTACCATTCAACATCGATTTTTAAAATTACAGTTTGTTTGCCAATGAAAGGATCCAGCGAGAGAAAACACTGTGTGTGTGTGTGTGTGTATGATGTTGAAGATGACGTCGGGCAGGTTCCCACAACGTCGCCTTGATCATCCAACCTGATCTACTAGAAATACACAACGCATTACGTGGTGGTGGACACTTAATAAGTTCAAATTACATGTCGGCACCACAAAAACAATATATAACAAAACGAACGTTACGTTTAGGCAATAAAACCACTTAGGTTTAGGAAACAATCATGGTTGGGCTTATAATACGTTGACAGTTGACAGGTGTTTATGTTACAATGCAGCAGTAGCACAAGTTGAATTAGCCTTGTTTAGTCTGGACTTTCAACGTTGCAGGTGTGAAACCTCCCTCGAAGGCCAAAGTTCGAGAAAAACCACTTCCTGTTTCATGGCCAATCGCGCAAAATGGCCACCACGGTAAGGTCGTTCCATAAAAACTCAAGATTTTCATCACTTTTTTATAATAACGGTCTTTAAATTGTTCTGACCAAATTTGAAATTAATCTAATTAGTTCTCTGGAGGACTGCGTTAAAGTATAGTGCCTTAAAAATTCAATGGCTCAAATTCAAAATGGCTACTTCCTGTTGGATTTATAGTATACCTCCAAGACACTTTTTTTTATGTAATGTATACATATACCTACTAAATGTCAAACCTCGAGGTGAAACGCACTGCAGGGGGCTACTCAACAGAGAGCGCTATTGATCCATTTTGCAACGCTTCTGCACAAAAACTATATCAGCCGTCAGTCGGTTGTAAGTCGTTTTGCAGCTTCAGATGTTCACATTGATACCGCAGAGGTTTACAGAGCTTCAAAAGCCAATTTAGAATTATATTATAATTCAAATTGCAGAGTAAAACAGGAAAATATCAACATAACTATAAGGTGTAATAGGATTCTTGCATGATGCCCATTGTTAAACAATTGTATGTCGATCATACAGTCATCCCACAATGTCGAAATATAACACAAAACAACCCACATGGGAAGTCTCAGATGTCAAGTTTTTAGGAGAGTAAATATGATACACACTGAAGTTGGTGCTCCTCTTCAGACGCTGAGGTGCAGCAGTTTAAAACAGGTGTGCTCCACCTGGAGGAAGCAGCTGCAGAGAGACCACCGACTCTGTCCTCATTTGAGTCTCTTATCAAGCAGAAAGTAGCACATTTCACCGTCTCGTCTCCTTCAGTTTAGACTTCAGTCTGAATGATTTGAGACTAGTTCAGTTTTCAGCTATTCATTGATGTAAGTAGGCCTACTGTAAGTTCAAGGCACACTGGTACTGTACTGGGGTATTTTACATTGTTTTACTGGTTTCTTCTAGGCCTGCTTCTCAGGGGAAAATATTCTACTTTTTACTCCACTGCATTTATTTGATGTATTTGATTTGACTGACATATAATCAAGAAATAAATCACATTATATAATTTTACATTAAGATAAAACTGAAGGCTTTCGAGGCGTTCCCAAATATCTTTAGCATTTTTTTTAAACTATGCACTGGGTGCACTTATGCACCCAGTGCATGTAATATACTGAAGTCCAGTAAGCAGACACTAGAGGCTGCTGCAGTGATGCAGTTTAAAATCATTGAGCAGAACAGATGATGTTAAAATCACCTCTGCACTGCAGACAGAATCAGCTTTGATCTGTTTAGATTATACAAGTAAAACCAAATAATCACTCATCTCTGCACGTGGTCTAAACTAATCCTTATATGGTAATAATGACGCTGCATGTGAGCGTCTGTGTTTTGCTCTTGACATTGTGGTGGAGTGAGTGTATTTCCTATCTGAAGAGAGAGAGAGAGAGAGAGAGAGAGAGA
This sequence comes from Anarhichas minor, assembly GCF_050575085.1. Lineage (NCBI taxonomy): Eukaryota > Metazoa > Chordata > Actinopteri > Perciformes > Anarhichadidae > Anarhichas > Anarhichas minor. Next base: position 14,079,064 of record NW_027466460.1, on the reverse strand, counting down.
GAGAGAGAGAGAGAGAGAGAGAGAGAGAGAGAGAGAGAGAGAGAGAGAGAGAGATTCAGTCCTGGCAGGTGTTACCGTCTCTACCGTTCAAACCGATCATCTTCATCCGTGAATTCATCGTCTCGTCCGTGATGGAGGAGAGAGAAGACGGAGGAGGAGGAGGAGGAGGAGGAGGAGGAGGAGGATACAACCGGGCAGCCAAGCGGCTCCGGACGGAAGAGGAGGCCGGCGGAGAGGAGCTGGAGGACGGGGAGCAGGACTCCGCCGGAGAGGAGGCAGCGAGGAGCGGCGTCACCGAGAGCAGGAGCCGCAGGATCCGAGGGACCAAGGTGGGGAACAGCTTCTGTCAATCCTGCTGTTGAAATCTCGCTAAGAATATTAATAATGTTTGTAATATGGAATTTATATTTAACAGAAAACAAACACACACAAAAAATAATTTCCTCTGCACTTGTTCTCAGTATTTAAAAATATTTTAAATTAAATTAGTTCACTGTAGAACAAATGACAGAGAGGTCTAAGTTTGCAGAATAAAGCCCTGACAATAAAGAGGCATTAAACTCCATGCAGCATTAAAATAGATATATCGTTTCTTCAGGAGGAGCTTCTTTGTGGATGTCTTAAGTGGACTTTAGCAGAGGTTTTGAAGATGCTTGTTCATGGTGTTCCTTTAGAAATGTTCCCTGCTGCAGTGTCATGTTTCTGGAGAAACCTTATTTTGTTGTTATTTTAAAATGAAAAGCTTTGTAAGAGATGGTTTTAGAAGGCTCAAGGAGCTTCATGTATCGGAAGGTTTAAATGTTCTGGAGGAAGAGCAGGTCGTCACAGGGTTGGCGATTCGACTAGAGCTGCTATCGGTCCGATACTGACTCAAATAGCTGGATCTATATCGGTACTTATCGACCGATACCCAAACAAACAAACATTTATTTGTTTTTAATGTAACTTGCGTACTTCAGTAACGGCACTTCTGTAGTTATTGTAACGCAAACAAGGATCTTTTCCCAAACCTTATTGGACGCATGGACATTTTTCACTTTGTTTCGACCTGTAGACCAACAATCAGCAGATTAATCGTTGATGAAAACAATGGTTAGTTGCAGCCCTAGTGGACTGTCATAGGCGTGGACGTAGCCACTGTGACGTCACCCATTGGTTTGTAAACAGCTGTTTTGAAGCCTTGGGTTTTGCATTTTTGCCGTCGCCATCTTGGTTTTTTGGAGCCAGATGTCATCAAATTTTGGAAGAGAGGGTGGAGCTTGGGAGGCATACGCATCGCTACGCCACTATCCTGATTGACAAGTGAACGTGGTGGCGGCCTGTCAATCACAAGTTAGCCACGCCCTGAAGCATACCCTGCTTTATCGTCAATTTTACTGGGGCCATGATGATTTTCTAAATGAACATCATGCTCTATTGAAACTATTGATTGAGACCATTAACTCATGTGTACAATGTTTACTGAGGTAATAAATCAAGAGAGAAATAGGGTCATTTTCTCATAGACTTCTATACAATCTGACTTCAATCTGCCGGCCATGAGAGAGAATGCAAGTTTAACACACTTACGCATTCGCTTCACTTTTCAGAATCGCAGGCTACGTCTACTTTTATACAGTCTATCTATACTGTATTGTTTTGTGATCACCTCAAATGATCTGACCTCAGCACAGTGTTTAGAGACCCGTCCAACAGCACTTCAACCAAGGTGCTCCAGTAAAGCTCGGTGAGCCGCATGAAGACTTCTAAGAGTTGTTTTATAAGCCAGTCTCCTGTAGCTTGCAGATATTTGTATATTTTTATTCTAGTATTATCTGTCCACTCTGATCCTCTGCTCGCTGGGACGTTCTGGCCTCTCTGTGAGGTTCTGGCAGTAACAGGAAGTGGCCGCACTCAGCAGGAAGTGAGGCCATCTGTTCACTTTGATAAATGTACCTGTGGTATTCTGCTTGAGTCTGTGCTTAGGAAGAGGTGAACTCCAAGATAACATCATATAATAACATATACGTCTAATTAAAGCTAATTCAAAAAACAAACCACTGCACAAATGTGTGGGATTCACATTTTTGGCTTTGGAGTGAAATATCTCACCATTTCATGACTGGTTGAGGCATTCACAAGATGAACTGTAATAACTTTGGTGATCCACTTTCAAAAAGTCTAAGAGGTTTGCCTGGTCCTGTTGGAGGTTCTAAGAATCACAAGAAACTTAAACAGGGTTTCAAATGAATGTAATGGAGGATGTTTGGTTCTTCAGGAGAAGATGGATGATGCAGGTCTGATTTATATTTAGGGTGTGGTCCTTTAGCGGTTCTTTAAGAGGTTTGATATATCCTGCATGTCCTTGTGTACGTACTACGATCTCCTGCAGGAAGTTTCTAGAATGATGCAGGAGTTTCTAGAGGTATTTAGGAGACTCTGATGCTGTTCAGGAGGTTTAAAGCACAAAGAGGAGTTGCTCGAGGTCCCTGAGAGTTTTAAAGGTCCTTTAGGGAGTTCCAATGGTTCTGTAAGGTTTAAGAAATCCTCTCTGAGTTTGATGCTCTGATTTAGGGATGCAGAAGAGGCTGCACACATCTAGAGATAGATATATGTGCAATGCAATGTTCGGTAAATGTGAGTTTGTCTGCATGTGTGTGTTTTATCTTGACATACTGGAGGATGTAAGAAGGTGTGTTGAAGTCTGATGAAACAGCCCACTGGCTGCTGCTTCCTGCCTCCTCAACCGATGAGTCAATGGTCTGCAGACAGAGAGCATCATGGGACTAACAGACCACCAAGCAACAATGTTTTTCCCCCGACGGCCCGAGACACCAATTTAGACCGGCAGAGGCTAAAGTCAGTTTGAAGCTGTTTGTGGACAGACAGACAGACAGAAAGTCTGTCCACATCTCAACGCTGCAGACCAGTTTTAACATTTGAATTATTCAAATCTGGCAGCTCCTGTTTTTTTCATTAGCCTCCTCTCTGATGGAGCTAAGTGCTCTCAAACAGGACAGAACCAGATTAAAAATTAACTTAATCCAACCACCACTTAAAGTACAGTTCCTGTCTTTCTACACGCCAGTCACACCGTTCAAACTGGTCAGTTTTATTTTACCTCCTGATGATTTGCATGTCCTGCAGCGCTGCGGCGGATTAAACTATTCAGCTGTCTGCAGACTTCAGCCGACATCAAAGCACCTTTGATCTCAGGTTCTTTATGGTTTTAATATAAGAGAGTGAAGATCAAACAGAAATCACCAGTCGAGGTGTAAAACTGACCCGAGAACTGAGTCCTTCAGTAAACGGAGCGACTGATGCAGAGAATGAGTCTGAGTACAAAATTAATCACGAAATTAAACTGAATGAGTTTCTTTGCTTTATTCAGGCAGCCGGACTAAACACAACGCTGAAACAAGTTGCCTCATCAATCCATTCATCCATCCATTGATTGGTTTGTCCACCAACTGCAGAGGGGCATTCATGTGAAGCAGGCTTTTATTAGAGACATGCCTTTATAACTAATTCACTCTGATTGATATTTAGTCATGTTTTAGTATGAAGCCTCCTTTAAAATCCTCAATAGTGAGCCGTTTTATTCTGAAAAGTTAGGTTTTTAAAAAGCAACATATCTTCAAAATGTTTCAAAATGAACCCGCTCATCTCTTCTCTGATTTTGACATCAAGCCTGCTCTCGTAAAATCTTTGTAACGTCATTATGCGGTTAATGCAAAATCAACACCACCTGTACCGATACCTGTATAAGTTTCAAATTAAAAGCCTTGAAGCATTTCATAGGACAGAATCCCTCAATTTCCTAACAAGGATGTTATTGTGAACCATTTGCAGAAACCTGTTGTGGAAAAATCAAAGACTGTAAATAATAAGTGGATCTAGTTGCCGTGACATCATCAGTTGACTGCCGTTGTGATGCTTCGAGTTCGTCCTTTAGGCCGTCGCCATCTTGTTTTTTTGCACCCAGTAAACGGAAGTGACCATATTTAGACTGCGGAAATGTGACGCAGTGGTAGTGTCGAATCTTCTCTAAACAGACCATAATTTACTAAATGAACATCATGCTGTATTGAAGAAGACTTGAAACTAGAGATTGAAACCACCTTCTTGTAAAGGTTGGTGTTGCGATATGTGTGCATATCCAAAAGCCTGTTGATATCCAAGTCCTTCATAATGCTTAAAAGCAGGTGCGTTTCTCCCTCCGAGCAGAAATGTGGGCTTTTTCTTTTGCACCAGTTTTGCAAACTATTGGTTGGTTGGTTTGTCTACAATGCACAGAGCTGCACGTAAACAGGAAAGAGGCCGTTTGTCGTAAAAACGGATATTCCGAATGCGATGTATACATGTCCAAAGAATGCTAATCGGTAAATGCTCCATTCGGAATAAGGCCTAGTTTAGAATATGCAAAATATGATGTTTACATATTGTCATATTTGGAATAATAGTGGAATATCAGTGTTCATGTAAGCAAAGCCACTGACGGCTTCTCAGGTGGTTCTGTGGAACAAACCATCTGGGTCAGGTAATGCTTTTTGGTAACCTGTTGACCTTTCCTCCAGCGCCACCACGAGGCCAAACATCAAAATCTAACATCTTGATGAATTCCAAGTAAATGTCCTGATCCTGTTCTTGCTCCCCAAAGGATGAGCCTGTTTGTTTTTTCTTTTCCTCGAGCGCCACTTTCACGACAAATTTAAAATGTTAAGCCCCAGTGGTAAAAGTCGATAAGATGTTGTTTATAATGTAATCGTAAGGAACGCTGTAGCCTGTACGAGGCGCTAACAGGACTTTAAACTTTTCGTGTTGCTGCAGTCTCAGTAGACTGTCTCGTCTTCAAAAATACAGTCTGTGTTTTAAACGTCGTTCAGACATCACAGCGCTCTGTCCGTTTACAGGAGCTGCACAGGGACAAAGCGTCAGATCTCCTCTCTGTCCACACTCACACACCCACCCTAGGGGTTTATAAATGATGTATCATCCTGCCTCGTTAGCCTCGTTAAAGGCTTGTTAGCTTGCGGAGGAAGAGGAGGAGGTGATGAAGGCGAAGGCAGCAGGAGGGGTGAAGATGGGAAAGGAGGAGGAGGAGGAGGAGGAGGAGGAGAGTCAGACGGAGCTGTAATGATACAGCAGCCTGACGGAAATGAAACATGTCAGTGAACGCTCAAACACACACACACACACACACACACACACACACACACACACACACACACACAGACATACACATGTAATAAAGACACATGCATTCACCAGAGAAAGGCCAGTGTGAGCTGCACCTGCTCTGTACTCCTGCAGAGGAGAAAGAGGAGGAAAACGTTCTCTACTTATTGTCGTCACAATACAGATAACTATGAACTAAAAACAAGCATGCAGTCTCTGTATTGTTGACGCATGAATAGGTCTGTAGCACCTTTTGTTCTTCCTCCTCAACACCGCGGCATGTTTCTACCACCTGCCTCCTGCTTGGCGTTGCTACAGTAACCGAGCCTGGCGTAGGTGCAGTCGAATGCGCGCTCGTCTGAACAGACCACAGTCTGAATAAATGTTTCTCAGAAGGGATGTGTTTGAGGTTAAGACTCTGCTGCCATCTCGGTTGGTCACTGCAGCCAAAATAAAATACGCACGTAGACAAAAATAATTTAGCCACACAAGATAAAGGTGTGACGACCAAGCTGCAGCCACAGTTTGTCTGTGAAAGACATTGAACGCCTGTCAGTCAAAGCAAACGTGCTTCACACTTCTACAGTCCACTGTGTCGACTCTCCAGAAAAAGCTGTTATTTTATACCAATGTGTAAGATGCATAAACATTTCCATCTGTGCATTACAAAAATAGATTGATAAGAAAGGGAAAGGAAAAATACACGTGTGTACAGATACATGCTTGTAGGTTAATTATAAGCATAATAACGACACATCAACTTCAATCGACTTAAAGTATATACCATATTACAAAGAATAAACCTAACCCATAATAAAAGAAAATATTGAATACACACACATACATATACAAAATAATGAAACAAACAAAGAAAATATTAAATTAAATCGAATAAAAATTGAAGGATTTCGAATTTTTAAGTAAAATGAAAGGTAGATACACATGTGTATTACTATGCATATTTGGAGCGTACGAAGCAGAATTAAATTTTGCGTTGCATTTAATGACCATATTGAACCGAATATAAGACAACCATTTTGTAAGATCCAAACCCAGTTGTCATGGTTGAAGTATGTGGTTTGTTTCCAAATGTGTGGTCGCCATCTTGACAAGAAGTATAAACACATGGGCGAGACATCGCCTACTTCAACATTGATACAACACAATATATTCATCAACTGGGAATACAGACCTTCCATTTGAAAGAGGGAAATTGAAATTTTAAACGCTTTTCAAATCTAGAGGAAACAATTTGTACGTGTGTCATTTAGACAGCGAAGATAAAGCGCAACGCAAAATCTGTTGGACTGATGCTGTGAGTCAGACCACATCATCTAGAGAGGTCATCAACCCAAAAGGCCCAATTCGGAGCACAGTTTCCTGCAGGCGTTGGTGTAAAGCGTCTGAACCTGTGACGGAAAAAACAGGTCAGGCTGCAAAACCTGCAGCGCTTCCTGAGAGACACAGAACACATATTTGTATTGTCGCTCTGTCGCCATGAGAAGATTTTCTCGCTGTAACTGATTTTTTTTCTCACCCGCACCTCACTGATGTCTTCTGACGTCCGGCTCGCTGCACAGACAGACAACATGCCTTTAACACCTCCTGCAACAACCCATGACTATCAATACAGTTTTATTTTACTAAAAGCTGAACAAAGAGACACAAAACGGAAGTAAAAATACCAACAACACCATGAAAAATACTGCATTGCAAGTAAAAGTCCTGCATTCTATATGTTAAAAAGTACACAAGTATTATCAGCTTTGTGTAGTTAAAGTGTCAGCAGTAAAAGTACACAAGTATTCTCAGCTTCATGCAGTTAAAGTATCAGCAGTAAAGAGTATCGTCACTGTACTGAGTGCACCTTTCTAGTGTAGATTGTCTTCATTGTCTCAGTTGCTCTTCTCTCTGCAGGACGGTGTGGAGGACAGTCACTGCATCCCCCCGTCTCCGGTCGTCCACGTCCGAGGGCTCTGTGACGCCGTGGTGGAGGCTGATCTGGTGGAGGCGCTCGACAAGTTCGGCAACATCTGGTGACAAATACTTACTCCATAAATTTCCATCCGCACATACAGTATTCCTTTGACTCTTCTCTCACACGCAGTCCAAAAATTACTGACACTGAACTATTTCTGTATGTAGCAGGTAGTTTACACTATTGAGCTGTCCATCAGAATAACCTGATGTACGGACATTCATCACTTCGGTTTTGAAGCCTTGAGTTCGGCAAATTTCACCGTCGCCATCTTGGATTACGGCCGTCGCCATGTTGTTGTTTCTTTACAACCAATGAACAGAAGTTACCATATTTTAATTAAATGCGGAGGAGTGACGAAGTGACGCCGTAAGCCCCGCCCTAAAGCATACCCTGCTTTATGGTCTGTTTGACTCTAAATGGACCATAATTTACAAAATGAACATCATGCTGTATTGAAGAAGACTTGAAACTAGAGATTGAGACCATAAACACATGTTTACAATGTTTACTGAGGTAATAAATCAAGAGAGAAGTAGAGTCATTTTCTCATAGACTTCTATACAATCTGACTTCTTTTTGCATCCGGAGGAGTCGCCCCCTGCTGGTCGGGAGAGAGAATGCAAGTTTTAAGACACTTCCACATCGGCTTGTAACCGGAAGTTGCCACCTGATCAAAATAATACTTTAAAATGTGCGGCCTGATCGGGAAAAGTGTGCTATGACTTTTCTCAGATAGTCACACCGCCGTTTTCCCGAAAACCGTGAAAGACGGCGGGGGTTTCAGGAGCATTTTGGGACCGTTTCAGATTTTATAATGGGTGTGTATAATGGGAGCTTGAGAATTATTCTGTAATCTTTCCTAACAGTTTGCTGTCATCCCACCATTTTAACTCTTCATACACCATTTGTAGGTCAATTCTTAGGTCCATCACAAATCCAAGATTATGAATCTCAATTGCAGAAATGAGAGAAACGATAGCTTCTCTCATTTTCAAGAGTATGTCAACACTATATATATTTGCGTTTCCAGTGAAGCCTCGTACCACCCATAGTTTCTCAGTTTTCTTTTTAGTTGTTTGTACACACGTCATATGGCCTACGGACCTATGATACGTGCATGCTTACTCATAACTGGTAATATTGGCGGATATATTGCAACATCTTCTGGCAGTAGCAGCCACACAATTTCCTAGTTGCTCTTTCTTGTTTCAGTGTCAGCATCCTTTACGACAAGGATCATTATCTCTGTCAGCATCAGTTCCGCTGCAGATGTATCAGTGTGGAGCTGTACTGATCTCTGTGTGCGTGTTACTGCTGAGATCACAGATATTCATTGTGTTGAAGAGATCATTAAAAGAGCTGAAAGGACTCTCAAAAGTGTTGATAAAAACCAAGCCGTGAAAGAGGCCGAGTGAAGAGAAATTGCTCACATTTCTTTTTGAAATATTCAGGAGAAGAAGACAGAGGAATGGAAGCTCTCAAATTACAGAGCCAGGATCAGCATTGAGAAATGTGACTTGTGTTCAAATAGCTAATTAAAACCAAACTTGTCAGTGAATTGAACACTTGAACATACATCAGCGTGATAAGAACTACATAAAATGACAAAATGACTGAAGCTCTGTCTCACACTAAGACAAACCTGTCTTATCTGCTCTGTCGGCAGTTACGTGATGATGATGCCGTTTAAGCGCCAGGCTCTGGTGGAGTATGACAGCGTGGACAGCGCCGAGCGCTGCGTGTCGTGCGGAGCTCGTGAGGCCGTCTGCGTCGCCGAGCAGCAGGCCTTCTTCAACTTCTCCACCAGCCAGAGAATCACCAGACCCACCAACGTAGACGACCCCACCAGCGGAAACAAAGTCCTGCTGCTGTCCATCCAGAACCCGCTGTACCCCATCACCACCGTGAGTCCAGCAGAACCCCCTCTCTCATGTGTGGAAAAGAAACTTCCTTTTCCTTAGCTGCACCTTCCTCACCAGAACTTCATCCACCCTACACTTACATTATGTCTACTTTACACTTCCTAACCTACCACATCCTCTGCCAGAACAAGACCTCCACCAGAACTTCCACCATCCAACCACAAACCTTTTCTCATATTTCTATCAATCATTTGCAAAACATTTCATGTTTGAAATAAAAAATAGAGTTTGGTTATTCTTGCTGTGTGATTTCTGCCAGTCATCACTGTGCTCTTTCTCTCTCAGGATGTTCTCTACACCGTCTGTAACCCCATCGTTAACGTCCAGCGCATCGTCATCTTCAAGCGCAATGGCATCCAGGCCATGGTGGAATATCCTGACTGTGTGTGTGTGTATGTGTGTGTGTGTGTGTGTGTGTGTGTGTAGTTGCATGTCAGTGGATACAGTACTCAGATCTCCACAGTATAAAAATACAAAATCAGCTGCTGTAGATGCAACATGATGACATAAGAAGGGCAGAGGAGGATTAGTTGAAGTTGAGTTGAACTTGAGGAAAATCAAATTCAGATCCTCTAAATTTGACAGTAGATCTACTTGAGGACAGTGCGGGTCTTGTTTCCTCTCTTCTGATTGGCTGGTTAAACTCCTCCTGGTGAGTCATCCTTAACGAGCTCGTTAACATTTGAGTCAGTGGAGGACGCTCAGAAGGCCAAACTGGCTCTAAACGGAGCCGACATCTACGCCGGCTGCTGCACGCTCAAGATCGAATACGCTCGGGTAAACACACACACACACATACACACACACACACTCGCGCACCCACAGTGCTCTTGACAGACACACACTCGGGTGCATGCACACATACACACCCTCACTCTCAAGCATCCCACGCACACACACCCACCCAGAGGTGCTGTGCTCTGTCGCCCCCTGCAGCCCAACAGACTGAACGTCGTCCGCAATGACAACAGCAGCTGGGATTACACCAAACCCTTCCTCCTGCAGCGAGGTAGGACAACACACAGACACACACACACACACACACAGGTGTTTCCAGGTGTTGTTGCGTCGGTTGTTCTGTGTCAGGGAGCTTTCAATCAGTTTTCACCTCGCGTTACTGACGCAAGATGCACAACGAAGGAGGAGGAAGAGCTTATCCTCCATTTCTGATTCAGCAACGTCAGTGAAGTCAGGAGAATATCAATGCTGATAGATTTGCGAGTCTCTATTTGCATCTTGGTTGATTTTATATGTAATAGCGCCAGGCGAAAAATTGGCTTTGCGTCTGGTGTGAAGACAAATAAACACCAGAACCTCTACACAACACTTTGGGCCTGGCAGAAAAACTAAATTAAGTAAATTCAATTTTTTGTTTTTGCACAATGTGTGATCGTGAAAATCACGTTTGTTAAAGGGCCTGTGTGTATGATTTGGCGCCATCTAGTGGTGAGGCTGCAGATTGCAACCAACTGAAACTTCTCCCGTGTGCTAAATGTGTAGGAGAGCTACGGTGGCAAAGGCGAAAATTTCATTTCAGCCAAAGTTTTCCGCCTCTTTTGCTCTCGACTGTTAACCTGCATGCAACCAAAGCCCGCTGTAACGTGATTGGTCAATACTACTTTGACTGCAAAACTACAAACTACAAATGGAAACCAGAACACTTTGCAAAATCTTGTCCCGTTGCTTACAGATTCTGCATTCACATGCACTCATCTGTTCAATCTGATTGAACTATCATGAAGGTGAGATTGACCTTCTGCCAGTCGTACTAACTCTTCATATTCTTCTTTAATAAATAACTGCGCGGTGAAATGATCCGAGCTGTAGTGAGAGGGGGTTGTGTGGAGATGTTCCTGGTGTGGAAGTGAAGCAGTTCACTGAGCTCTGCCTGGAGACTCGAAGGTTAAACTGCAGTCTGAAGGTGGTTGGTGGAGCTGCTGATGCTGCTGTGGAGGCCGAAAATAGATTTTCATCAGAGAGGAAGCGCTCACTTTCACCTCCCGCTATTCTGGCCCTATGTGGGTCAGACTCTGCTAACCCCGACCATTACAGCAAGACCCACTTCACTGTGTGTGTGTGTGTGTGTGTGTGTGTGTGTGTGTGTGTGTGTGTGTGTGTGTGTGTGTGTGTGTGTGTGTGTGTGTGTGTGTGTGTGTGTGTGTGAGAGAGAGAGAGAGAGAAAGAGACAGTGCTACTAGCAACAACCTTCCTGTGAGCTCTTCTTTGGCTCAGATGTCTGTGTTTGTGTGTGTTGCAGAGAGGGGAAAGGGGAGGCAGCGGCAGGCTATACTGGGAGAGCATCCATCCAACGGTTATGGTACTGTCTGTCTGTCTGTATGTCTGTCTGTCTGTCTGTCTGTCTGTCTGTCTGTCTGTCTCATCCTGATCCCTGACAGTCCTCCAGTGTTTCTAATCCCAGAGTGTTGTGTGTCTCTGCAGGCTCGCACTGCCCCCTGCTGCCTCTGCCTGGGAACTGCAGGTACAGGAGGAGCAGTGAGGAGGTGCAGGACATGATCTCCTACCCGCTGCTCCTCCCTAAGACCTCCCACTCCTACTCCTCCTCCTCCTCCTCCTCCTTCCTGGGCCACGGCGCCTCCAGCTCAGTCGCCATGGTGAGCGGCCTCCATCCAGCCAAGATGAACTGCAGCTGCATCTTCAACCTCTTCTGTCTCTACGGCAACGTGGAGAAGGTGTGTGCTGACCCTCAGAGCGATGGGGTCATGGATGTGTCACAGTTCTGCCAACCTGTCAATCATCTGGAAGAAACGATCCCTCTAAAAACCTGACATGATTGGTTGTGTTCGCAGGTGAAATTCATGAAGAGCGTTGCCGGCACGGCGTTGGTGGAGATGGGGGATGAGTACGCGGTGGACCGGGCCGTGACTCACCTCAACAGCATCAAGGTGTTTGACAAAAAACTCAACGTCTGGTGAGTCCTGACCTTTCTTTTTGCACCAACCATCAAACCGAAATGTCACTGAAACATAAAAGTATGAATTAGAAATTAGACTGAAAGATATCCCTCCATCTATCCCCCCCCTTCACCCCTCAGTGTGTCCAAACAGCAGGCGGTGATTCCTAGTCAGGTGTTTGAGCTGGCCGACGGCAGCAGCAGCTACCAGGACTTCAGTCTGAGCAGAAACAACCGCTTCAGCAGCGCACAGAGCAGCAGGAACATCATCCAGCCGCCCTCCGCCGTCCTGCACTTCTACAACGCCCCGCCCACCCTGAGCCAGCACCAGCTGCACAAGGTGAGGTCACACCTGCACGAGGTGTATTATTGGTTACAAATGTTGGATTACTGAGAGAGCTTTTTGACGAGGTGTAAACTGAGAAGAGAATGGGGCCCAGTATAGAGCTCTGAGGGACACCTTTGCTTATGAGATGTGACATTAAGAATATGTTGTCATGTTGAATGCATACAATGTGAAAAATGTTTTCTGGGCTTTTTGAGACACTTTGGCACAATATGTAGCTCTGTGTGATTTCAACCATTTAATAATTTTTTTGATAAAAGATTAAAATAAATTCCTTGTCGAAGGTTGATCAGCGTTTCATTTAAACTTCAATTTGATTCTGCTCAGAATCTGTAGTATTTTAATAAAACTAACATGCTATACAAGATGATAAGATTTCATCTCTGGTCTATAGTTGTACTCTGGGTGGAATGAAGAAGACCACTTTGCCTCGTAAACCTACCATTAGGAAACTTCAACCGAGTGCATTTCCCATAAACATGGCCATTATGGCTCTATGGATTGTGCTGACTTTGCACTCGCCACCTGCGTTTGAGTCAAGACCTCTGCAAAACAATATTTATGGGGACGAGCTAAGCGACCCTCCTAAAGCTTTCCAAATAAACATGACTTTTTTTTCATGAATCATTTTAATGGCTTGTCTCTGAGTCTGAACAAAAGTAAACACAGAAAGAAATCTGTGTGATCTTGCCTTCTGACCTCATCACCCTGCATATCTTTCTACGCATGCCGTTTACATGTGGGAAGCGGACTCTCTCGTCATTTCATTCTTGCAATTCAGAAACCTGCAGGTACAAACCATATTATCTTGTTTGCTACATGGACTGTATATAATATAATATAATATATATTGAAGCCTTAAGTTCTGCATATTGTCCATCTTGGTTTTTGGCCGTCGCCATCTTGTTTTTTGCATTCAGAAGTGACACAAGAAGGTGGAGCTATGAAAAGCTGAATGCTGAATAAGACAGTTTTAGGCGACCAAACTGAAACCTCACTGTGAAAGGGCTAACTCCCAGCGAACGGCTTTTCTATGGTTTTGCACTCGGTGGCTCACGTTACCGCAGTCTTAGAAAGTCAGGAATGAGCAGAGGCTTATTCAGTTGGTTGCATTCTGCAACCACTGGTTGCCACCAAATCCTGCACACTGTGCCTTTAAAAACAGTCTGACCTCTCTTCTCTGTTTCTCATCTGCAGCTCTGTACTGAACACAACGTTCCCGCCTTCACCAAGTTCAAGGTCTTCGATGCCAAATGTGAGTTTAGCCAATCACACAGCATAGAGCTATAGAAAAAATATTACTTATGCTTATTAGATACATTATAAATAGAAAATATATATTTAGCTGAGATATGTAAACTCAGACACATATTTTCTTCTCCTTTTTCTTCTTCCTTATCAATGCTCCTCCTCCTCATCCCAGCAGCCAGCTCTAAGACTCTGTCTGGTCTGCTGGAGTTCGACAGTAAAACTGATGCTGTGGAGGCTCTGACCGTCCTCAACCACCACCAGATCAGAATACCCAGTAAGTACTCAACTAACTGACACACACTGATAATGCAGTGGTGACTGTCCAATCAACTGTCAACCCAAGTTCACCAGGTACCTTTTCTTTTTTGCCTCACCTTGACAACACACCAAACGGTTTATCCATCTGCTCAGTGCTTCTGTGCGACCTCACTGAGACCACAAGACTTCAGGAATATCTGCAGTCACAGCGTCTGTTCTTCAAGAAATAGTTCCAGCGTGTGACTTCTTCTCTTTGTGTACAGATTAAACAAACAAGTGTTGTGAGTGGTAGTGTTTGTACAGTCTTTATGCTAAAATAAGCTGACCCATCCTGGCTCCAGCTTTGTACACAGACATGAAATAAATATCCATCAGATAGAAAGTAAAGAAACAATGTTTGTTTATATATTGTATACATACAGTTTATTTATATACTTGCTCTCCCTTCTCTGACCTGCAGACAGCTCCAACCCCTTCACCCTGAAACTCTGCTTCTCCACCTCCTCCCATCTGTGAGCCACAAACAAGATCGTCGCCGCAGTCGGCAGGTCCTCCAGAACGACGGGGAAGTTTTATTCTTTACAGAAAGAGAAAATGATGCAGAACGGTGGCAGGAGATTTGAGTTTTTTCCTGTGAGGCGTTGGAATGGATGATTTTATTTGTGTGGTTTCTGTTTATTTGAGCATTGAGATGGGGTCGTGACGAGGCAGTTTAACGAGGAAAAGCACCTTAATGAACTAAATGAGTTAACGGTCCTTGGAGCCTCCTTTAAAACATGAGTGATGCCAGCGATCTGAGAGAAAACCTTCTGCTCCGGCTGAAATGTGAACAGACTTTTCTTCCATCAAATCCCACAAGAGAAATCAAATCGATAAATAGCTTTATCCTCCACAAAAGGCCCTCAGATCCTGAAGAGATATGAAGATATCAGCTGTCACTAAATACAGAAATAGTCACACATGAAACAGCTTTTTAGAGGAGCGATGTAGTAGTAGTTGTTGTGACAGGCCGAACTCAGGGAGGAACCAGATATCAGAGTCTTTATGTGACAATCCTGAAATATTTTTTTTATAAGTAATTTTAATATTGTTGGACCAGTTTAGGATTTATTCAGTTGTATTTCATTTCGTTGACTTTAAAGTTATTTTATCATCTTAGTTGAGCTGTTAATGGTAAATCAGTGTATTTCATGTCAAACGGAGCTCAAAGATTAGTAGTTTTATTTGTGTGATTGATTGAATTTAACTAATTTATTTTTATTTTTATTGTTATAAATGCACTCTCTGGGTTTCCTCCACAACTGCACTCCTGAATGACTTCTTAAGAAGAGGAGGTTGGTTCTTGTTTTACTGAGGAGCTGATCAATGTTATTATTGTTTGTAGTTTCCTCTATAGTTATCAGTCGGGACGTGGAAAGCACAACATTATTAATTGAACATTTACAGAATAATTACATTTTAAGGATAAAGTCCTTTTTACTTTTCGTTGTTTGATTTGTGACTTTTCAAGTAGCAATACTTTGTGTCTGTGTACTTACTAAATTAATTCTTGGTTCCAGAAATTGTGGTTCAGCTGTTGGATGACAAGTTAGCCACAAGTTATTTATGAGGCTGTATTTCCAGCTACTTCTGCTGCACGCAAGTTTGCAAAAAAACAAAACAAAACAGCAATTAAAACAGTTCTTAGTCACGAAAGCAATTAGTGTAAATGTCATGTGTGACGGCGAAGGTTTTGGCCTCACGCGACAAAACAGCTATAGCATGACACAAAGTTAGCCGTATAACTGCTAAAAACAACGGACTCACTGTAGCCATTTAGAATAACAATAACTTCCCATAAGACTTTGAGCTCGATGCATTATAATAATAATGACTAAATGTGTTACAATGCCACATTTGTGTTCGGATGCTCATACCATGTTGGCTGGATCAACCACAGAACTCGTTAACAGTTTTCATGCAAACTGTTTCTTCTGCAATTATCTTGAGTGTGTGGGAAGACAAGTAGTGATTTTTCAACACTTTGAGCAGCACCAACTAAAGTTAATTTACCTCCATTTTATTTGGGGGGAGGTTTTGTGAGTGTGTAATTCTGGGTGAACTGCCCCTTTTTAAAAATATCTTAAAGGAATACTTCACCCACAATATACATTACTCACCACGTGTTACTTTGAATTCTTGAAGACAGCTTTGTTTTTCCCGCAGGCCTCCACGGTGAAAGGAGAATCACAAAATGTCTTGATGGAGCGGGAAACGTCTTGATGAATTAAGCAAATGGGGATTTGTGTTTAACAACAGCAAAACTGTATCAAAACATTACAAACCCTGACACAACTCGAGCAGTTTCATCCAAGTTTCTTTTTTCCAGTCGTATGCTCAGTACTTCCTAAACACATGCATTTTGACCCAGATCTTTTTATTCAAAACACTTTTGCATCAACAGTCTCACGCTTGCAAAGGCGTGCTACTTGTCCGTGCGAGTGTTTTGGATAGTAAAGTTTTAGCAAAGATGGACGTGTTTGGGAAGTATTCAGCATACGAGTGGATAAATGAAGCTTGGATTATACTGCACGATTTGTGTGAGAGTTTGTGAACGGATGTCTTGATGATTTGCTGCTGTAATACGCGGCCTCCATTCATTTAATTGATCAAGACTTTTCTCTGGTTTTTGATTCTCGGTTCACCGTGGAGGCATGCAACAATTCAAGGCAACGCGTGGTGAGTAATTAATATACATTTTGTGGTTGAAGTATTCCAGAGTTTTGATGGTGGTTGAACCATTCAACATAACTATGTTTCTGACTGTCAACTTTGTTTGTCACTGTCTGTTCATTAAATGTTTGTTAGAGTTTTGCTGTTTATTTGATCTGTGATCGTCTCTGACTAAAAAGACGTCATGTCTAACCTCCACTTGTGTTCCCAGATGTTCAGTAGTTACCGTATTTTTTGATAATTCAGCCCTTTATAGTAATTCCTAAAACCCCTACATGTTTGATAATGTCAACAAGTCATGTTTTGTTTTTTTACATGATAGTTCAATAGTATGGGGTTGAGTTTTCATCATATGTTAA
Organism: Anarhichas minor; assembly: GCF_050575085.1. Lineage (NCBI taxonomy): Eukaryota > Metazoa > Chordata > Actinopteri > Perciformes > Anarhichadidae > Anarhichas > Anarhichas minor. The sequence goes on along the minus strand of NW_027466460.1, from coordinate 14,062,167 downwards.
CAATGTAAGAAATATGTATTCAGAAAACTACCCCTGGATCTGCCATAAACTACTTGTAACTGTATGCCACAACTTTGATTTAAAGGGACAGTGTGTGGATTTAGTATTTCTAAAACATGAATGTCCCGGGTGTTTGGTTTATTGTTCTGTGCTACTGTACAAATATAGCGGACTCCGTGAAGAGGACTTGCTCCCTATGTAGATATAAATGGCTCATTCTAAGGATTCAAAAACACAACGATTATAAGTTTCAGGTGATTATACACTAATGAATACATAGTTATGAATATTATATTTCTGCCAACAGATGACCCTAAATGCTACACACTGGCCCTTTAAATGTCAAACCTTTTAGTTTGGCTTTTGGCAAGAAAAAAACAAAAAAACATTTAACTGTCCACATGGCACTTTGAACTCAATGCTCACATCAGCATGTTAGCATGCTCACTATGTTAACTTGTTTAAGTTTAACGGGTATAATGTTCTCCATGTTGCATGCAGTAAACACAAAGTGCAGCTGAGGGAATGTCACCAGTTCTGCAGTTATTTGGTCATAAACCAAAGTATTGCTACACATTAAAATGTTGACCTGATGATGGCGCTAAAGTCAGAGGATCATCAAAGTTAATATAATTCATCCTCTGGGGAACATGAACGCGTGAACCACATTTCATCACAATCCATCCAAAAGTTAATATAGTGAGTTATTTAACTCAAAACCACAAATGTGAACCTTATGGTGGCACTAGATGAAAAGCCAGAGGTTCACCAAAGTCAGTAGTATTAATCCTCTGGGCACCATGAATATATGTACTACATTTCATGGCACTCCAGATAATCTGGACCTACAGCGTCACTAAAAAATACTATCGTAACTTTTTTTTAAACTTTGTTTTGCACAGTGAGCCCTGTGGTCTGCAGAATAAACACTCGCCGCTAGTCTGAGCCATCTGAAGTCAACATGGTGAATCCATGGATGTATTGTGAATATTCATATGTGTTTCGAACTTCTGTTGGATTTGAATGTACAGTGTTTTGGCCTAAAATTAAATACCTTAATTCTGGAATCTGCGTACGATTATCTGTTTTTGTCACTGAGGAGATGTGAATCCTCTGTGAGGACTCTGGAGCCTCGATCCTGCTTACTCACAGACATTTTAACTGTATCACCCTGGAAACTGCAGGTCAGAGCCTCATCTGTCCCTGACTTTTATTTGAATATTACAGATAAGTCCTGTATGTATTTAATTGTGTGAAGTGCTTATTGCGGTGGATTATGTTCTTAAAAATGTATATAATGCAAGCCTTTTTTATTCTACCACCCTGATGAAGACTTGTGTCTGTCGCAACACATTGGTAATTTTAAATACACGTTGAACACAAAAAGCAGGTTGCTTTAAACAATAAAGGTGTAAGTAAAAGACGGTCGAAGGCTTCGCTGCTTGTTTTAGCTGCAATCTGAGCGGGCTGTCATCAGATAACACTCAACCACACTAACATGAAGGTGTGGAGGCGTAGTAGAAAGTGTAATCTGATTAAACCAGCTGCAGAGGACGTCCTGTGACACACAACACAGAGGAAACGAGGGCAAAGTTTGAGCCTGCAGCCTCCTCTACAGTGTGTCTGAGACAGCTGTCCCAGCATGCACTGGGTGAGGACAGATTCACAGAAACGGGACATCTTCCCTCGACAGACAGTATTTAGCGTGCGAGGAGGGAATCAGTGGACTAGTCCACACTCTGAATCCATTGTCACAAGGTTTAGAAAGAAAAAAAAAAAGTTCTGCCATTCAGGCTGAATTAGGTCTGGATTGGATTTTACAAGAGTTCAGTTCCCAGTTTCAGCACAACTTGTACTGTTAAAATCCCTTAAAATATTAAAACTATGCGATAACAGGTGGCATAGCGTGACATAGCGTTAAAAATCTAGTAAAATATTGTAAAATCATACGATTGCTCCTGTCTCCGGATGATTGTCGCTACAGTATCTGACAATATAACTAATTATCCAATCCCAACAAAATTAATCTTACAGTCAATATCTATTATTAAAAGCTGCACTAATCAATGTTTTTTTATATGCTAATAAATTACTTGTTTAATGTGAACTGTCCACAGAAAACTATCACATGACTCTGCAGTCCCCTCAGCTCTATGGAGCTTTTTAACCCTTTTGGGCTACTTTTTGCATTCAAAACCTTACTTAAGTGTTATCAGTAAAATGTATATAAAGTATGAAAAGTAGAAGTATTAATTGTGCAGTAAAGTGTTTCCAGTGTTTTACAATTATATATGATGTTTCTGGATTAATATTTAATGTTGCATCAATGTGTTTGTTACATTTGAGGGCTTTAAATGTTTAAGGTTGTGCTATTTTTAACTCCTTCATGCACAAAAGGGTAGTTTAATCTACAGCGATGCGTCATATTCTATAAGATCATATGTTTGTTATGTATCTTTAAAAAGTCAACTTTTCATGAGCTCAGAAAAACAGCTTTCAGCTTTGTGACAACGCATTTTCCATCTGATCCAAGAGTTTTTTTTAAACTGTTAATTTAGCTTAAAGTTAACCCACATAGTAACACTTCATCCTTCAATCTATCACAAACATTCAAAAACAACACATCTCACACGTGGTTTACACTGGAAGGGAAGGGGATGAAACATGTAGAGTTCCCACTGAGATGTAGTGGAGTGGAAATATTAAGTCCCATAAAATGGAAGTACTCAAGTTAAGTACAAGTACCTCAAATGTGTACTTTAATACAGTGCTTGATGTCCTTATATGGAGGCTGTAGCATTAACAGGGGGGCGGGGCTTCGGCTCCGTACTTTAGGACCGCGCGGACACCACCGCAGCTCCGAGTTTCTGTGACGTCAGGACAGTGCTGCTGCTGCTGCTTATCGGCAGGTCAAGAAAGAGAGATGGCGGCGGATGAGAACAGGTTGAAGCAGCGGAATCACAAAAACAGCATCTTCAAAGAAGGTACTTATACACACATACCGAGAGTAGAAATTATGTTACCGATGCGACAGATGACAGCGATAGGTTTCTGAATACGTGCCTCTCCACCGGTTGTTCTGTAGACGGTAATGGAAATGACACGTCGAATAATCGCCTCTCCCGCGGTATAAATATAATTTAAAAACATCGTAGTGACATTGTGTTTTTGAACCTAACGTTACATCGACTTATTCCCGCGGTGTGTAGTCACGGAGCAGCCGGTGTGGGGCGTCTTGTTTAAGCCGCCCAGCTTGTCCGTGGTCCTCGCCTTCAGAGCTGGATGTGTGTTTGTTGTTAGCCGATGAGCTAACCTAGCTGCTAGCCTCTTCGTGCTAGTTCTTTATTGTTCTGTTTAATAACAGCTGTTACGCGGCTCTGTCAAAAGCTGGCAAATTGCAGCTAACGCTAAGCTAGCTGCTGTTACCTACAGTTGGGTAACAACGTGGAGCAAGCTAACTTCACTTGTGGTGTAATCTCATTTAGGCTATCGCACACATCACAGGTGGATAACGGTATTTTTAACAAAACATGCTTGTGAAATTAAGCTGTGAGCTAACGTTACATAATTATAAGCCAGTATATTTACCTTAACACCAACTCCATAACTTCCCTCTCCTGTTGGCAATGACTAATTACCCCTTAAATCGACCTCATTTTAGGATTATTAGTCAACTCGCAAGTAGACTCTTGTTAGCTGCACGCCGTCAAACTCACTCTACCATATTCTGTTATGGTGTTAACTTTGGAGTGTTGTTGGAGTACGTTTGACTGGGTCTCAGCCAGTACTGCTGATCCATTAAAGCTGTTGAACACAGGTGTATGAAGTTTACCTGGACTACACAAAGCAGGTGCTGCTGCTTGTGGTGTTGCAGATGTAGAGAGCTCCATTGAGCTTTGTGTGGAGAGAACTGCACGCTATGTGCTAAGACCAAAGTGGGGCATAAACCGAGTCATGTGGTGGATACATGACTGTACTGGTGTGGTTATCCTCTTATTTAAGATTCACATTTTAGAAGTCTAAATCTCTCCAAATGGCACAATATTGCTGCAGAATGGAGGATTTTCACTAGATGCTGACATACAGACGTTTGCGGCTGTTGTTGTATGCCAAATGAAATCGGATATTTTCACCCTTAAACTAGCAGATTTGTGAATGTAGTTTGTTGTGTAATGTCTCTTCTTACACAAGGATTGGTAGCACTATAGGGCCATGTGTCAGATACAATGTTGGGGGACATGTAGAGGAGTCATTAATGTATCTGAAACTGTTCTGGGATAGTTATTGTCCTTTTTCCAGATCCACATTTTAAAACTCGAACTGTCCTGACTGTAAATCACAGCTGCGGTTTGAGGAAGAACTGCAGTTTTGCCTCATCAAACTTCAATCTAAAACTTCCAAATCTGAAGTTGTGTGTTTTTGTATTTTCATGAAGTCGTTGACCCGCACCCTATACGCGAGTGTCTTCCAGGGCCAGGAGAGTATGCCTATATCTAGTGAATGCAGTCAGACCAGCCTGTGTGCTGCTGACGGTCCCGTTCAGCACTCGGACGCTTTAATAACTGACATTTGAGCAGAACTCTGACCAGAGTTCTCTTCTCTGCTGTCGGGTGTAGTCTAATGATGCAGTGATTTGACCCCTGTTATGGAAGTTAACCGATGTGAAATAACTAGACAGGAATCCACTGATCAGCTTGAGCTGTTTGTTAAGCAGGAACATGTGCTTATTCACCTATGAAGTGTGCGGCGTTGCACTTCGGGGAATGTTGAACCATCGTACCAGAGGCTTGAAATGAAATGTACTCGAGGTATAACCCATGAGATCAAATCTGTGTTTGACAAAACAGGCATTTAAACCTATTTTTGACAACTGCAAATCTATCTACATTTGTTTTTTAAGCAAGCATGAGTAGCTATGATGCGTTGAAGTGCGTGTCCTTAAGTCTGATACTCGCGAGTCACGTTCATCATCATCCTTATAGCCTAACATCACAAAGCGTTTAGGACCGTTTCAGCTCTACACTGCATCTCTGTTCTACGCTGTGGAAGTATTCATCCTCAGGCAGCTCATGTGTTCAACAGAGAGAGCGCTGGGACATCAAATTTACCGGATCACTGCTCCTCTTAAAAGCCTCAGTTAAAGAACGCATCACCCAAAAGGAGTCCCAAAACAGTTTTTTTTATGTGGACTTGTACATTATTTACGGCCTCTCCTCCGGATGATGTGACTGTGTTGCTTGCCGGATGTGGCCGTGTTTACGCAAATCTTTGCAGCTTGTTTCAGACCAGTGAGCTAGAGATGACAAAACATTTTGTTTCCCTCTGACCTATCGGATGAGTTGATAATCCTCCTGAAATATCCAGCTTTCTGTAGGTCGGTGAAGTGTAACTGCTGCCGTACAGGGAGAGCTGAAGGCCGTACTATTCCTCTGTAGAACAGTGACTGATGGCTCCGTCTATTTACTGTAAACCTCCAGACAGCTCTGCCATCCCATAATGGCAGTGATTCCTTCCTCTCCAGTGAAGCTTCACTAACTGGAGGAGGTCAGGGAACTTTTTGTTTTCCCGTCCAACAACCGCTGTTGCTTCTGAACATCAGAGTTTATTGATCCCTGAAGGGAAACTCGGCCATCATAACTGCAGCGTGCACTCTGATGCACTCCACTTTAAAGTGTTTTTAATAGAGCTGAGCACCAAGGTGTCAATGAAATATCTTTTTCTGTTTGTCATGACAATTTATTTATATTTTGGAAGAGGTTAGGAGACATGTCCAGAACAGCAGTCGCGTTTTTCCACCTCAAAAACCAGACGTGACGAATGATTAATGTGTTGGGAAGGGTTTTGTTCTTCCGGTCAAACTTTACCCGCAGCTTTCCCTCTCAGGTGGCCACGGGTTTGACTCCGACACGTCCCCGATGAGGCACCAGGAGGCGGAGGAGGAAGCCGACCTGCTGGAGGAGGAAGATGTCGGCATGGCCCGGCCGGTGCAGATCGTGGTGGCGGACGAGGAGGAGCACTCGTTCTCGCTGCAGGAGGAGGCGCTGGAGCGGCTGCTGCTGCAGGAGGAGGTGCGGGACCTCCAGGTGGTCGTCGTCTCCGTGGCCGGAGCTTTCCGCAAGGGCAAGTCCTTCCTGCTGGACTTCATGCTGCGCTTCATGTACAAACAGGTAAAGGAGGTCTTGTTAAACACGTCTCTTCTGAGTCAGTTCATAAATAAAAAAGTGTTTCTAATAAATATCCAGTTCTGCCTTTGAGAATTTCTTGATCTTAGGGAGATTTTAAATTGGGCAAAATGTCACGAGTGAGTTTCTATGTACTGTTACTGATTTACACACACACACTGCGCTCTGCTGCTGTTTGCGTTCCTGGTTAGATGCTGAACTGTATTGTTGTCTCAGGGTACTTGAACGCTGTGCAATGACAAACTGAAAATGTCTTGAGTGAGACTCGTGACTGAGTTATGGGTTCGTTTCAGTCATGCATTAAAGCTCATTTTTGACAAAAACAATCCCAACTCGTGGTCCACTTCCTGTGTTTCTGTAGCTTCTAACTCTCTCCATCCTACATCAGTGGATGCAGTCTGCTCAGTATGTTGACAGACACGTTCAGTAACTATTATAACTCAACGAGGACTTCTCTACTGTCACCAAGTATCTTAATCCAACACTTGCACGCCCATGTGTCCTCTGAAAGAGTTGTTTGTGGCTGTGGTCGTTCCTGCGGCCTCTACTCCCTTTGAAGAGATCCTAACAGGACTACCCTGTGAGAGACCGAGGACATAAGCTGCAGTCCTCACTCTTACATTCAGCTGAAACTAAGCCGCCTTCAACTTGTTTCAACATAATCTATGTGGGCAACATGCACCTCGAGGCGGGATTGTCTTCTCAGACATTTTCAGTCGTGTTTCTCTGGTGCTTTCCATCAAGTTATAAAAGATCTGATGATTAGATTAGATGCTGGTATCAGACTGTGTTGTTTGTCTCCATTGTTACAGGAACTATAGAAACAACTGTCCTGGTTTAATCTTGACAGTCATGTGTTGGTTATTACCAGTGAGGCTTTGATGAGATTTCATAAGAACAGGATCAGTAGACGTTTGTCAATGCAAAATGAAATCGATGACGGTATTCATCATTTCATTGGAACTCCTTTTTGGCTGAGAAACAAATATTGTTTTGCCGTCGCCTTCCTGTCATCGAACCCTGCGGCAGAAAATCCCGGTTCTGTTTGAACCGGTGACCACGGAGTGCACGTGTGTTGGTCTGTGACCCGACCTTTGGCCGCGTTAATCTACGGTAAGCACCGAGGAACATTCCGGAGGGTTTCACGAGGCCGTAAAGAGGATTTCAGGTCGACACAATGGCGGCTCTGTGACCGGGCCTCCGCAGAGGTCACTGCTGCTTATTCTACACATAAACGCCATCTTTATGCATAACATTAGCCTCGCCCACTCAGGTCAGGTCATGGTAGGGTTGTTTTTTTTTTTTTTTTTTTACACGCAGGTGTCGAGGAGTGAGACTGTTCAGAAGCTTTTTCACGTTTAAGCTGATGACTACGCAAGTATTAATAATCATAAGGGGTGGATGACGATGTACATCATGAGAAGATTTGTCAACTGTCAGATTTTTCTTTTGTTACCATAGAAGTTAAACCTTTCATATGTATTGGTTTGTATTGTAATAACGTTGCAAATCAGTGAGCCATATGATAAAGTATCTTTATCATTTGATTTACTGAATTACAGTAAAAGTAGAAACTTGTCTGTATCCCGATGTGTATTGATAACCTGATCAAATATATTGTCATAGACTGACGTAATTCATATTACTCTCTCCTACTAACCATCAGTTCTTATTCACTTCCTTCCTGGTACTCACTGAGATCTGTCGGTCAACATTTAACAACTTAAGTTCCTGTTTAAAGCTGCTGTAAGTTAAAGGACGGGTTCCTTTAAAGTCTGACTTAATGCAAAACTGAATAATATCTGCATATCTCTTCAAAATGCTACGTCTGGAATATCTAAACCGGATGTAAGCCGTTCACATGACCTGCATCAAATTCTGAATAGTAGTGGACTATTGGTGAGCATTTAAACGTAGTCCCAGAAACAAATGGAGGACAAAATCTGACCAGTAGCTTTCAAAATAAGATCAAGATCTCTGCAAGGTGATTTCTACCAGGTATAGAAATAAAGTGGAAACTAAAGGAGGGAGGAATAAAGAAGGAATGGATAAAAGCATTTTTTTAGTACATAAAATAACTAACCTAAAAACCAGGATAGCAAGGAGAGAGAGAGTCTGTGATTTTCAACATAACGACCTCCTGTTTGACAGTAAATGTTGTTCATCACATGAAGTAAACAACGTGCTCTCCACATGTCATTTCATTCTGGATTTGAGGCTTAGATTGTGAATGTAATGTTATCGGAGCAGGAACCGTGCCGTGACCTGTCCGCCCTCCTCTTGTCTCTGTCCAGTCGGATTCGTGGGTCGGCGGCGAGGAGGAGCCTCTGACCGGCTTCACCTGGCGAGGCGGCTGTGAGAGGGAGACCACGGGCATCCTGGCCTGGAGCGAGGTGTTCGTGGTGGAGAAACCAGACGGCTGCAAGGTCAGTTCACGGGCCGACCCCAAGCGAGCGCCCCCTGAACGCCAATTTGTAGTCTCATTCACTCACCGAGCGAGAGAGCGCTTTATTCTTCTGAGTCACGGCGGTATTGTTCTAAACCACAAATGCACACATCCACACTTCCACATAAACTTGCGGGAAGGTGCCGGATTTTAAGTGAACGCAGCCGAAAACGCGCTTCGTCCTGCTGCAGTGAGGTCTGTGGGACTCCGTACGACGAGGGGCGGGACAAAGCGGTGGCGTTTGACCTGCGAATGACAACCGGCTGCACTGTCTGCTTACTGGCTGGTTGTCACACCTCCACATGGGATCCAAATGCTCTTTGCCGACGCCCAGAAGAGTCCTGAAGACAGCAAAATGGGAAGAAAAGAGAAAATACAGACTGAGCCTCAGACACCGCAGCACACTTGTAGTGGGTCATAAGTGATGATTGAGAGGGTTATATTGATATCGGTCTGTACATTGTTTTTTAGTTGTTGTTGTTCTTGCAGGTTGCAGTTCTACTAATCGACACTCAGGGAGCGTTTGACAGCCAGTCAACCATCAAAGACTGCGCCACCCTGTTCGCCCTGAGCACCATGACCAGCTCTGTTCAGGTCAGCTGTGATTCATAGTTCCAACTGTGCCGTTAGGAGACGAGAAGAGTCCTGTGTGTGTGTGTGTGTTTACGCATTTTAAAAGTGATGAAGGACTTAGTGTGATGGCTGACCAGGTGAATAACGGGTTGTGTGTGTGTGTGTTTCAGGTGTACAACCTGTCCCAGAACGTCCAGGAAGACGACCTGCAGCACCTCCAGGTCAGTAATCAGCCTGCAGACTCCATGAGCATCGAGTAGAAAAAGATTATTTATTGGTAGAACTGTAAAATGTATCTAATAATTCGAGCTTTATGTAACTCCCGATGACATGTGTGCAGCTGGAGGGTTACTGTCTCTACCGCTGTGTGCACCACAAAACTACCGTGCAGCGCGTACATTTGACCGCCAACAAAATGGTTTATGTGAGACTGATCGACAGGTCACCGATCAGCTGGCGTCTAAAAACAAGAGGGGCGGTTCCTTGGTGGTCTTATGGATCCTTTATTGGGTTCCCTTTGGTCTGTCACTCATGTGCATTTCAGCCATGTGTGTCAAATCCTTTTTGCACCACCTCTATCAAAGCTGTCTCTGTGGTTTTTGTTAAGATTGTTTAACACGTTTGGGTGAAATTAGTAACTGTTTGTCCAGTTCAGGTCAGTTATTATTTCCTCCTGATGACGAGGCCTCTGACTGCTCTCACTGCCTTACAGACCGGCTGTATTTTGATTTCTAGTCCAACAGATTAGCTGCAGCGTTTCTGTTTTTAAAGCTCATCGTCTGGTGAGTGAAGAGCTCCATATCAGGTGTTCGTGATGTGTTCAGGTCAGGATCAACTTGCCGAACTAAACCCAGCAGCAGGCTGCCATATGAGGCAGAGAGCCTGACGGGAAGTCTCTCACCGTGGAAAGTTCTCTTCCATCTTTGGTCCCAAGTTCTCATCACGCCGTCAGTCAAACAGTGAGGGCGGGGTCTTTTGGAAAGAAGCGGCTGCAATGAGGCAGCAAACATCAGTCAGGCCAACTCCAACTGAGCTTTTCTTTCTTTTGTATACCAAACAAAATGAAATCTTCATATCTGCAGCAGCTCAAAAGACTGTTTAGATGGCCGGTGTTCAGAGCAGCAAATGGAAAAGCTTTCATGGACCGGATGAATCAGAAAGACACGAGCACACATTCGTACTCCACTAACTGAGCTTCATGGCTGTGTTGTGATATTTGATTCGATTTTAAGTGGCTGCTTGTTTTCTCTCCTCAGCTCTTCACGGAGTACGGACGACTGGCCATGGAGGAAGTCTATGAGAAACCCTTTCAGGTGTGATCTGCTAACCACGGTCCTGTCCTCATTATAGTCGGTTAGATCTTTAGAAACATTCTTTACCTTCTGACACGTGAGAAACGCAGTCTTCGAATGACTAAATGACTTTCTTAATTGACAGATTCTCTTCAGTTTTAAGAAACGTATCAATCACCACGAGCTTGATCATGTCCACCGTCTTAGTGTGAGCTGTTTTAGATGCTCCATCTTAAAGGGATGGTTCAGGATTTTTGAAGTGGGGTTGTATGAGGTCCTTATCCATAGTCTAGATGGCGGTACCAGCACAGAGGCAAAGGCCTGTACTGCTGCAGCAAAACGTATTCCAGCCACCAAAACTTTTTGAATATTTTCACAGCTTCACCTTGCCGTCGGACCGCCCTCTCCAGCGGCGAACTGAAGCAGTTATTTCTGCTCTCTTCAAAGCCACAAGACTCCATTCACAAAAACAGTAATTCAACCTCACACAACAGGGGAGTTGCTTGTCTGCCACAGCTGCAATCAGTTGGTTCGTTTGTGTCATTGTGTGACTTTGGTGAATCCGAACAAACTATGGGATGGAGGCAGCGGTAGACCAGAACCTCCCGTGTTATGAGAGGTAAAATTACTGTTTTTGTCGAGTCAAAGATAACTGCTTCAGGTCGTCGTTGGAAAGGGCTGTTAGACGGCAAGTTAAAGCGGTGAAAATATTCTAAATGTAGCGTAAACTTATACTGAATTAAATTTTTTGCTGCTGCCCCAGTCCACAGCAGTATATTGCTTGTTTCTCCAAACTGTGGGGGGGGGGGGGGGGGGGTGCTGACTGCCATCTATTGTGGTAATATACATAAGTACCTCATACTACCGCACTTCAAAGTATCCCGTACGTTTATGCAACTCTTAATTGTGTTGCAAACAAAATCTGAAGCTGGAATACTTTTGAATAAGTGCTCTTGTTCATTTTTTTCAATGACCTGTGACCTGTGGTGGATCCTGGATCAATAAGCTGAATGTGTCCCTCTGTTCAGAGTCTGATGTTCCTGATCAGAGACTGGAGTTACCCCTACGAACACCCGTACGGTCTGGAGGGAGGACTGAGCTTCCTGGAGAAGCGGCTGCAGGTTGGTTTCTGGCCTCCTGGCGACGTATGCTGTGATACCGAAGGCTGATTTTTAACATCTCCAGACTGATGATTGTTGTCTGTGATCAGGTGAAGCAGAACCAACACGAGGAGCTGCAGAACGTCAGGAAACACATCCACTCGTGCTTCTCGAACATCGGCTGCTTCCTGCTGCCGCACCCTGGCCTCAAGGTGGCCACCAACCCTCACTTCGACGGGCGGCTCAGAGGTGAGACCTTAGCGCAGGCACGACTAGTCCGGTCAAAACAAGACCGGTTTTGTGATGCCTGCTTTGTTTGTGTGTGTGTGTCTCAGATATCGATGAGGAGTTCAAGAAGGAGCTGGTGAACCTCGTTCCGACGCTGCTCTCTCCAGAAAACCTGGTAGAAAAAGAGATCGGAGGAGTCAAAATCACCTGCAGAGAGCTGCTGCACTACTTCAAAGTGAGTTCATCCTGATTGAAAGCTCAAGAAAAAGCCAGTAAGTGGACCTTGAGTTGGGAGTGTTTCTCTCATAATTAGTCTTGCAGATTTACTGAGCTCTCTTCGGCTTTTTATTTGGTGGTAAACTGGTCGTGAGTTCACATCTCGGATAACATCAGAATGTGAAGTTTGTGTCTTTTTTGAATTTTGTCTTTTTGTAAATGTTTTTTATGACCCCAGAGAGTTTAGACTCGGACTCCTGATTGTTTCTCATCTGTCCGTTGTGTTTTCAGGCTTACATGAAGATCTACCAGGGAGAGGAGCTTCCGCACCCCAAATCCATGCTGCAGGTCAGCTCCGCTCATACACAATATAATGAAGATAATGTTGCTGTGGAACAGCGCCGCCTGCTGGACAGTTTACATCATGAGATTTATTACAAAGAAACACATCCTGTACATCCTTTTTTCAAACCTCAGAACTGTTTTCTCTGTATTATTATCGTTCTTCTCACTGTGGCTCAGACATGTTTATGTACGAGTCGACACATTTATGAGAGTAATATATATTGTGTTTGCAACGACTGTGTATCCATCAGAGCAGACCGGAGCACATCTCGGTTCTCGTAAAAAGACTGTTTATCTGTAATGATGTGTTGACTCAATTTCTCAATGTTGAATCTGTTTTCTAGGCAACAGCTGAAGCAAATAACCTTGCAGCTGTAGCCGGAGCCAAAGACTTGTACAACAAAAGCATGGAGCAGGTAATGCATCACACACTGGATGTCAGAGGTCCAGGATTTGGTTGATGAAGTACTTTCAGGTTTTTGATGAGACCTTGAGGTGTGCGATCTGGTTCCGTTTGCAGGTCTGCGGCGGAGACAAACCCTACATTTCCCCAGGGGAGCTGGAGCGCCGTCACGCGGAGCTGCGTCAGGCGTCGGTAAAACAATTCCGCTCCGTTAAGAAGATGGGCGGCGAGGATTTCTGCCGGCGCTACCAGGAGCAGCTGGAGGCGGAGCTCGACGTGGCCTACGCCAACTACGGCAAGCACAACGACGGCAAGAACATCTTCTTCGCCGCGCGGACGCCCGCCACGCTGTTCGCCGTCATATTCATCATGTACGTGGTGTCGCTGGTCACGGGCTTCGTGGGCATCAACTCTGTGGCCACGCTGTGTAACCTGGTGATGGGCGTGGCTCTGACGGCGCTCTGCGTCTGGGCTTATGCCAAATACTCTGGAGAGTTCCGCGAGGTCGGAGGAATCATCGACCAGGTGGCTGAAACCCTCTGGGAACAGGTGAGAGGACGGGCCTCGTGTGCTTTCACCTGTCTGTGCTCGCCTCTAGTCTTCCTGTCAACCCTCGTCTTTGTGTCCGTCCATCTGCATCTCTTTAGTTTCAGTCATCAGCGACTCTGAAAGCTCCTTTTAATCTACTGAAGCTGTCTCTTCTAAAAAGCTGAAGTGAGTGAATTTCCATGAGGGTTATTATCATAAACTAAAACAGGAATAAGCAGTTAATATTATTGTCGTAAACTAAATACAAACTATATCCTTTAAGAGAATAAAACTGTTAATTGAATTCAATTAGCTGCTTCTGAAAACGCATCATGTATCATCTACCTGAATGCTCAATTAGTGAAAAATAAATTATAATTTGTAAGGAGTAGAATCCTTTGTTGACTTAATGAAGCTCTTATAACAGACTAATGGTGAATAGATCGGGCAAATTGAAAGATTTCAAACCAACTAAACCTTGTGGGGGAAAAAAAACTACATTTTGTAAAACAACGCTTTAGTTTTTTTCTTCAAAGCATTTGTGACTGAATTCAGCCGTTCTGCTCTCCTTTTAAAACAACTAATGGAAACTTTAAACTGATGGTTGATTCACTACAACACATTTGTCAACCTTCTCATTTTCATCCTCCTCTTCCTCTAATCCTTCCTCTTTGTTTTTCTCTCTCAATGCCTCCAGAGGACTCCACGAAAGGTACGTTTTAACAACCTGCACGGGTCCCTTAGTTTGGTCCAGTTGCAGAAAAAGATCCTCAAACAATTTAAGGACCTAATAATAATAATAATAATAAGATTTCTTTTTATTCGTCACGTGACATCAGCTGTAGCTTCCTGAATGTGAGCAGAAGCATTTTTCATGCTGCTCAGCTTCAATCCTGCAATCATTTATATTAGGAGTCCACTGATCCCACACAGTGGATGAGTCATGCTGTCAGTACTGACTTCATCAAACATATCTGATAAAACCAGACGGGCTACGGTGGATTGATCTATAGACACGGTGCATCCCAGGTCAAGGGACGCAATGCTAAAAGACGTAAAGTCAGATTTATATACGAGATAGAACTGTGTGTCATCTGCATAACTGCGAACAAAGTGAATGTCAGGATGACAGACTTCCAGAAATATAACTGGGCTTTATGGAAACAAAATGTTCAGCAGCTTGTTCTGCAGTGTTAACAAATGTAATACAAACTGTGAAAACACCCAAATTGTTCATTTTAAAGTACAGTTAAATAATCCTTTTATTTTCCAGAACCATCAGAGTAAAAGCACCCCTCCTCCTGACCTCCTTCTCCTCCTCTTCCTCCAGGTTTTCTCCAAACTCTTCGAAGTGGCTCGGAGTCGAGTTCCGTTGGGGAGCCTGATCCCGGCGCCGCGGCCCCGGCTCGCCTCGAACAACAACGTCAAGAAGAAAAACTAGCGGCACGCCATCTCGTTCCCGTCACCTTTATTCCTCCTCTCCCTCACCTCTCTGCTCGGTTTTGAAACAACGTTTTTTTTTTTAGGACGGTTTGAGCCGTGTAAATGAGTTTTTGTTCTCGGACCGTAGATGAAGGTTCCTCACCGTGCTGGCTGTAGGTTTAAAGACTCGCCGTAGACCCCGGATGAAGCAGTGTGATGTATTTTATTATTTGTCAGTGGGCGGGGTTAAGGTATTTATTGGTGGGCGGGGCCATTTTTCAATCACAGAGTGTCATCCTAAGTGTGTGTGTGAGGCAAACGATTCCCATTTATGTGAATGTATGAATGAAGCGCATGACCACAGACCCTCCTCACGGTTCCCCTCCCTCCTGTCGTCTCCGTCAGGTTGGTTTCTGTCGCTGGGCGGCGTCACGCGGAGTCGCAACCAAAGTTTACAGCTTTACTCATAGGAGGCTCTCAGACTGAGCGGACTGACAAACGGGCAGGAAACTGCAGCTGACCCAACGTTTTTAGGACTTTGAAGAAAAAAAAAACGGTTTCGGGGAAATTTTTACAGTTTTTGTTACATAACCAGAATCACAAACTCATGGATGCGTCTCTACGTTTCTGTGCAGGCTGAGAGTGTGTTGAGCAGTTGGACTGGTCCAGTGGGCTCCACTCAAAAGTAGACAAACACGCCTCCAGATGTGAGGACGTCTTCAACTCTGCAAACGTGTTTATGGTCGTTTTTAAAATGAAATGAAAGAAATTTATCGAGAGTGGGACACAGTCGAAAGCTCACAGAGTAAATGTTAGCTTAGCATTACTCGGTTTTTCGTCTGGTTTTAAATTTACTCTGCTGTGGGATCAGAAAACAGGAAGTGGCTGTGATCAGTATATCATATTTCATCTTTTAAATACTAATATGTAAGTACAGAAATGACGTGAGTGTGTAGTTAAGTCCGAGTCCACAGGAGTTAAATTGTGGGCAGTTGTTTCGAGCTCCTGTGAATTTGCTACATTATTATAACGAATATCTTTTTATACAAACAATATTTTCACTCTGCATTTTCAAAAACATCAGAAGACACATCTACGTGTCATTGAAGCTAATCGTGAGTCCAACTCATTTCAAGTGAATACACAGGATCCAGATCCTTCGACGGGACTCTTCCTCCAGCAGAAAGTTACCGTTTAAAACCAGACGGCCGCGAGTTTGTCCGACTCTGTGAAAGTAGAACTGTAAGTAAAATAAGCTAAATTTCCCCCAAAACCTGCTGACCCTTGACGTAGCAAGCTGAACGTTGATTTGATTATCTTTTCCTGATTGATCGTTATTTTCAGTGTTAAACCTTTTTGTTTTTATTAGTTTTACACACATTTCTGGGAGACGTTCCGATGGATCTCACGTCTGGAGTCGGACGATTGGGAACTACTTCTTCACTGATGATTTATCATTCCGCCACGGCTCCAACTTTGTACTTAATTTATATTGATCTCCAAAAAAACAAAAGGAGTAAGTAAATACTATGAACTGTTCCTCAAGTCTTCAAAGATCTCTGGATTATTTTGTGAGATCATGCTTCTAAACTTTAACCTGGTAGTTCATGATGAAGGTCTGACTGCCGGCGTTTCAGAGAGTCAAGCTTTTAAAATATATACATATATAAATATAAATTTCCAGTTCAGCTGAGACCTTTTTGTAGATGATATTTAATTCTGTTGTTTAACTTAAGTGTTATTCCCTCGCTGTCATTCCTCGTCTTTGTTTTCATTTCGACGAATCTGAAGGACTGAACCACCTCATCTTGTTTTTAAAGCACCACACGTCGTTTAGTAAAACACTAAAGATCATTTCATCGCCCACATTTAAATATGAACACTTTTTAAATCCATAAATCGGATGAATGAAAGGTTCATTCCAAACATCAACGCATTGTCCTATTTTCTTCATTTAAATATCATTCCATCCACAACAAACATCACCACTGTGTGCTTTTTGTTTTTGTACAGTTCAGTTTTTTACAGCCTCATCCACACATAGGGCATGTGTATGAAATATATACATATATAAATATAAATTTTCTAGACCTTTTTGTAGCTGGAAGAACAACGGTTTGGGTGGTAGACCAGATTCAGCTCACTGGATGTAAAGGAATGCTTTCGTGATTTGTGGATATGTCTAATAAATTCCTTTTTTTTATATATATATTTGTAAATTAATTTTACATGAGCACTGCGATTCCACCCCCTGCTGGCAAAGAGTGTTTATAATCTGGATTTTTTTTTTTTTTTCTTTGTCTTCTGTTGCTTTTAAAGTTATTTTCGT
The DNA here is from genome assembly GCF_050575085.1 of Anarhichas minor. Lineage (NCBI taxonomy): Eukaryota > Metazoa > Chordata > Actinopteri > Perciformes > Anarhichadidae > Anarhichas > Anarhichas minor. Next base: position 14,045,103 of record NW_027466460.1, on the reverse strand, counting down.
TAATTTATTTTTCAATACAATATTAAACCAAACTCCTACAACACAGAGTGGTGTCGTCCAGTTTTTGAATGTTTTGTTTTTATTGTGTAGTTTTCTGGAGGGATATTTTAATCCCTACAGAGGACGCTGTTCACAAGGTCATGTCTAGTTGGTACCCCACAATACGCAAAAGTCTTGCGGGATGTTAAAGGTTCGGTATCGACATTGAATGTTCAAGGGTAGCCATTGACCTCCAATGTTCAAGGGAAAATCGGGGCCAAAGTCGTGTAGTGTGAACGAGGCATTTATCAAAGCAGACAAATTAATATAGAAAGCAAGCTATTAAGGTAAAGTAAGGAGATACTAAATCAATAGATTCATACTTTTGCGCGATGCTAATTTACCCATGGAGTATTTTGGTGGTAAAATATTGTCAGGGTAAGGTTTTAGCACGCTAACGGAGTATATTATGCTGACGTTAGCATGCTTGTAACAGGAATGCCTCTTATTTTGATCGTCTTTCCTGATTTGTGGGCATTCTAAGGTTAATGTTAACATTTTTTAATCTCTAATCTTTCTCGACAACCATTTCATTGATTTTGATTAGACAGAAAATGGACATTAAACGTTCGTAACGCTGGAGATGTTTGTATAAAAAAATAACACGTTAAAAAAAATTATAAATAATTTTAAAAAGTTTGCGGAAGTTTCCTATTTTGTGTGTATTCAAATGGTTTTACAAATCTTTGTGTTTCAAGTTAAATTTTTGACCGTCAGGATTTTTCAACATTAATTCAGAAAACAGTGTTTTACTTTTTGTTTAAAATCAGTCCTATTCCTTTTTATGCCGTTGGACAACTCTTTGGTTGTTTCAAGTTGCCTTTTAGATTGTTTCTAGAATCTTATATATTATCACTATTCAATTAGCTCTGAGAAATAACATTAAAAAAAAAATGTATCGTGATTTAGTTTAAATCTGGTTTTATCTATTTATATTTTTCTGTGACTCTGTCACCGTTTTTAATCTTTAGTTTAATCTGTTTTACTTTTAATGTATCGAACTATGGATCGTTTATCCAGTTACTGATCATAACAGTTATAACTAACTTAATATTTATTTTAGAGACATGTTTAAAGGAGATTTAAATATGTCCCCTGTGCTCATTAAAAAGATTAACTTGAGTTGATCATTCAAGATAAAGTTATATCTGCCGTTAAATATCTCCTAACATTCACAAATACCCCTTAATCTTCATATATTCTGAGTTACGCAATCTAAAACGATTATGCTCGAGTCTGCTTTTAATCTGTGATGCTAGTCATGTGTTTTTTATTAATGTCATCCAGCTGCCTTGTTTTTATTGTTATTGCTTTTATTGTTTGTTTTTATCATGTAAAGTTCATTTGAGTACCCTTTAAAGCACTATACAACTAAAAATATATTATTACGGTTTCACTAAAAGACTGAATGCAACAGAGCAGATGCACCACCAGATGGCAGCAGAATACAAATTTGACTGATTTAAGAAGCCATCGTAATAACATCATTCCATAATCATTTGTAATAATAGAAATTACAGCAGAGTAATTATCTCTATACAGGTATTAATATATAGAAATAGTATAAGACCATACAGTGATTTTATGGGAAAGTAATTGGGAAAAGCACGGATTCCGTGTAAAATCCGATGTAATCATGCAGGTTGATGAGAAGCTTCAGCTCAGACTCCAGTGAGGCCTCCGGCAGCGACCAGCACCACCGGGGACGACCCAGATCCGGCCTTCACTGCCGTCATCCACCTGCAGTCTGAAGATCAGGTGGAAGGAACACGGCTCAGCTCCCGGCAGAAACGTCTCCTCTTTTGGGCCAGGAGCAGAGCTTCGTCCTCGCTGCTCCGCCGGTCCCCGCTGGGGGCCAACACCGACACCAGGCTGCTGCAGACCCAGGCCGTACTGCTGGGCCCGCTGGAGGGAAGGGAGGAACCAGAACCAGGACTGCAGGTAGCAGACTGTCAGACCCCTGCTGCAGTGTAATGAGAGGTTCTCTGAAGGGATTCTGGTGCTCGGAAACATGCTTTTGTGAATGGCATCAGTAACACACTAGAACAGAGCATTTCAGACAGAGGGAAATACAGGTGTATCACAACAAGACAGTAAGAAACAAATAAAGAGTTTTTCCAATATTAAAGCAGACAAACATGCTCTAGTAGAAACCCCAAATACAAATATTAACCTGAAAATGAGCACGTGTCTCCTTTAAATCATATAATTTGTTCAGTGTAAATTGAATAATAAAGTAAGTAAGCTACTGATAAAGTACTACATTCATAAATTCAGATATAATTAAAGACTTAATAATGTTCCTCCTTCCTAACACTCCTCCATCAGACTGTTTCTGTAACAATATAGACTGTTTCAGTTTGACAGCTAAAAGGAAGTCTAATACAAAAGTTTCAAAATAAAAGACTTCCGTGTGAACGACTAGGAAATCCCCCAATGGGAGTGCGTTTTAGTGTTTTTTTTCTTTTTGCAGGAAGCGGCAGCTGAGGATGCTGGGATATATTTAGGATGACGACGAGGATGACGGGGAGGAGGAGCTCTGACGTCATAGTTTTAATGTGTTTTTTTTTTTTTTTTTTTGGGTAGCTCCGCAGTGCTGCTGTGTGTGTGAGCTGACAAACTGCTGGAAGCTGCAGGAAGGACTTCTACTTGTTACACTTCTCGATTATTCTTCCTGTTCTTCCTCTTCTTCCCGTTCTTCCTCCTCTTCTTCGCTCTCTCTCTCTCTCTGTCTTTGTCTCCATGCGAGTCTCTCTTCTCCGGCACCGTCGCAGACAGCGGGCCTTCCTGTAGCCGACGCCCCGGCCTCCCTCTCCCTCCGGCCGGCGGAGCCTCCCAGCCGAGCCCCGCTGAGGTGGCCTTGGTTCCCCCGGTGGCGCGATGCTGTAGAGCGGCAGGCGGAGGAGATGCTTCTTCCGGACTGAACAGAACCGAAAGCAGCGGATTGAAAGCAGGAAGATGTCCGGCAGGATGCCTCTGACCCCGGTGAGCGAGAGAGAGTCCGAACAGGTAAAGGCAACCGCTGCTTATCGATTATTGATGGAGTTTGAGTCCTTTATTATCGGTGGAGTTTCACTGTCGTATCGCCACTGGTTGTTCACGTCTTGTTTTTATTATGAATGCTGTTTTAATAGTTGTTATTATGGATGAAGTGTGACAGTTTGCACAGGGAGGAGCTACTGGGTCTTGATTGATCCACAGTGAGTGCTGTTGCTGTTGTTGGTGTGACAACCTCATACTGGTAAACGTCTAAACTTCAGTGTCACTGGTGTTCACCACGATCCCGCTTAATGTCCCAGGAGCAACTGGAGGGAGCTGTTAAAGGGCCAGTGCACCCAAATAACGCCCCTACTGTCTGGGAGAAACTCCAAGGCCCCAAAACTACATTTCAACTTTTGAGGCCTTAAAATCAGATCAAATTGCAGGTGTCGTCTTCAAAGAGTCCTCGGCTGATTTATCACCACACTCCCCTAAGATATTCAGTTTAAAAAACGATCTAAATTGATGCAGCAGAACCAGAAGTGTTCTGGTTCTTCTCCCTTGTCAAAAACATGGCGACTACATTACCCACAATGCAACGTTTAGCCACAGATTCAGGTGTGTTCTGCTAGTAGCGGCTAACGTAGCCTGCAGCAGAGATGAGTTGAGAAAAATGTACTTTATATAAGAAGTGTTTGAATGCATAACTTGAACTTGTTACAGAGTATTCATACACTGTTGTACTTCTACTTTTACTGAAGTAAAAAGATCAGAGTACTTCCTCCACCTCAGCTGGGGAGGTGGAGATGAACACCAGACTCGGATGAAGGGAACCGCTTCAGCTTGTATCTGTGGAGTCATGTAGCAGGAAGCTAACAGTAGAAATAGAAGAAATATGTTCTTTAATTATTGATTATCTATTTGGATTAAACATTTATCGGTACCGATATCGGGCCGACACAAACAGCTGGATCGGGTATCGATAGCCGTGAGGCCGAGCTATTCAATTCAGCTGTTTATACACTTTATACTTTGTATAACAATTCAATACATTTACATCCATGTATTTATAGTTTAATTTAGTTTTACAGAGAGGATTACATCAGGCCAGATGTTGCCTGACTCATTAAAGAATGATCAGTCACTTCCACACAGTGAGGCGTATTGATTAAACACTAGCATCGGATCAGTGATATGTATTTTGGTATTTTATTGTTTGGAGCAGGTGAAGAAACTCTGTTTTTTTTAGGTGTTTCTCTCTCTCGTGTCGTCCGTCAACCACACGGAGAGCTGTGTGATGTTTTTATGAGTGTTTGGGTCCGTGGAGGCTGACGGACCTTGAAGGAATTCTGGGTAAAAGCAGCCTCCTCATTGTCATGCTAATGCAGGAATGCTAGCAGTGAGCTGTTCTCAGGCTCCTCGTGCACGTCCTCATCGTCACCCTGTGAAGTCCTAATGTGTCTCTCTCTTGGAGCTTGTGTGTGTATGTATATATATATATATACATACATACATACATACATACATACATACATATCAACGGGAAGGATTGAGACAAGTATTGATTTATTTAGATAAAAAACACAAAGACGTGATTTAAAAACAAAAAAAAACTATGCAAATCCTCACATTTCAGAAGCTTGTTTGTTTGGTGTGTGTGCTTGAAAACAACGACCTAAACAATGAATATATTATCAGAAAAGCTGTAGGTAAATTCTCAGATTTAATGAATAGATTATAAATGTAATCGTCGAAAAGTTTCAGCTCTGCGAACCTGAGAGCAGTTAAGTTTTCCAGCCGTGATCGACGAACAGAATTTTAAAAAACTACAGTTTCTTTGTGGTATTATTCACAGTACAAACCGAGTGACGCCCTGCTGTCCGGTTCGTGTTCTTTTGTTTCCTCTAATCTGTTCCCTTTCACTTCTGTCAGACACTCGGCAGCTACAGCTGGCTCCTGCTGTCTGTTTACTATTGATTGTTCCCAGAATACACTGCAGGATGTGATATCGGGAGCAGCTCGGTGATGTCTTCTGCTTCTTCTAGAAGTCACTTCTTGAAAATCCTGAAGCGTGACACGACCGCTTTACAGTCACAGACTCCGAGACGATATAAACAACCTCCCCCCTCCTCCTCCTCCCTTTGGTAGCGTGACCTGTGACCCCCTGTCACCACGTCCATCACACAGAGTATGGAGCTCGTCTCCCTGCACACAGAGAATCTCCTCAGTGATGAATCACTGTGAAATCAGCCATGGCAACAGATAGGCTTACTATGGGATTTCCCCCCCCCCCCCCTCCCGCCCCTGTGAGGAGACATGGAGCAGCCACACAGGGACCGACGTCCACCTCCACCCGGTCCCTGAACTCTGACCTCTGACCTCGCTGTGTAGGGGGGGGTGATGCTGTGGTCGCTTTTCTTTACGCTAACTCGTGCTTCCTCGCGTACTCTCCTCGCCTGACTTGGAAATTGTTCCCCCTACCCGCCATCATGGAGGATCTTCTAATCCCTGAAGTGCACTTTGAGGAGCGAGGAAACACCGGTGGGCACACCTGCTTTGTTAAGTTTAGGAAACTATTATGGTTTCCTAATAATAAAAATCCCCTTTCTGGCAGAAAGCCTTGAAGGGAAACTTCTCCAATGTGCCAACGGTGAATCCTTCGAGAAAGTCTTTTTTTTTTTTTTTACCACTTGACCAATCGGGGAAGTGAGTTGCCAGATTTACGAGCCCTGTGTCCTGTTACTTGCCCCGGGGCACGCGGGCGATCTTCATTTGTGAGCCCTGTACATGAATCATAATATGATCTGTTTTGAGCATCTTTGCCCCAAACTTTATATGATGTCGCCGACCAAAGAAAACCACGTATGTCCAAATTTGAATTTCATGATACCATTATAGTTTGAGAAAATTCTCCTGCCTCTTAATAAATAAACAAATCTGTTGTGTCAGATGGAAAATGCATCGTCACAAAGCCGGTCTCACCTCACAGCTCACCAATCATTGGAGGGATCATAGAGTTCTAATAATTGTGGAAGAGAACCTGGAAGTTCTGGTTTCACTTCAGCTTTCTGAGGTCGAGTGTCTTCCCTTCTCTCGTCTCTCTAGATCAGTTTGGTTAACGACAAAGAAAGGGAACGATGCTATTTTCAATCGCAATGTATCTGGTTTTTGCATTTTTTCTTTTTAAAAAATGAGATTTTAACCAATAACAAACGTTCTCTGCCTCCAGTCGGTGACAGCAGAGCCGCTAATAGAAGGCAGACCTCTCCAGCTGCTGTCGTCTGTAAACTGAAGCGTAAATAAAAAAAGAACTTCCTGTTTTAAACTGCTGCTCTGCTCTTCACCGGGAGGAACTCGTCCCCGTTTAGACAGTTTAGTTAGTTTAGGAAAACAGACGGCAGGAAACCAAACATCGCTTCATCTGTGATTGAAACTGGAAAAGCCTCTGAGGAGGACGTTTACTTTGGCCAGTGGTGGAAGAAGTATTCAGATATTTTACTTCAGTAAAAGTACTGATACCACACTGAAAATACTCCACTACAAGAAAAAGCCCTGCAAAGAAGTATCAGCAAAATGTACTTAAAGTATCAAAGTAAAAGTACTTATTGTGCAGTAAAATGTTCCCTGTCAGTGTTTGACTATTATATCTGATGTTTCTGGATTAATATCACTGCTGCATTAATGTGTTTGTTACATTTTACTGCTGTAGATGTTTTTAACTCCTTTATATCCTGTTGTCTAGTTTAATCTACATCAATGCATCATATTCTATAAGATCATCACGTGTTTGTAGCGTCTCTGTCCTGTGAGAACCTCGTATCTCTAGAAAGAACAAACAACCTGTTGTCAGCTTTGTTATGAAGCATCTTCCAGCTGATCCAAGAGTCTTTTTAAAGAGTTTATTAATCTGAAGAAGTAGGAGGATTTACCAAATGTAGTGGAGTTAAAAAGTACAATATTTACCTCTGAGATGTAGTGGAGTAGAAGTATAAAGTAGCAGAAAATGGCAATACTCAAGTAAAGTTACTTGAATAAATGTACTTGCCAGCTACAGTAGTTCTTCAACTAACCCGGTGAGTCTTCACAGCGTCTCTATACTACTAGATCCAAACATTTCGGGACACTCTTGGTGTGACCGGGCCTTCAACACCGGATCTGTCAGTCGACGTTTTCTTGCCCAAAACCAAATCAGTTGAGTGGGTATGACATCATGTCCTTCAGTGGGTGTCGCGTGTCAGCCGGCAGCGGTGCAGTGCGATGTGGAGGTGTAACAGTAGAGCTAGTTCAGATGCTGTCAGACTGGTTTCCATCAGCTCCAGTTCCTCTGACAGCCGCCGGCCAGTCGCAGATGTGACAGTTCCCTCTGTTGTTTATAGTCCTGGACTGAAACCGTCGTGGTAGTCCGGCACATAACCTGTGAAGTGATCAGATTGCTGTTTTTAAGGTTCCCTTTTTGTACGGATTAAACAAATGAGATGTAACATGTTAATCAGTGAGCTTTGGAGGGAGCTGTTTCCAATCTTTATGCTAAGCTAAGCTAACAACCTGCTGGCTGCAGCTTTAAATTTAAAGGACAGTCATTTAAGAGGATTTGATCTGAACATCTAACTCTAAGCAAGAAAACAAATATGCAAACTATTCCATTGACTACATCTTGTCAGACCTACTGCGTCCTACCCCGCACTTTGAAGACGATATAAGAAGTGTCTTTAGTCACAGTGACGTCTGTTTTTAAGCCTCCAGTTTGTCATTTGGGCCGTCGCCATCTTTTTTTTATTTTTTTTTTTTTTTGCAGCCAAAGAGAACAGTCTGTACAGTCGACAGTGTTCTGGTGCCCAGATTTCAGTTTACACTTGAGTGCCTGTAGATTAGTTTGTTCTGTCAATACCAGCCGTTTGCAAAGGTTTGTCAGTCTCTATGTGGTCTTTTTAGTCAGAGTCTGGTCTGTAATGAGACGTGCAGCTCTCATTGAACCTGGTCTCGTTGAACCTGGTCTGACTGTGTTCAGTTACACGACTGCAGTGTTGCGGATGCGTTCCACATTAATTTAAGTGCGTAAGGAGAAAGGAATTGTTCACAGTCATGTGGACTTTACTGTTATTGCTCTGCTTATTGCACCCAAACCAGAAGCTCATTTTATGATGATGATGATGACGATGATGATGATGATGCAGCCTCCACTGTAGGCGGGAGTCTAGTTTCCCACCTGAATATTTAAAAGAGGAGACCTGCTTATAGATATTAATGTCCAGGAGTTTCCTGTGCTTCTAAAGAGCGTAGATTTAGTTCTACTCATGTTTAGGGACAGTTAATTAACTTTAAACCACAAGAACACAAAACAACTCTTTCCACATCCGTCGTTAAGGATGTTTTTGCTGAGTAGTAAAGAGCGGTATCATCTGCATACATATGGATTCTATATTATGTCAGCTGTGTCAGAAACTGTAAGGGTCCGAGTACGCTTCCCTGTGGCACACCGTAACTGCATGTGTTCCCCTCTGGAGTGGACCTGCAGTGCTGCGGTGAAACGTTTAGTTCAGTGTGACTCAGTTCAGGATGATCTAGATGTTTATAATAATCCGTTTGTGTCTCTTTCAGCTAAAGACTTCAGACGGCCTCCCCGAGCCGCCGGCCCCACCCACCAAATCATCGAGCCGCCACAGTCTTCCGCCATCTCGCAGCGCCGTGACGTCCATCGCAGACGAACAGCCGCACGTTGGCAACTACCGCCTGCTGAAGACCATCGGCAAGGGCAACTTCGCCAAAGTCAAACTGGCCAAACACACGCTGACAGGCCGAGAGGTGAGAACGCAAAGCAGAGTTTAGACAATCCTCAAAAACAACAGATCATGGAGATGATTACGGTTCTTAAGATACATGTTCTTTTGAGTTAAAACTCAGTCAAACTGAATACTGATAATGTCTGTATCACATGTTTTTCCATCACAAATAAATGTCCATAAATCCACTTAAAAAACATACAAAACAGACACTGCAAAACTTGCCTGAGAGTCGTCATGTTTTTATATTTTCTCCATGATCAAAGTAATCTAGTAAATGTCGTCTTTACATCCACGAGTACTCTGCAAATAGGAGCAATCTTTTACTTTTACTGGAGGCAATCTGCCTTAATTTTGTCTGAGGAGGAGGGGTGGAGGAGCCCACAGTGACTTTGAAAGGCCCAGTCAGTGGATGAACACAGAACTGTATCTCATAGAGATTCAGGTGCCTTCAGTATGAGAATATAAGGCAAAAGTGAGATCCGTCCCATCATGAATTTTGTTTTCTCCTCACTCTATTTTTAACACATACAGCTCATTGTGGGAAGAACCATCTTCAGACCCTGAAGTATGTTTTAAAATCTAGCATTATAATGTACCGTCATGGTGACTAAAGCAAGGTGCATCGTATTGTTTCCTACTGCTTTTATTCTCACATATTTTGGGTAAATCGAGTGACTTTCTGCTTCAGTTTTCGACTCTTTCATTGTGCTCCGTCAGAGAGTCAGTGGGGTTAAATCTGCTGGAAACGTAACGCTTCAGGATTAATTATTAATGCTGCAGACGTCAGCAGCTCAGAGCCGATTGGTCAGGAGATCAAACGAGAGAGTGTGTGCGTGTGCGAGACGTTTTCCTTCCCACTTATTTTAAGATCCGTTTTACGATTCAGAGCCGGCCAATCGGCTACTCTGTTTGTCTCTGGAGACGTCAGGCTGTGGATGGTCTGAGAGAAGATGCTTCAGCGTATTTCCTACCGTCCATTTTAATCACATTGATCATCTTTAAAGCATTCTTTTGGACCCGAGCCTGATAGAAACTCTGAGCTCTTATCCTGCTGACTCGGTGTTTTCCTGTAAAACACTTTCCATCTGCTCTGCAAATTATATTTTCTATGCATTCCTCTGTGCATTAATCTCAACGTTTTAACTTTTAGGATTATTACTCCTGTGTTTTTTTTTAACATCATGTTCACATTAAAAAGAGCTTCTTGTAAAAATCTACAGAAGATTTCAGTGTAACGTAGATATTAAATTATAGATAGATGTATCACAATGAATTTGATTAAGGGGGTAAAGGGTATCTTGACAGCACTTTAATCTTTTTAGGAAAGTGCAGTATCTAGTTTAATTAAATTTGCTTATGTTACCAGGAAGTCTCACTGGAAACGCAGCAATAAAACTCCCAACTATAAAAAATGATAAGCTACAAAGCAAGATGAAGGAAACTGGGATTCCTGTCTTGTTACAGCATCTAATAACTTACATTTAGTAATTTCTCAATTAAATGTTTTTTGTTTTTTAAACATTTATCTGAAAAAGAAACTCCCGGAAAAGTGCACGTCAGCTGCAACTCTGTTCCTTTAAATTAAGGCGTGTCTTCAATGTTTAAATAATTAAAGCGTGTTGTCTCGTGATATAAAACCTGATGAGGAGGTAAATGTTTTGATATTAATATGTTAATAACTTTGATGTTTCTGTGCAGGTCGCCATCAAGATCATCGACAAAACTCAGCTGAACCCGACCAGTCTGCAGAAGGTACGCTCTGACCTCTGACCTGTCTGTTGATGCTGCAGATCGTCTCTTAGATGTAGTGGAGTCGAAGTATAAAATACTCATATAAAGTAAAAGTACCTCAAAATTGTTCTTAAATATAGTATTTGAGTAAACGTACCTCTTCACCCTGATTTAAATAATGATGCAGCCACTCACCATTACATAATTAACTGAGGACATTTTTTTAATGAATGAAGAGTCATTAAATATTTTAAAGGATCAGCTTCACTGACTCTGATTGTCTCTTTAGCTCTTCAGGGAGGTCAGTGTGATGAAGATCCTCAACCACCCCAACATCGGTGAGTGCAACTCCTCCTGCTCCTCCTCCTCTTCTTCCTCCTCTCCTCCTCCTCTTCCTGCTGCTGCTCCATAAACAGCTTACAAATCCGGCTCCCCCTCGTCTTCCTCCCCATCCCGTTCCTCTTGCTCCTCATCCTTCTCCTGTTGCTGCATAACTACTTGTACACCTCCTCTTTCTCCTCCTCCACATCCTCGCCCTCCTCCTGCTCCTCCTCAACTTCCTCCTCCCCCCCTCCTCTTCCTTCTTCCGCCCCCCTCCCATCCCCATCTCTCTTCCTCTTCCCCCTCCTTCTCATCCTCCTCTTCCTACTTCTCCTCGTGTCCCTTTTCCTCCTCCTCCTCCCACCCCATCTTTCCTCCTCCTCTCTCCTGCTCCTCCTCCTCCAGCAGTGCTCAGTATTTGGCAGTAGTAATATCTTAATGCTGTTGTTTTTCAGTGAAGCTGTTTGAGGTGATTGAGACGGAGAAAACTCTGTACCTGGTGATGGAGTACGCCAGCGGAGGTAAGACCAGCTCGCCTGTCTGTCCACCTGTATGTCCACCTGTCTGTCTGTCCATCTGCTTACCTGTCTGTCTGTCTGTCTGTCACAGGGGAAGTCTTTGACTACCTCGTTGCTCACGGACGAATGAAGGAGAAGGAGGCCAGAGCCAAGTTTCGCCAGGTGATATTATTTTATACCTACGACACTATCTGGTCCTCGATTTCCCATAATGCACTGTGTCCCGGTCAGTTGTTTAAATATATGCGTTCAGGGCGTCTCTCTTTTAACTTGCAAAAGTGTGCAAATGAAACTTGTCTTGGTGTCCTGACAGTTGTCGGATTTGAACGCTCACTAGTTTCATACATGTGATGTAATTCTGCATCACCGCGTCTCAAATCTAATTAGCACCAAAGAGTGCACGATAACGTTGTTTTTTATTAATTATTTTTGGGTCATTTTCTGCCTTCATTAGGTAGTTGAGAGGGAGAGCGATGCAACAAAAGGCCCCACAACATATCCCGCACATTAACAACCATTAAAGACCTTATGAAAAAACGTCAGCCTCTGATGTAGACTACATTTGTGTTGTTGTGTTTTACAAGATTGTTTTTTTTATGTCGCATTATGTCCTTTATTCCTGTCCCTGTTACCCACAATTTTTAAAATGTGTGAGCAGCACAAGCTCTCCTGTACAGTATTGAAGTAAATACTCTGGTTAGATTACAGTTCGGGTGTGAGGTATGTCGGGCTCACACCTCCGGGACTGTAGCTAATCCTCCACGTAGGGAAACCTCCGCCTGCGTTAGTGTAACCGCTAACAAAACACATCAGTTTCATTATGGTCCATTAGCGTCGCGGCTAACAGAGCTGTGGTCAACAAACGCTGCTGGAGAAACATTATTCATTTTATTTTCCTTTTTTATTATCTTTCAGCTGTTTCTCCTGATTTCCGTCTTAATTTATTTTTGTTGTGACTTCTACTGTCTGTGTGCTGTAGTACCTCATAGTTTGTAAGGGTTAGCAATCCTTCAGATGAGCATTAAACTGAACATTCATGGCCTCCAGAGGATGAATCCTAATGACTTTTACAATTCTGGAGAGTTATATTTATTTTTTTTAATTTTTTTTTACCTCACTTGTGGTAAAAATGTAGAAAAAAGAAATAGAAAAGTCGTCTGTGTGTGTTATTATATTTGATTTCTAATGATTCTTCTTGTTCTTGTTTCACTGTGTCAGATTGTGTCTGCAGTGGAGTACTGTCACCAGAAGAGGATTGTACACCGAGACCTCAAGGTACACACACACACACACACACACACACACACTGTATAAACAAAATGAGAAAGATTTAAAGCTTTGATTAATTTAATTTAATAATTAATACATTTTCTTTCTCTCCGTCTCTTACTGTCCAAAATAATAATAAAATAAATATGATGCGTGATTAAACGTAAAAACATTTAGAAGTGTGATGGATTTGAATATTATATTATATGTTATATGCCATACTATATTATACTGTAGTATATTATAATATGTGATGCTGTTTTATTACATTGTATATTATATTTCTATTATATATTTCTAAATTACAGTAAAATTGATGTCTGACACGTTAGAATTACATGTTTGCGCCGTAGTTTATTGCTAAATGAAGTGTTTTAAAGTCTGTGTGCGTCTCTCAGGCAGAGAACCTTCTGCTGGACGCAGACATGAACATCAAGATCGCAGACTTTGGCTTCAGCAACGAGTTCACGCTGGGCAGTAAGCTGGACACGTTCTGTGGATCTCCTCCTTACGCTGCTCCTGAACTCTTCCAGGTGAACAGTAGGCTCCGCCCACCACACCTGCATAACAAGACGCCATGCAGTTGCATTCTGTTTTATCACATCTTCACATCTAATGCCTTTTTTTATGGCTCACTGGTTCCATTAAAGCTAATGAACTCATTCTAGATGTTATTTTATCAGATGAAACTTTATTCAGAGGAAAATTTTACTTTATAAACTGATTTTTTTATGAATCAATCTCAACCACGTAGTGAACATGCAGCACCTGAGGACAGTGACGTGTGTTTTGTGAGTGGTAAAGCTGTGGGCTGCTGGGTAATGTAGTTCTGTAACTCTGCAGGGGAAGAAGTACGACGGGCCGGAGGTGGACGTCTGGAGCCTGGGAGTGATTCTGTACACGCTGGTCAGCGGCTCGCTGCCATTCGACGGACAGAACCTCAAGGTGTGGACAAAATAATAGAAACACTTTTAAAATAAAAAAATTTTAAACGACTCATAGCTCACGAATAGAGGATTTATTGCACAACTGTTGACAGCTTGAGTTACAGATTCAGATTATTAACATAAAATAAGCTAATAATTTGCTGTTGTTATAGATTAAACGACCGAGCAGTATATAAAGTAATTAATGAGCTCCACCTTTACCAGTTGCAACATTACAGTGATGAACACATTGATGCATCAATAATTCTAATCAAATAATATATTATTCTGCATTATGAGTACTTTTGGTACTTCTAGTATATTTTGACACTTTTGTACTTGTACCTGTAACAGAGTATTTATACACTGCACCTTTACTACTTTTACTGAAGTAAAAGACCGGAGTACTTGTTCCACCTGTTTCATCTCCTACATTTCTTCACAGAAGTTTGTATTTTGTGCTTCTTTTAAATGTCGTGATGAAAATGTTCCTTGCTGGATGTTGACAGTTATGACTCCTGAATGACAGTTCCCACAGAAGGCCAGTGTTCATGTTAAACTACGTGTCAAACGAACGCACCTGTGCCTCTCCTTTGTTCACTTCAAAATGAAAACTTTCCTCCGCTTGATGTTGGAAGTGTTTGTGCTTCAAGTGGACATCCAGAGGAGAAGGGTCCCTTGTGTCTGTGAGCCAATGGGACGAGAGGAGGTCTGCAGCTGGACCCTCTTGATCCAGAGTGCTTCTTGATGTCTGGTGACGTTCACAATAGGAAAACAATGACGCTCCACAGAAGAGCTGCAACTAATGATTAATTCATAAACTGTTAATCTGCAGATCATTTTCTCAATTTAAGATTTAACATCCGTTAAAAATACCCGTCGCAATTCCCTCGAGCCTGAGGTGATGTCCAGTCCAAATAAACTCCCAAAGAATGACTTTAACGGTTAATCAATGATCGAAATAGTTGCAGATTAATATTCTCTCTATCGCTGCAGCTTTACTTAATTAATGAGACAATGTTTTTTTGTGTGCGTAGGAGCTGAGGGAGCGTGTTCTCAGAGGAAAGTACCGGATTCCCTTCTACATGTCGACAGACTGTGAGAACCTGCTGAAGAAGCTGCTGGTGCTCAACCCGGGGAAACGAGGCAGCCTGCAGGTAAGACCAGCGTCGGGGAGTAGAACCAGGAACCTGCAAGTAGCAAACCTCAAACCTCAAGCCCTGCATAATACATTTAAAACGTGCATGTGTCTCATCACTTCCCGAAGCTGCTTCACAATAAAAGCCTCTGAGTATTTTTCAGATGTGACGGTGGAGATGCACCAAATCCGTTGGCGTCTGCGAGTTGACTCTGATCGTATCTAAATTTGCATAATCATGACTCGACCTCAACGTTATGCAAATTAAGTCCATCCATCGCAAGACAGCTGGCTTGCGAAACTCGGATCAAACGGTCAAACTAGGGAGCGCTCATCAAAAGTGAATCAATATTCTGTTACTGCATGGCCTAGTTCTGGCCTAGAATGATTTTAGAAACGTATTTAAATGTACCGTTGGGCTGTAAAATGAGAGTTTGTCACCCGGCCGCCATGTTGAAAGCAAGTCGAGGTTTTCTCAATTTAGTGATATCCTCGCAGACGGAGTGAAATTACAGTCGATTCAGAGTCAATACTGAGACCTTAAAGAAGTGGTCTTGAGACAGATCTCGGGTACCACGATATCGCCCGAATGTTTAAATGAAACCGCTCCGGTTTGTTGTTTTTTCCCCAGCAAATTATGAAGGATCGATGGATGAACGTCGGCTACGACGAGAAGGAGCTGAAAACTTACAACGAACCAGAACAAGACTTCAACGACCTCAAACGCATCGGTAAGACACACACACACACACACACATACACGGTACATTCTCATGATTCCTTTGGTATATCTGAATACACACTGAGCAGGTGGACACAAACACGACTCCAACAGGACGACAATGCTGCTCTGGATGTCCCATAATCCTCTTTGTTTGATGATGTCACTCTATTATCTGGAGGCAGCTGATCATGTAGATTTCATACATTTAAGCTTCATTTTTTAATCAACTCAACTTCATAAATCACATCCACAAGTTGTCACTAAATTGGACAGAATTTGGACCGATCATAATACGTTGTTTAGCCACGCTGGTGACGGAAATATATCACCAGCTATTGGAGCTTCAGCCATGCTTGTTGTTGAATTAGCTAATGTTAGCATGCTAACTCGCTAAATGAAGATGGTGAACGGGGTAAACGTCGGTACATTAACCAAAGCTGTGTGTTTTCTGACGAATCAGAGCTGATGGGGACGATGGGCTTCCCTCAGGAGGAAGTGATGAAGGCACTGGACGGTCAGAAATACAACGAGGTGACGGCGATATACCTGCTGCTGGGGAGGAAACCTGCTGAGGTTTGTAACACAAACTGTTGTACATTCAGTGAAATCCTCCCGATTCCTCCAGAACCTCATCTCTGTGTTCAGTGCAGAGACAAATCAAGGACTTGTTTAGCCTAGCTTAGCACAAAGACTTGAAGCAGGGGGAAACTGTTAGCCTAGCTCCATCAAAGGAGGAAAAAAAAACACCTTGCACCAACTTCTACCCAGAATCCTCTGTTTTGTCTCTCTCCACCAGTGCGAAGGCAGTGAGTCTTTGTCCAGCAGTAACCTGCTTCACAGGTCCCGACCCAGCAGCGACCTCAACGGCTCCAGTCAGTCCCCCGCCCACTCTCGCAACGCCTCGGCAAATCAGAAGCAGCGGCGCTTCAGCGACCACGGTGAGTTTCTGTCCAGACGTGACCGAGGTGGTCGAAAGCTCGGGGAACCTCAGAGTAAGAGTATTAACCTCAGATCCTTGCATGCTGTCTGTCCTGTGTCTCAGTGGCGCCGTCCATCCCCCCACCCGTCTCCTACACGAAGCGGGGTCATGCCAACAGCGTGGAGAGCGACAGGAAGGAAGAGCCGGCGTCTCCCATAAGAGCTCCAGACCGCAGGAGGTCAGCCACTGCCTCAGGGGTGAGAGGATTTAAATTCTGGTCTAACCCAGGTCCCGGTACAGATACAAGGTTCAAGCCAAGTCCCGGTACAGACAGATGTCAAGTCCAAACCAGGTCGTTATACAGACACCATCTTTAAAAACCAGGTCCCGGTACAGACGGATACCGTGTTTAAACCAGGTCCCACAATATACCATGTTTTCTTTTGTATGCAATCATACCGCCTATAATAATAAATCTGGCTCCACTGCTGTTGAGAGTCTAATAACTGAGGAATCATCAGGGTGTTTGTTCGTGTCGTGGCTGTAATGCACTGTGCAACCTGTAGGGGGCGGAGTCAGCTCTTCATACTGTTGTCTCATTGGACCGGCTTAATGAAGCTGACTGTGTGTGTGTTGCAGAACATAACTAGGAGGAACACGTATGTTCATGAGAGGACGAGCACTGAACGCCACTCGACTGCTGTTCCCAACGGGAAGGATAGCAGGTGAGAGGAATTCTGGGAGTTTTTTATGCTTTCTCATTGATCACATGCTGGTATTCTCCTCGTCACTAACTAATCTGTCTCTCCTTCAGTCTACCTGAGGTACCTGCAGCATCCCCCTCCCCATCGCCGGGATCAACCATCTCGTCCGCACGCCCCCGTCATGTCAAGTCCATGTCGGCGTCGGGACATCCCATGAAGTCCAGCCTGCCCCCCATCGACGACAACGCAGAGTACCAGAGGTGAATCATACTGTCTAAACTCGAGTTTTCCGTCTTTAAATGAACGTCTTTACATCGTCCCCTCTCCCCCCCCTTTAGCTCCCCCCAGCAGCCTCCGTCATCACCCTCAGCCTTCAGCGTCACCAGCAGCAGCAGCGCCACTCCGGACCGGACCCGCTTCCCCCGCGGCTCCTCCAGCCGCTCCACCTTCCACGGCGCTCAGCTCCGAGACCGACGACCCGCCACCTACAACGGCCCGCCGGCCTCGCCCAGCCTGTCGACGCACGCCGGCGCATCTCTGGCCACGCCCCGCCGCGGCACCTCCACCTCCCTCATCGGGAAGTTCACCTCCAAGTTTGTACGCAGGTCAGTAAGAGCCAGGATGTTGACGTCATATACATATAATTTACAGCGTCTCACCATTTCTTCTGTTTCTTAATCCAGGACTGATTAAACCAAAACTAATGTTACACAAAATGATTCTGTGTACTGTGGGTGAACCGGCCCTTTTAATACAGTTCACGTGTTCATTCTAAAGATGTCATGAAGGCTTTGGCTGAAGCCGCTGCAGCTTCCTGTGTTAACGCTCTGGCTCTGTTGGGTCTCCGTCCTCCAGGAGTTTATCCGGTGAGCCCAAAGAGGAGGGGCGGGAGTCCAAGCCCCGCGCCCTGCGCTTCACCTGGAGCATGAAGACCACGTCCTCCATGGAGCCGGGGGACATCATGAAGGAGATCCGGAGGGTCCTGGACGCCAACAACTGTGACTACGAGCAGCGCGAGCGCTACTCGCTGTTCTGCGTGCACGGCGACGCGCGGCAGGACAGCCTGGTCCAATGGGAGATGGAGGTGTGCAAGCTGCCCCGCCTCTCGCTCAACGGCGTGCGCTTCAAGCGGATCTCCGGCACGTCCATCGCCTTCAAGAACATCGCCTCCAAAGTGGCCAACGAGCTCAGGCTCTGAACAACTTCCGGTTGCTATCAAAAGGAGAATACCTCACAGAGCGGCGCCCCGCCGAGTGACGGCGGCCGTCTTGAGTTCCGCACCGCGCTAAACTGCTGTATGACTCAGAGAAAACACACGTTATTATACTCGACACACTTACTATTTAATGTTTCTCACTAAATGTTTGCCAGTGAAACCAAATATTAAAGCTGACGGTGCAGATATTCAGCAGGTTGTGGTCCCCTCAGTGATGAGATCCAGAACAAACACCGGGGCTAACGAGGCCGTTCCCATCTGTCACCGCCTGCCCGAGCGAAGACTTTGTCGGTTTATCACTGTTTACATGCACTTCAGATTCTTCCGACACCTTGGAAACTGAATTCTGAACCATCCCGTTAAGAGGAACGAGGTCGGGCGGAATAAAACTGATTACACAGGTGGAGTTATGTTGGAGAAACCTGATGGAGTGTTGGGTTTCCACATTTTTTGGTGTTTGGCACCAAGCGCTTTTCATGTCAACGGGCCAGAATGGTGAAGTAGCTAAACGCGGCAGAGCGTTGTGAAGACCAAACTCTATGAAACCTGGAGTTTCAGCGATCTGGTCTCTGGAGTGCAGGTAAACAGTCAGTGAAACACGACCTCCGCTGTACCTGTGCAACTCTCCTGGTGCATGAGTAGCACAGAGGTAAAGCGGAACTCAGACACCAAATATATTCTTCACATTTGAAGTTTTAGCCCCAAAAGAAGAATAAACAAATGATTCAAACTTCCATTTAGTCGATGTCCACACAGTGTTACATGACAGCAGAGAATACTGTTTGTTTTCTAGTCCAGTAACGCGTCAGTGACACTCGATCATTATTGAATCACATCGGTGTAACTGGGCTCTACATGTTGAGTTAGTCCGCTTCTCTTTGGACCCTCTTCAGTCTACTCGGTGTTAGACTGAAGAGGTTTAAACTGTGGTTTGTTAGTCCAGAGTGTGATCAGCTGATATTCTAGTAGTGCTAACTCTACACTAACCTTCTATTTCTATTGTGACGTTTGAAGAAGAGCTTTGCTAAAGCAACACGTTGCCTGTTTATTCCATCTCGTCATTGGCTGCATTATAGTGAAACACTTTACTCTGAAACAGGAAGCTGTTCATATTTAAATTTGCACACATTTTGATGTCAAGCTCCCAGTTTATTTTACCAATGACTGTTGATTTATTCTCTTGTTATTGCTCAGAGGGATCTTTGTCTCTTTCTGCTGGTCTCGGTTGTCGGTCTGGTTTTAAAACAAACTGAAAACTCATCCTCGTCGGCGGAGAGACGCTCCGGAGCGTAGACGTTGGATCATCAATGTTGGTCTCCCCATCGTTCTGTCTGATTTTATATAACTAGAAGCTACATGTCGTTAGTTTCCCCTCCTGACTTTAAACACCCGTCAGTTCTCCTGATGATGATTTTATTTTTTTGCTGTCACGCTGACGTTTGCATTAAATATCCAGTTGCGCTGTTGAGTTGCACAGTTTACAGTCGAGGTAATGAGTCATGAAGTGTGACGTACAGTCGGTGACGTCATCCTCCCTGGCCTGTGACCTCTGACCCCCCCCTTGTTGGCTGATGTTAATACAATTGCAATAATACTGGAGCTCTCGGTCGATGATGTCAGCGGTTCAAACACAAACTCTAAAGCTCTTCTTTCTTTCTTTTCTTTTTTTTTAACACATTTGCAGCTGACGGAACAGAATGTTTTTATTATTTTATTATTGTTGCTGCATAAAACCATACCTGTCCAGGTGAATATGTGCAGGTACAGTATTGATCAGTTGGTTTTTATTTGGTCCACACTGTCGACGTTTGTTTTCACTGAGAATCTGACTTTATTCTTTCTTTTCAAAGCTTTTAACAGCGAGATATAAAACGTAATGTTTATGTTGCATTAAACCAGAACCCCATGAGCAATCACGATGTCCCCTGTTCAAACCTAAAGGATCAGTCTGGTGTTTCTTTCTATATGTATATATTTGTTTTTTTTTATAATCAACTAATCTCGCGTGCTTCCTGTCTGTGGCTCTCAGCTCCGAGCCCATTGGATCCCACTGAAGACGTAAATCTTTAAAAATGTAAAGTTTAATGTTAAAAAAAGGCTCAATAATTTCCTAAAAAAGCTGTCGACTGTTGTTTTTATTTTTTTTATTTTAATTATTTTTGTAAACAAACGGAGGAAATCATCTTGTTGGGACTATCTTCCGCAGCGGATTAATCCGCATTTGTCGCTCTAGTGAATATTTAGTAAGACATATGAGACACACACACACACACACCTGTCAGTAAATACGTTCACTATTGGTTTTGGTCTTTTCTTGTTGGGAAGAAGCGACGTGTAGAAAATCACCAGATTTATCCTTTAAAGGACAATTGCAGCAGAACTCGTGTTTCCTGTTTGTTGCTGATTGCTGGCAGATGACCCTGTATGTGTTCCACCACTGACTGCCTTCTGAATGTACTGCTTTGTATTTCCGATGCATTCAGTTGTCTCAGAGGAAACGAGCGGTCTGTGGGGTTTAAGTGTTTCTGTATATTTTGAATTTCGTTCCCACGAGTCCACCGAGTCCGCACAGTGTCGAGGTCCCGAGGGGGTTCACCGTGCAATGGTTCTCCGTCACTACTGAAACTGGAGAACACTTTGTGCTGTACGTTTCGAGCACTTAAAAACTGGGAAGGGAACAAACGACGCAAACCTCGCGTCCCTGCGTGACGTGGTGGAGAGGGCCGAAAAGGTGTGACTACGACGCTGCCTTCAGGTCACCTGGGGAAAGACTGTAAATCTGAGCCTCTTACTTGAAAATAGCCTTCGCCTCAAGCTTCCAGATAATAACTCGTTCCATGTGACCGACCGGCTCGTCGTGAGCAGGAAAGTAGCAGAAGTCCAGTGTAGCCATGATCGATTAAAAACATTTTGAATAAAAACCACACAAATAAAGCTTTTTCATTTTTGTCGTTTTGTGATCGCAGCTGTTTAAAACCAGAAGAAGAAACTACAGCTGTTGGTTTAATGTAAACGTCCACGGACGAAGTATTTAAAGTGATTATTTCTACATTAGCTGCGCTCACATGGAAACTAAGAAGAAATCTTTTCCACTTCCCCACCGCAAACCTGGTCCAAGTGGGTTTCTTCTATAATGTGTACTTATACATGTAATGTTCCTGCTGTACACCATTACAGATGTCAGTAATGTGACCTGTTCAAATACTGACTCCAGGTGAGTCCAGGACCAGACTCCAAGCAAGTCCAGCCTACTTTTACTACAGTAAATGATCTGAGTAACTTCTGTCTCCAAAGTCTGTCCATCGGTTACACCAAATTTAATGACATCAGACAAAAACATGACACGCGTAAAAGAAGAATTCAGCTAATTGTCTCGTTAGTTTTTGATGACGGGTTGTTTGAATTGATTATTATAGCAACAGATATAATGGCAAAATCACAATTTAATTAAACTGAATATAAATAAATGAAAGAAATACGCCTGTTGATTTAAAGATGGTGAATATATTTACAAACATCATACTGTCACTCTTAAAGCTCTTGGATTCAAGCAGTAAACACAAACCAGAAGCTTTATAATTTCTTCCTAATTTAACAGCGCTTGCTGTATGATGGACCAGGTTTAACGCTTCCATCTGATTGGTCGGTCCATCGGTTCTCCTCCTGACTCCAGCCAATCGTCTACTTCTGTGTAGGAACGAGCTCATCGATGTCTCGGCCGCCCTCCAGCCTCTTCTCCATGGCGAGGAGCAGTTTGACCCCGTCCACCACCAGCTGGGTCAGTCCCACCTCGCTCGGGCCGAAGGTCGCCGCGTTGCTCACGCAGTACAGCGCCGGGGATTCTGGGAAATGGAAAGGCAAGTTTGAAACCAGAGCTGCTTTGACTTATGTGATTCAGGTCAGATGTCACAAGAAGCTATGACGCTGCCTGCATGTCGGATATCTTTGATACGAGTGTGTGTTAGTTGCCGCTCTTTGAATACATAATATAATATAATTGTGATAATTCTCTCTGATGCCTCTTAAGTCAGGCGAGGTTTGAAACTCTGGATTTATAAGTGGACAGTAACTCACCGGCCGTAAATGTTGTAAAAAGTGTAAGAACGCTGAGCTGCAGTTAATCGAGTTACGTGGTCAGGTTTGCCCTCGCTACCTGTCGTCGTGTGCATGCGGATCCTCAGTCTCTTCAGGACGTCCTGCAGGCGTTTGTGTCTGGGGAGGTGTTGCAGTCTGAGGTGGACTCTGATCCTCAGACCCGTCCCGACGTCGGCCGGAGAGCTGCTGACCCACCCCAGCTGCTGCTTCCAGGTGAACGGGTGTTTGAGCTCTCTGTAGAACTCCTCCAGCTGGAAACACAGAGGTCAGAGGTCATAGGCATAGATTTTTACCACAGGAAGTTTGTCAAGAACTCAGAAACTCCTCTTAACTCTTGAGGACGGAAAGACATCCGACACCAACAGTATCGGGTAGTATTTTTAAAAGTCAGTTTTGTAGTATTTCACTGGAGATGTTACCCTAGGCGATGATATCATGATGGTTAAAAACAAAAGTGTAGATAACAACACATTCATGAAACCGGCAGACATTTGTTTCTCAAATGTTTCCTGAGAATGAGACCCGTCTCTGACCTTCTGCAGGTTGATGCAGATGCATTTAAAGGCCTCGGCGACGTCGGCGTCGTCTCGTGTGGACACCAGTCTGAGGTGGTCCTCCATGTTGACCCAGACCACGAGGCTGCCGTCTTTACTCACCCTGCAACCAGCAATAATGTGATTTATTTGACAAGAGAATCTTGTTCCTGAAATGTTTCACTGATATTCTGAAGCATCACAGTGGCAGACTGGTTTCGTTCACACTGGTTTTGGTATTCATAAGTAGTGTGACATTTGAATTTGGATTTTAGGATTTGAATCACTGGTGTCTCAGGTTCCAGTTACTGCTCACGTCACTGGGTACAAAGCCAGACTGACCAGACTGCCCTGGAGTCGGGCCAGTCCCGGGCCACGCCGATACGGAGCTGAGAGGAGGACGGAGGGTCCAGGTTCAGCTCCCTCTGCTGCTCCTGGTCCAGCTCCTCCAGTAGGAGGAGTTGACCCGGCAGCTTCTCCTCCTCCAGCCGCTGCAGAGCTGTGAGGACAAGAGGACACACTGGTGAACTGGTTACCAGCTTACTTTGACTCACACCTGACTCGCATCTTCTCTGAAACACAGACGTGCAGTACCTCTCCTGGCCAGTGTGAGGAGCTGCCTGCGCTCTCCTCGGCTGCAGTGCGTCGGGAAGCAGAAGTCGTCGACGCCTCGAACAACACTCACCTCACAGCGTGCTGCGTATGACCTGTCCAAGTCACAAGTGCCCTGCACACACACACACACACAAGAGAACATTTCTGTGGAAACGTTACAGTTACAGTCGTAGCACGTGAAGCTAAAGTGCTAGCATTGAACAAATATGTTGTTGAGCATCAGCAGTCATTTTCCAAAGCTTTTCTTCCAGGCCTTTTTGAGCTCAAACACCGGTTAACAACAGGATGTTGGCCAGAAAACATCAGTTGCATCAATAATGATAACATCTAAAGTCAGACTTCTTTGTTACATGTTTTGTATGTTGGCCTGACGCCATCTTGGCTTTTTGTATCGCTGAATAAGATATTTTTAGGCAACCAAAAGGTTGCAATTAACTTTCATGAACTAGAACGCACCGTGAAAGAGTTAAAGATGGAAGAAGTAAACATGGACAACACACAGACTGGACAACGCTGAGGCAGCAACCTGTCAATCACAAGGTGACCCCGCCCTAAAGCATACTCCTCTTTATGGTCTATTTGACTCTAAATGGACCATAATTTACTAAATGAACATCATGCTGTAGTGAAGAAGACTTTAAACTAGAGATTGAGACCATAAACTCATGTTTGCAATGTTTACTGAGGTAATAAATCAAGAGAGAAGTAGAGTCACTTTCTCATCGACTTCTATACAATCTGACTTCTTTTTGCAAGAAGAGGAGTCGCCCCCTGCTGGACATTAAGAAGAATGCAAGTTAAAGGTACTTCAACATTGGCTTCACTTTTCAGACCCGGAGGTTCGCTCCTGGCGGTGATGTGGTCTGACCAGCTACCTTCAAGTTGTCGTAGTTGAAGTCGCCCTCTGGCGTCTGGCTGCTGATCGTGTGTTGGTGATGCGCCTCGATGACTCGATCGAAGAAGTCACAGAACAGGACGTAGCACTGAGCGTCGCCCGCGACGCAGCCCACAGATACAGGACTGGACCAATCACCTTCATACACAAACAGGACATTTACAGTTACAGACTTGCATTCACAGTCCTCCCGGATCAAAGGAAAATATGTTGACTTTGTGTTTCGAGAGTTTCTTTCACTTAAATGCGGCCTGTTTTCTAGTGGCCATAAGAGGAACTACAGGTTAACTGGACTATATTCAAGTTATTATCAGCTGAGACACTGAAGTATATACGTATATCTGAAGTTTCTACTGTCAAAATAATTACTGATTGTTGCTCAAATGTCCATGGCTTTCTTCCATCACTTCTTCCTGATTTTAGTCTCTCTGTGAGCCATCATCACACTGACATCACGCTGACGTCACCTGGTTCCTCGAGGCCCGGGCGGATGACGTCATCGAAGATGACTCCGCTGGGGGTGCAGCGGTGGAACTGCCGGCGGTACATGGCCGGTGTGAGGATCCGTCCCATCCAGGTGGAGTTCCTGCTCAGGTCAGGAAACTCCTCGTCAGGAGAACATCTCCTCAGGTGGAACTGGGACATGGGGTCAGGGGGGACCAGACTCTGAACAGGACAGGAAGTGGTTTTAGATGAGACAGGAAGAGCTTTTAGTCTGAAGGATGCCAACAATGTTGACCAATGTCTATTCTGGCATGTTTTGATTTAGTCACATGGAGTTGATCTTTTGTTTTGGAATTGATCAAGAGCAACTTAGCTGTGCAGTCAGATCTCACAAGCTCACTCAACGGCTGAGAGAATATCGATAATGGATTAATACTCTGTTTATCTTCAGTGTTGGCTAACTATGAAGGCATTACTATCTCACACTGTTATCAATGATTACCTCCAAAATCGGACGGTATCTCGTCTCCATTGGAAAGGTAACCGGAGCTGCAACAAAAGCAAAATGTTGAACATATCATGAAATGTATAATTTCTTTTATAGGGCTCCTTTAAAAATATAGAAATTAAGATGTACAGTTATCTGCTTTATATATTTATAATGTGAACTTTGACACATTTTTAGACAGTTGTTTGGTGGATGAGTCAATCCTACATAATCTTGAGATAAAAATAACATTTAAAAATAACTTGTTTTTGTTCGCCTCTCACACTGATACGGTCATGAACTAAATAAAATAAATTGCTTGTGGGAAACTATGATTGTTGCAAAGGCAAGAAACAATAATCATTTGAAATAAATTGTTAATTAAAAATTGTCCTATTTTTTATATATTTGTATATATTCCATAATTCATCAGTGAAGATCCATATTTATGTTTTTGTTAAGATTAAACTCCAAACACTTTATCTAAAGTCTGAAACAACAGAGAGATCAAGGACTGGAAACCAGAGGATACAAACAATCCAATGATCATGCTGGTGTTATAACACAGAAGAGTCGGTCATGCTCATCACTGCATTTGTTCAAAACAGTCACATCTAACTAGCTGTAACAGTGAGTTGATTTACTGAGTGAAAAACACGGAGCATGCAGTGAAAACACTCACGTTTGACCTTCCACATGTCGTCAGCCTGGCGGCCGTCAGCACAACAAAAGCTCTCAGAATAGTCGCGTTGGTCCCGAGCAGCGCATCCTTCAAGCCTGCAGGAGTCCGGTTACAGTCCAAACAACGGCGGCCTTTTTATAACCGCACAGCGCTGCTGCTGCGTTCCACCGTCCATCAGTGGAGATGACGTGTTTTCACCCCACGCCGGTCTAATGCTGCAGTCACACCCGGTTCCACTTCTAGTTTAGTTTTCCCGCTTTTCTGGAGAGGAGAACAAATCCTTAAAAAGAAACTTCAACTTTATTACAATTGTCACAAATATATATGGAAGACCATTTCCACCTCTGTAATGAAAAAATGAAGATCCTGTAAAGCATATTGAAAAACTTACAATGACTTAGTATCCAAGCTAAGTCGTTATTATCAAACTAAAATCAAGGAAGGGCTGTGTCCCACTGTATGTGTCAGAGAATACTTTGTTGTCTAAGCATGTTCGTCCTAAAAAAGACTAGATAGCTCGAGCAACTAATCATCTTTCTCAAATCACTGTTGCTACTTTTACCACTTTGTGGTACCTTAAAAACATACAGTTCAATTATGGACGTACAATGGAATTTCAATTTTCCATTAAAGTCAAGGGGAAAATATGTCGTGTATGCATGCGATCAATTATAGTTCTCAGAAAGAAAGAGACAATTTGAATCATCAAAATTCTGAATCAGCAGGTTCAGAAAACGACATCGGCCAAGAAAATTGCTTTCGTGCATCACTAGACTAAAGTTGGACACTTATTTGGAGCAGAGACTCGACTCATGTTGGGAAATGAATTGGGATATTTGACAGCAGTGTGTTACGAGTGAGTTATATTAAATTCTACCCCGTGCTGTTGTCACGAATAAGGTAATAGAGACCAAAAACAGTTTTTCTGCCGAAAGTCAGAGACGTTACGAAAAAGAATAAAGGAACCACACTCTACTTTTTATTAACAGAAGACTTTATTTCTTCAGTTGCCTGATTAAACCCTGAGTCGTCTCTTTCACAGAAAGATGGAGTACCTCGTTCTCTTTGTTACAGACACAACAATCTCCCTTCCTCTTCCTCTCTGTCCTTTACCTGAAGTATGTGTTCATGTTTCTTTTTGCTTTAAGCCTGAGCTTCAATCAACCCGTGGAACTGATCTAAAATCAGTTAATATTTTCATGATTAACAGCCTTTCATTCATATTGATCCTATAGAGTTCAAATCAGGCTTACTGTCCAAACCTTAACTCACAGAACTTTATTTTAAATTCAAGTGGCGATGCAGCAACAGCAAGAGTCTTGCTTTTTTACCTGGCAACCAGATCTTCACATTTCATCTCCTGTTCATTACAATGAAGTCATATCTGTCCGCTGAACAGACACTTGTTAGGTATTTTTGAGCAGACGGTTGCTGTAGAATCAAGACACCCAGAAGAATAAACAAACAGTAAAACTTGTCTGCAGTAGTTCAGTAGTTGCCACGTCGTTCTCAACATCGTCTTCTTCTTCTGATTCTCAGAATAAAGACACATTTCAGTCCTGACCAATACTTAACTGTTTCACATCTGCAGATAATTAGATCTTGATCAGGACATAAATAACTTGATTTAAGCACCAAGTGTCAGATAGTTAACTCGTGACCTCAAGATGAGGTGCATTAAATAATTCTGAGTGACCGCAGTCGGACCTCCATCAAAGAATCCCTGAGATGATCCTAAAGCTTAAAGGAAAAACTGTCACAAAAATATCAAACTATGGCTTTAAAGTTTTAAGTTCGATTTTTTTTTACGTGATCAAACTTCTTTCAAAGTATTCTGATGGCATGTTTCGTAGAAAAATGAAAAAAAAAATCATGTTTAAAGTTGTCTGTGCTGCTTTGTTTCCTACCAAACTGTCCTTCCTGAACTGACAACCAGATGACGCCAAAGTAACAATAAAACATAAATCCTAAAAACACGGTAACGTAGCGCCCAGAAGCCTACAGTGGGTCTAAACCTGCCATGTCCACCTTCACTTTGACAAACAGTGTGTCGTCTTTCACAAACGCAGCGTTTTGAGGAGTTTCTAGCTTGTTGAGGGGAAGGAAGCAAGAAAATCCAACAGCGACATTGCTGGCGGACTCGGCGGCGGGTCGCTGGAAGCTTTTGGACGCCGGGTCGGGTCTGAAGCTGAGACTCCGGTGGTTAGCGGCACCGCTTTGATCCAGAACAGACAGGGACACGGTCTGTTTGAAAGGCCACGGCAGCAGAGCGTCGAAGTCTCCCGGCATCAGGACGACGTAAAGGGACAGGTGTGTCTCTCTTCCCTCCCCGTCCCCGTTCAGATAGACCCTGGAGGCCATTTTGTAGCCGCAGGTTCCGGTGTGGAACGGCACGCTGCTCAGGCAGGGCTGCAGACCGTTGACCTCGGCCTCCCTCCTGCTCCTGAAGTCCTCGATCTTCCAGATCAGCTTGCCGTCGTAGGACGTCACCTGGAGCTCCTGCAGGTGCTGCTCGTTTCTACAGAGCTGAGCGGCGTGGAGATCCAGGAGACCCGAGTGTTGCTTCAGATTCTCCTCCAAAGCTCCTGGAAGGAGAACGTAACGAGTAAGTTCTGACCCTCAAAGCATACTGGACTGTAAACTGCATCTGCAACAGGAACCATCTGATTCTGGGGTGAGCAGGGACATCAAATCCACCGTTTTCTCTGAACTGCACCTTTAAAAACATTCTGTGCAGGTTAATTTCAGGTTGTCTTACCCAGGTGTTCTCTGAGAGCCTCGGCCGCCGACACTTCCTGGATCATAGCATCCAGAGACTTCCTGAGCTCCTCCAGCTCCTCCAGACCAGGACCGAGTCCCCGAGACACCTGCTGGACGTCCAGCTGGACGGTGGACAGGACGTCCTCCTGCCTGCTCAGCGTCCTCTGACCAGACAGACAGACGACACGGTTTAACGGTGATGCTCGGACACTAACAGGATCCTCCAGTAAATCCTTCTTTGTCCTGATTTGCAAAAACTCCAGAACATTTATTTTGATTCAATCACACACACACACCGTCCTGCTGCCACAAATACTCACTAGAGCACCAAATGTGGATTAATCCACCGCTGAAAATAGTCCCCGACAGGATGTAAGAATCAAACTGTGTGTTAACCTGAGCTGCAGAGACGATGTGTTCGCGGCTGTTCTGTTGCAGCAGCGGCCTGATTTTCTTCTGCAGACTGGCGAGCAGTAAACTGTCCGTCTCCACCTCCGGCTGCATCAGCAGCGCCTCCTCCTGGAGAACCTCCACCTGACCGAGGAGACAAAAATGATATCTGTGTTGATCAAAGTTTGTTTCGTGGAATTACAATAATTGTTAAATTCACATATATGAAATAAGGAGTTATAAAGGATGATTGGATGATATTTCTTCCGAAATCTCATTGTGAGCATGACTTAAAACTGGATCAGACCATATAAAACATCATCATGTTATATTTTATATAATTTCTTCTCAACAAAGCCCATGTTTGGGTTATTTTCCATCAATATTCCAGATGTTTCAGACACGTGGTGAAATGACGAGCTCCTCTGTGAACCTCCACATCCTGTAATAACAGTAACAATGTAACATACTAATCAACGCCAGGTACAGGTTTGTTTGTTGGCCGTACCTG
This sequence comes from Anarhichas minor, assembly GCF_050575085.1. Taxonomy (NCBI): domain Eukaryota; kingdom Metazoa; phylum Chordata; class Actinopteri; order Perciformes; family Anarhichadidae; genus Anarhichas; species Anarhichas minor. Next base: position 14,015,424 of record NW_027466460.1, on the reverse strand, counting down.
TTGCTCCAGGTGGGTGTTGCTCCTCAGGACCAGCAGCATGTGATGATTGACAGCGGCGTCCTCGTGCAGCTTCACTCTCCCTCTCTTATCCTGCAGGACACAACAGGGTTGTCGTCAGGCGGCTCTGTCTCGTGTCACACTGTGGCGGGTGTTTCGCTGCGTCGTCGGGTGAAACTCACCTGCACGGAGCAGCCGAACTTCTTGTAAGAACAGTCGACGTGAAGCTCGGGACACGACTCTCTGTGTTCTGTCAGCTGGAAGACGACAGGGAGACGCTCACACAGATGTTAACGTGTTCATTTTACGAGAGGGCGTTGTGGAAAACTTGATTCTGATTGTTTAGTGGCGTCTTTCTAATGTCTTTATATGTGAATCACTGCCAACAGTAATGTGTTTGTGACAAACCTGCTGATTGTATTTTATATTACAGTTTATATTACAGTGGAGTTTTGACCGCTTCATCCTCGACTGAATTCCACATCTCTGTCTTTAATCCCTGACTGTACCTGAGTAGTCAGCTGTGAGAAAGACGTGTGTGAGATGTGTTTATACAAAGCCAACCGCTAAGCTAATTAGTTATATTGATGTTCAGAGAGATCGGCCGAGAGGTCTTGAGTATATCTACAGGTTTAAGATGTGTATGAGCTCACCTTGTGTCTGGGAACCTTCAGGGAGCAGCTGTTGGGACAGTCCACCTCCACATCCGGACAGGAGCTCTGCACATGATCCTACAGAACAACGAGTCGCCACAATCAGCATCCGCAATATATATATATTTCATTATATATTTATATTTCATTTACAACGGTGCCACACCGCCCGGACATGACTTCACCTGGATGAAGCTGAGTCTCTGCGGTTGCTGGCAGTGCGGGCAGGGCTCCATGCGGTGAGGACAGGCGTCGGCCAGGTGTTCCTGCAGGTATCTCCTCTGTAGCGCCGCCCTGCAGCCCGGATTGCAGCACTGCAGCTGCTCATACTGACACGACCTCAGGTGCTCCTGCAGAGGACGAAGTGACGGAAGATTTTAAAAGAAGCGTCGCAGAGCTTCATGAGACTAGAGGTGTGATTTCATATGTGTTGATCAGGTGGATTGCTGGATTTAGATTTATACATCGATGAGGATATTAGATGCGGTAGTAAATTCCTCTCGCGTTGAAGGTTCCTTGCAGTAGAAAATACATCTGGTTGTACTCCCTCGTGTCAATTCTGGTTGCAGAAACAAAAGATGGCGACGACCAAATTGCCAAACTCAAGGCTTCGAAACTCAAAACCGTAGTCCACAAACCAATGGGTGACGTCACAGTGACTACATCCACTTCTTATATACAGTCCGTGATGATGATCAGTTAAACTTGAGTTAGACTGAACTCTTTGTGTATAAATTCTACCTGCAGGTGGCGTAACGTGATCACAGAGGTGCATGCTGGGGAGTTGGTGCAGTACACTTCTAAGCCGGAGATTTCTCGTTTGCAGCAGTTGTCCTGGAAAACCTGCAGGTAGAAAACTGTTGATTAGTATTGCACACATTGAAATGTTGACCTAATGATGGTGCTAGGTCAAAAGTCACCGGATCTTACAGGATTGTAAAGTTATAACTGGAAATAAGCTTGCTGACAAGTTCAACATATCAACTTAAAACGTGATGATGTCACAAGTTCACTACCTGTGACTAAAATACTTAATAATGAGGTGAACTGTTTGAATGTGTGACTGTGCAGCTGACCTCGGTTGGTGTGATCGCAGCTCCGTCCACCGGACAAACTGGACCGGATGGTGGTGAACTCTCCCTGAAACACAAAGCAGGCTGGTGTTCAGACCGAGACACCGCAGAGTCGGAGAGAAAGCATTCAGAGCGATCTGTCGGACTCTAAACACATCTACGAGTACCGGGAACGCTGAACGTACAGGACGCACCCGACAGGTACAACCAGGGATGAAACTGACAATTATTTTCTCATTGAATCAATTAGTTGTTTGATCTCTAAAATGTCAGAAAATGTTGAACTATATGGATAAGTGTTTCTCAAAGCCCACGGTGACATCCTCAAATGTCTTGTATATTATACAGCCTTCCTGTATAGGGGCTATATAATCACAATATCCTGATTAAGGGAGATAAATGTTCAATCACAGATCCGTTGGAGATTTAAATTTTAAATTGGTGTCATAATTCAGCTTAATGTGAACCGTAATGTTGTTATGGCACACTGCAAGAAAATAAAACATGTAGCCAAATAGAGCAGACTGAAACTTAAATTATAGGCGATAATTGAACATGGTTAATGCAGAAAGTTTGTCTCATGTGATTGTTATTGGCTCACAGCAGTCCTTGGAGGCAGAGGAAGCAATAGATGTGTCCACAGGAGTTCTGCTGAGGGTTGAGCACGACTCCACTGCAGATGGGACAAACAAACTCCTCCCTCAGCGTCAACACAAACTTCAGCGAGTGCTGGATGGAGGACAGCTCCGACTCCCAGGAGCTCATCCTGGACTCCCCGGACCCCAGCCTCGACTCCTCGGACCTCCTCGCGACGTCCTCAGACGGCAGGCTGGACTCCTCGTAACCTCCCAGCTTTGGGTCTGGTGTCGCCATGAGTCTGCAGGAGGCTGAACAGATCACACAGGTGATGTTAAGGACTCCATGATACATTTTTACGTTAGATGTTTTTTTTTAATGTTTTAAATCCACCTCTCATTACTGAGCTGTTCCCACGACAAGTGGATGAATCTGGACTGATGGCTAAAAGTAATTGCAGCTCCGCTGCAGACTGTAGGGAAATCAGATCATTTAAATCTGAATTAACGGCAGTTAAACCTAAAGGATGGCTGGAGGTATGTCGTGATGTCCTCAACTCGAACAAAAACACACAGTGGTTTGTTGTGTTTACTTTGCATATGTTTGGGTTTCAGTGAGTTTCACAAAATCCGAAAAGGAAGTCGAGACTGAGAGGCAGAATTAAAAAGGCAGTGTTTAAACTAATACCACATCATGTTAAAGCTAACTTAAAGGGGCAGTTCCAAAATCCATATTTTTCCTCCTACCCGTAGTGCTATTTTTTTAATCTGTATTCTCACAGCAAAAACATTTAGATTGAAAGATAGCACTACAGGTAAGAGGAAAAATATGTATTCAGATTTTTGGGTTGAACTGTTACTTTAAGTTGGCTTTAAAATGAACATTTAAGGTCAAAGAACGTTTGGGGTGAACTGTTCCTTTAAGAGCAAAGAACGTTTGGGGTGAACTGTCCCTTTAAGGTCAAAGCACGTTTGGGGTGAACTGTCCCTTTAGTGACACAAACTTTCTTACTATTACTTTAGATCTCTTCTTTGCATGCTTTGAATATTCAAACTTGCAGCAGAGAGCTCTCTGAGGGTTTAGTCGTCCTGCATTTCGATCTGCAGGCACTACTAAAAAATAATATTATCACAAATCTTCTGCATGTTTTAGGGTCAAATAAATTTACATATAGGCTAAAATCCTGATATAAAAATGTATTAGAATGAACCATGCATCACAGATAAAGCATTTATTGCTCTTTGTAAAGATGGAAATTACGTTTTTTTTGTTATCATAAAGTTATTTTCATATCGAGAAAAATTAAAGTAAGAGTTGATCACACAGCTGTTCATATCTATATTTTTATTGGACCGATGTGGAAATATTCTCAGACTTCACGTGTCCACTACCATGTGTGGAACAAAGTCAAATCATTTACTAACGTAGAAGTAGAATTACGTTTAAAAAGAAGTCCTGCATTAAAAACATTATTCCAGCAGAAGCATCTAAGTGCAAAAGAAGAAAAAAAAAACATGCTAAACAAAAGTAAAAGTAGTTGATTCATCAGCATGACTCCTGTCAATGCCTTCACACGTGCTGATGACACACACGCGCGCGCGGTAAGTTATTTCCTTGTAATAACAATGACCATCATCCTCATAATCATCATCATCAGAGCGATATAAATGAATAGATGCAATAAAACATCATGGAAGTGAGAGTTTCAGTGTGTTTGAATGAGTTCATGCTGCATGGGGAATCCCCGCAGCTGCTGCTGCTAAAGCCGCTCGCCTCGTTTAAATTAAGCTTTAAACTGACCTTAGAACTGTTTTACTGCTGCCGAGTCACTAAAACAATAAAATGACGTTTCAAACATTTCGACTTTGACCCTCTGGTCCGCTTTAAACCCCCTGATGTTGATCACCGGAGCTGCTTTACTTTCACTTTCCGCAACATCAACCGTCCGCACTGAAGTCAGGTTTGGTGCATTTTCTTCTTACCTCAGCCTGAGAAATCCTACCGAAGTCCCTGAAGGCGCCTCCACACTGCAGTCTGTCGGTCACAGCGGATCGATATTACTGATTAGAATCGATTACCTGCGATCCGAATACAGCAGCGGCAGCGGAAGAGGAAACTATAACAGCAGGAAGTGAGTTAGCATCAACAACCTGCTGTTATTACTACTGAGTGAACACAATTACTCAAGAACGTGTTGTAAAATATCTATATAAAATACTCTATTAAATATTTATAAAACATGCATTGTTACAGGTAAGAGTACTGCATTCAACATGTTACTGAAGTAAAAGTACAAAAGTAAAAGTGCATTTTTCAGAATGGCCCATTTATGACTAATATATCCTAGGCTACTGTATATATTATTGATTTATGCATTGTTGATGCATTCATGTGTTCATCACGTTAATGTTTCAGCTTGTGAAGCTGAAACTCATTTGAATTACTTTGTTATACTGCTTGGTAGTTTAAAAATGCATCATAATTTATCAGTTGATTTATATTTTTTTATCAATATTCTGCATCTGCAAAGCTTTAAAATCACTATAGTGCAGTAAACAAGTATATTTTCCTCTGAGATGTAGTGAGGTAGAAGTATAAAGCAGCCGGAAATGGAAGTAAAGTACAATATCTGTTGGTAGAGTACTTGGATAAATGTACTTAGTTACTTTCTACCACTGCACTCAGTGTCCACTTTATTAGGTACACCTCTACAATCTAACACAATACAGCTGTTCTGACATAAAGTTAGATAGATGTACAGCGAGCCGGTCATTATTGCGAAATGAACATCGTCCCTTACTTCTGACCCCCTTTAACCTTGATATGTAACCTCAGTTATAAACATATTTAATTTACACATTACTGACAATGTCAACAACAACGGAACACTATAAAAACAGGCTGTTTGAGATGTGTTTTTGGTTTCTTATTGAGACAAACGGTGTGTACAGATGTGAAGAATACAAACAGTCAGATGGTACAAATGTAGTTTTTAATGAGACGTCTCAGCAGCTACATGTTGAACAGCAATATTTTACAAGTTGTACTGAAACTCGACGTACGACTCGATGACTCCAGTTACATTTAACGCCGTGATGCATGTTTGTCCAAAAAGCATTAAGAGCACTTTCACAATGATTTTATTTTTTTTCACACCAAGTCCAAACTGATAGCAACAGGAAGAAGAATAAATAACACAAAAAAAAGACAGACAACACATCCGAAGCTCACATTCCAGATGAAGCTAACATTTAGGGCGTTTCAAAATGAATCTTCAACACAACAGCTACTCTGAGAAAGTTAAATCCAACAACAGGACAATTAGAAGAACAGCGAGGACCAGTTCTCATTTGGCTCTCGGAGATTATTTCTACACTGAAGTGTTTTTTTTTTTAAGTGTTTTCAAAAAAGCTTCATATCAAACATTTGTCACAGAGTTAAGTTAATGAGTTACTGACAGCTGATTGGATGGACAGCAGGTTACAAATTATTCAAATAGATACCAAACTGTACACGTAGATGTCTAATGCTACTGTTCACAACACTGAGGCTTTTGGTTCAACCTCCATCTGTTACACAAACATGACTGTCAGAGAGGTTTTTTTTACCACCGCTTAAGCGCTGGGTGACAACAAATCATAAAAACTGCGATCATATTTTGTCTCAGTGGCACATCATTTAAGGACAGGTCTGGTGATATATTTCTCTTTATGTTCAGCCTCAAACCAACAATAAATGTACTATAGACTAACTTAATTTATGTGTGTATTAAAGCCTGATATATCTTCTTCCTTTGTGCCATGAAGCTCCATTATAACACAGTTACACTGGGAAAAAAACTACAGTGACCTGCTGTTTTAGGGTAATTACTGAGACTTTTTTAAAGATTTACTTCTTCAGTAGGAACCAATGAATGTGCCTGGAGCTGAGAGCCACATACAGTAAGTCAGTCAGTATAGAGAGCGACTGACACAATGTTGGTTTGAGTGTAAACATGAGACTTGTTGACGACAAGAAAAATATGCCAGACTGACCTTTTAATATCAGCCTCAAGTGTTTCCTTATTTGTATTTAGGCCGAAAGGTCGTATGCAGTAAAGATCGTAAAGCCCTTTGGAAAATGTGTGAGCGCGTTAGTGACCCCTAGTGGTCATTACAGCCACAACAGGAACAGACAACATTGAGTTTCATCATCGGTGGAGCTGAAAATGTAAAGTTAGTTGTAAAAGATCATGGGTTCATTAAAATCCAAAATGGTTCATCTTCTGGGGAGCCAGTATTTTTTGGAATAATTTGTTCGGACCAATCGACAAGAGAGGGTTGAGAGTCAGCAGAGACTCAGTACAGTTTACATGTGGATAACTCTGGAAGGTGGAGGATTAAGACAACTCATAAAAGATGATAATGAAATCAATACAAATGTTGACTTTCTTAATGTAAGAAGATACACTGATTCAAGTTGAATTTAAAACCCAATTCAAAGTTATATTAGACTCTATTACTTTATTTCAATTAGATTCATTTAGCTGTAGAAAATACTGCAACATCCAGCTTTTAGTATCTACTAGGCTGCTGATGAGAACTGATAAATCACTGTGAAATGTACAGGTACCGCTGTCGTGTGCCATTTCTGTTTGCGGTTTATGCAGTTATGTCCAAGTAGAGGCATAATGATAAAAGAAAAAGCAGGGACCTAGGATTGAACCCTGTGGGACGCCACATGTCTAGTGAATGAAAAGGCTCTGCTTTAACAATCTGCACACTTTCTGTGACAGATTTATAAAGACTGAAAGACTTGGTAGCCAAAGCTCTTTTGCAAAACAAAGATTTGAAAACCAGGTGTCCATAGACCAGCAGGATTGCTGCATGTAAATCCTGTGGGAAAGACAAATGTCAACTCCTAAAATACTGCTGACCAAATAAACACTTTGGATTGTGTTCCTTGTCACCTTTATGTTCTTGTGTGGTAAGAGTAGAAAAAGTGATCGGAGGCCATGAAACTCGCTTTCCTTGTTCTGAAGAATTAAGTCACTCAGATTTTCCCACAGGACCTGAACGCAGCAGCTTCAGATTGAACATTTTCTTTCTTGTGTCTCTTCCGCAGAAACTCCGTCTGATGTTCGTCAGTGGAGGGAGGAAGATGAGGCCTCTGATTGGTGGACGGCCATGCCGGGGGGCTGCTGGGCGGAGCTTGGACCTGACCCCCCGGGGTTGCCGCCGAGGGTCATGGGAACGGGAGGGCGTGGGTTGAGGCGGGGGGGCATGGGGTTGGAGGGGCGAATGAGTGGCGGGGGCTGCTGCAGGGTGGGGCGGGGCTGCAGGAAACGGGCCTGCTGTTGGAGGGGCGGAGGCTGGCGGTGTAGGGAGGGCGTGGCCGGGAGGGAGGGCCGCAGGAGGGGAGGGGGCTGGTGGAGGGAGGAGGAGGAGGAGGAGGAGGAGGAGGTGCTGGACGTCACTGGAACCTGAGCCGAAGAGGAAGAGGAGGCAGCAGGAGACGCACCTGAGGAGGTCACCTGACCCTGCAGTAAGGAGAAGAGGGGGGCAATAAGTACCTCACTACAAGTCTGCATTATTCACATTCACAAGTCCTCTAGTAATTAATAATAATTCCACTACAGATGCTTTTATTGGTTAAAATAATAAACGTCGCTGATGGTATGTCACTTCAGCTGTCACTACCAAAAAGCAATAAACAAACATGGAAATAGTGAAATAGATATATTGAATTAAGTCATTTAAACATTCAGATTGAAGTGAATTATCTATCTGCAGCAAGTTTCATTTCTTTTTCTAAATGTGTGCCCTGGATGTAAGGAAATCAATCTAAAAACTGATGGATGGAAAATGATCAAGGAATGTGAAGCATGCAGGTAATGTGGCATATGCACCAGAACACAACATGGGATATAAAACATCTAAAACCTGAATAACCTGAATACTGTATACTGTCAAATGTCTCACCTCTTCGTCCTCTTCGTCAGTGCTCTTCCCTGACGGTGTGGTGGAGCTCGTCTTCCCCTCCTCTCCAGAGGTCACGCTGTCTCCGTTGGGAGCTCGCGTTCCCCGCTCGGCCTCCCACTCCTGCAGCACCTCGTCCAGGTTGAACCGCCGCCGGTAGTTCACAAAGAAGTTCTTCACCTGGCCCACCGTCTTATTACCGATGACGTCGGCGATGGCCTGGAAGTCTTTCCCGTATTTCCTCACGCCTGAAGAACATCACAGAGGGTTCGTAATGATGTAATCAAGTCTTAAACTGCCACCAAAAAAATACAGTAGAAGAAGAAAAATAGGCTATTGAGAGGGAGATTTTATCTGGTGCAAATGTATTGACTTGGTGTTTGAGACGATGAGGACTGAGGGAAGTCATCAATAAGTCCAATATTCCTCTTTTAGCTCCGGTTTTGGTCTCCACCATCTCCTGAGGGAAATATCCGTCTCTTTAGCTGCTAAGTGCTCCGCTATGTTCACCGGCTAGCCTCTAACTATGTCTGTCTGCTGCTGAGCAGGTAGGAGGTGTGACACAAAACCCAAAACTAGGAGCTAAAAGAGGCTAAAAAAGCTACGTAGAGTTCTGCTAATTCTCTGTGTTTTGAACTACGAACTACTCCGCTCACATATGTGTATTCATCTGATCCACTGGCTGCTAACATAAAAATATTGATAACTGCAGATTTAAAGACACAGTGAAGATAATCCCCGGTTTGTTAACGGCACATTACTGAAGATAAAGACGCTGAAACTGCTTTTTCACTGTGACTTTAAAATAGAAAACAGTGCTCATCGTGTATTTGTTGGATTTCAGCTCCTTTTCTAACCTGTTACTTGGTCACCTGTGAAGAAGCTCACCTTGAACAGCCAGGAGCTGCTCGTCTGAGGTCCAGCGGGCGTTCACCTTCTGGTTACACTGAAACAACAATGACTGGCGGTTAACTACTGACACCAGAACCAGAACCAGAAGATGTGGGAGTCATGCTGTCCTCTGGTGGTGATTCATCAAACCTCAATGCAAAAAGAATGGAATGTTTCCACACAGGGCAGAGAAGCAATTACCATAAGAGTCAAAGAACTAACAAACCACTGTCCGATATTTAATAAAGAATATTATTATTAGAGAATATTGATGCATTCAAAATTGCACTTAAGTAAAAGTACAAAAGTATGTTCTAAGTATCGAAAGTAAAAGTATTTGTTTGTCAGTGTTATATCATCATATTACGGGACCATTATTATTGATGCATTAACACATAAACAGCACTTCAATGATACAGCTGGTTGAGGTGGAGCCCATTTAAAAAGCTTTACAGATACTTTTGGTAGTTAAATAAATAACAAAACATCATATTTATAAACTGATCAAATGTTTTGTTTGTAAAATCTTCATCTGAAACGTAACTTTAAGGTTTCAAATAAACGTAGTGGAATATAAAGTAGAATATGTGCCTCTGAGATGAAGTGGAGTAGAAGAATAAAGTAACATAAAATGGAAAACACTCGATCTACCAGCACATATGTGATTAACTGTGATAGTAATTTGGATGTAGTTGCTCTATTAGACATGCTTTGTGAGGTGGTATAAAAGGTGAGCCTCTTTGCATCAGTGGTGTACCTCAGCCAGTCTGAACTCTCCAATCCCAGAATCCAACATGTGCTTCAGTCCGCTGTTCATCTGCTTGGCGTTCTGCACCTGAAGAACGAGACTCAGCTTAGCTTCAACAAAACTCACGAGTGTGACTTTCACCGCTTCTCTGCTTTAAATGTTGAGCTGTAAATGTCCTTCAATCTCTGAGAGACAGTGGACTGACAGCTGCAGGTAGCACCAGCAGGGGGCAGAGCAGAGCAGGGACAGGCACTGCACAGGACGACTCAGGGACACACCTGGGGGGGTCTTTCACCTGTGCTCAAACAGATCGTGCTACCAAGTCCACCGCTACGTTTTATCGAAAGAATGAGCGACACAAATGTTTCCTGTGATGATCTCTGTGGTGAGTTACTCTCTCTGTCAATAATGTCACAACCGTCTTTACACCAATTTCACTAAATGTATTAAACAGCAACGTGCTAATGTTAGCAAGCTAATGACAGGCTTATCTAATGTGATGGTTTACAGCTGTTCTATCATTTGTGTTTACTGAAGACATCTAGTTTATTCAAGATATTAAACTCTTTTCACAAGGTCCTGTTCGTGTTCCAGAGCTTTTGATTGTTTCACACTGTCTTCATCAGCAGATTGTAGATGCTCACATTTCCATTTTATTTTTTTAAATCTCAATTTTTAAACCAAGATGGAACGAAAAGATAACTATGAAAAATAAAACGCTTAAGAATCTCAGGACGTCTGTAAACTGCATCCGATAAATGGAAAACTTCAGAACAGCTACTAAGCGGAGCTTGTTTTGTCAAGTCAACTATCAACTTTAAATATCAACAAACAAACATAAGTTACGAATGTAACTTTGGTTCTGTGTCGATGAATGAAACAGAACTGTTGATAGAAGAACATCCGTTGTTTTAACTCATTTCTAAGCGGATTTAAGGACATTTATTACTGACGGTCATCAATGATGAATTCAGAAAGTCTCGCTCACACTGAATCTAAGCTGGTTATAAATATTAATTTCTTTCTCATTCTGCATCAGTTTTCTCAGATCACTGGTCTGGAGCAGGAGGACTGCTGCAGCGTCTCCTACCTGTCTCTTGAGGGACACCAGCTCCATGTCCAGCTGACGGAGGAGGGTGTTGGCGGCGGAGGAGCTGCAGGACACGGCCACCACGTCCTCCTGGGTCAGGTACATGCCTTTGGGGGGGCGGCAGCGGGAGCGCTGGTGGTGTCGGTGCTGCAGGGTGTGGTGCTCCCGCCGACCCAAAGCCACCTTCGAGCCCGGCACCACCGGCTCCACCTGGGTCTGCAGGAACGAAACGCAGAGCTGCTTACTGACCAACTGAAACCAACAAATAAGTCAAACATGTAACTGAATGCATCAATAAGTGAGATTGTTGGTTGAATCAATAAAATGTAGAGTGAACGACATCTAATCAGGAGTTTATTTTCCTTTTATCATCAAGCAGTTCATAGAATAAATAATAAAATATTTTAGTCTATTTATGAAACTTGCTCGTTTTATTTCAAACTTTTTTTATTATTTTCTACATGTACTTGTGCATATATAATGAGATGGGCGTGGCTAAAGTATAAAGTTTGATGATTCTTTTTAACTCCATTTGAAATATTGAACTAACAGTATTATTTATTGATGTCAGTATTATTTTTGTACTCGTCTTTAACTACATTTTGTCAGTTTCGGGGTTCAATAGATGAAAAACAAAAAATAAATGGCTAAATTTCTAAATAATTTAACGTGTAAACCGTTATCAAACAATAACCGGCTCCGGCTTCTCAGATGTTTGGATTTATTTGTAGTGTCTTATAAAATACACTCGGTGTCCAGTTGGAGTGGACAAAGTAATAGAAACACCTTTACGATCCCGATTGTCTAGATTAAATAGCTAATTGAAAGAAGAAAAAAAAGACAGATTCATGTTAGTAAAAAATTAGATAAATAAATGTTGCAGACCTGCCAAGGGACAGAATTTGAGAAGTGTCTTTGTTTATTAATCTTTTCTACGAATGGAATATTTTAGGGTCTAATTCAAAAACATTTGAAAAGAAATGTATAAAAGCCCCATCTGAGATCACAGAGGTTTTAACAGGGACTTCCTTTAGTGAGTCATCAGGTGTGTTGTCGTACCTCTTTCTTGGTTTCCTTGTTGGGGTCGTAGTCGCTGTCGTTGGCTTCGATGGGAGGGGCCTCCTCCATCTCCTCATCACTACGGCAACAACAACAAGAAGCCAAAATTCAGTCGGTAGACGTCACTTTAACAACAACAACACAGCCGGCCAAGATCCCGAACAGACACATTAGACACCACAGAAGAAGAACGTAAACACGAGATATGACGACTCTGGTCTGAATCAAAAAATCGTTTTTTTGTCAATAACACAAAATTACGTATATTTGCGAGTACTTAATATACAAATGGTCATCTTGAGGGTGAAGTATTTCTTTAATTGTTACGATGGCGTTTCTTTACTTCATAAACTGAGAGTTTGGGAGTGACCTGTCGTCCTGGTTGCTCCTGTTGGCCAGTTTACGAGCCTGCCGGTCCATCAGGCTGGTTCTGGAGCGAGTCTTCTTCCAGGAGTAGTAGTACTTTACCAGACTGGAGATGGATTTGTCCGGTAACTGAAGGAAACATGATCAAAAATTCAGCATTTACTGCTCATCAAGTCTTTTTCGCGTAAAAACCATAATCTGAAAAGTAATCGGCAGCTACAGTATAAAGAAGTAGAGAATGGTAGTAAATGGACTTGGTTACTTTGTGACTATATTACGGTAATAGTACAGTAAATCAGACACACGGTACAGACGGGGGGGGGGGGGGTTTACCATCTGCTGGATGCGGTGGAAGCTCTTGCCATGGAAGCTGAAGGCCTGTTCAAACAGCACCTTGTCCTCCACCGTCCACTCGTCTGGAAACGGGGTGAAGTTCGGCAGGTCGGCCAGAGACTTCTCTATGTTGTGTTTGTGCCAGAACAGCATGCCGAGTGCCTGCAGACACACACACAGGAGTGTGAGGGACACATCCGATTAAAAAAAAATATATATATATTTTACATGTTGTATATAAATGGTCACAGAATTTATAATGCAAACAAAATAAAACATGTATATCAGCATGTGATTTTCTACATTTCAATATGATTTATTGTATTTAATGTGGTTTGAGTTGTCCACTTAATGCCAGCCGTCAAACGGCTTCATCGGCACCACAAACTGATGTTTTCCAGAGTCGTAATAGTGCAGAGTTGTGCAGATCGTCATCTCCAGTGTTGCTGGATTGATTTGACTTCATGAGCTGTTTGGATCTCTATTAAGTCAAAATAGGCTTTTTTTTCTTTTAAAGTTATCCATCGTTGTATTTTTCTGAAACCCTGACATGATGAAACTGGAAACATTTAGAGATGAATTACTATCAGTCTGAAGTCAGACTGACGCGCACATTATTTTATTTCTTTACTTTACAGTTTGGAGAAACTTTCAGGATGTTTAGGGAGAATAAAAACCAAACCTCTGAGTGAGACAGACGTTATTTTATGGTCAGCACGTCATCCGACAAAATCAATGTAAGTACAGCTTCATGACAACAGCTGTTCTGTGTGATCGGCTGTACGGACATTTAGAAAGTTTCTAACTTCATTGTCACACAGTCGACCCTCACTGAGCAGCTCACATCATCGCTTTGCAAAAGTTTTCCATTTTCTTTTGTGATATTTAAACACATTTCGGAGGCCGTTTTGGAAAAGTTCCGTCGTCTGGACGTGGGAAACCGATATTTTAGTGGATGGGGGGCTGAAACGTAACTCACCTGCTCCACGTTGTATCCATGTTTCTCTTTGGCCAAAGCGATGTATTCATCAACTGTGGGGGAAAACACACACAGTTGCATCAGTCTGATGGAGGACTGCAGCAATGTGTGTGTTCTGTGTTCAGTGTGTGTTCTGTGTTCAGTGTGTGTTCTGTGTTACGTATGTGTGTGTGTGTGTGTGTGTGTGTGTGTATGTGTGAGGATGACAGGAAGTTGACTTACGTTTGGAGTCGACGATGGTGTGATACGGAGACCAAACCAGCATCCCGCCGCTGTCTTTATCCGTGTACTTAGTAGAGCCTGAACAAACACAAAGAACATCACACCCATCTTTGAGAAAAGAAGTACGTACTGTACTGTAAATGATACAGTCAAAAATACTGATTGTGCCTTTTAACAAATATATTATTTCAAAACTAATTTTAAAAAGCATTAACAGGATTATGTTGACACTGTAAAATATCCCAAACGTGGGTCACAATAATTTTATACACATTAAAAGCTATTTTTAAATTAAAAAACAACAAATGTTGGATGATGTTTTATTTAATGCTCAAATATTGATGTTGGTATATCCTTTAAAAATGTTATTACTTTTTTTGTGTAATCAAACTTACATAAAAACTTAAAAAAGAAAGAAATAATAAACAGAAAATTATATATATATATATATATATATATATATATATATATATTAAATGGGACACAGTGTAGAAAATTAAATATAGGACTTTATTACCTTGCTTGTTGAAAAGTAGTTACTGTTAAATTATTATTATTATTTGATTATCATTATTTTGCCCGCAGCAACGAATATATTACATTATTTAATATAAGTGGAGGGAAAATAAATAAGAAGAATGTAAACAAACCAACTCCATCAAGCTTCATTAATTAGAAATTCCTGAATGTCACAAGTTGTCAGTGAGAAGATGAGGTAGCCTCGGTTCATGTTTCGCTCTCCGGTCAATAACAATTCATCAACACGGAGAACATAAACTAACACCAAGTGTCAGTGACTGTCACGGTGTGAACGCACCGACGCGTCTACACGAAGCTGTGTACGCGCGCGCGCGCGCGTGCGCGCGTGTGTGTGTACGTGTGTGTGTGTGTGTGTGTAGTGAACAGTCTGTTACTGAAGGCTACATGTACCGAGGCTACCCCCGTCCGTCACTCCAGATAGAAACCAGTAAAAACTCACCGGGCTCGAACTCTGGAATGTTGGCCTGATAATCGGCTCCAACCCGCATTCCCACATCTGGGAAAAACATCAGCATGAAAAACAAGAGAAGTTTGATTAAAAAAAAAAATAAAAATACGAAAATGTTCCCGTTCAAAACGCGCACATACGAGAGAGCGACAAGAGGCTGTTCGAGGCTATACTCACCGTGTTCGTCGTCGCTGCCGCTTTCGTCAGAGAAATGCCCGTTGGAAGCGTTGGACGGACTCTTCGTGCCGTTTGATCGACCTTTCCCTAAATACTCCGAGCCTTTATCCATCATTCCCGGCATCTTAAAGCTCAAATTCGCCGTTTTTAGCCGCGGTGTCGGGATATAAAATGTCACCAGGAGCTGGAGGTTTTTTATCTTTCCGCTGCTGTTCGCTCAGTCGCCGCCGCTCCGTCCGTGTCGCTGTCGCGCTCTTCTCTTCGTTCCCACCGCTTTATTTACAATCGCTTCGGGCTGTAGGACCTCGTAGATAACAACAGCAGAGTCTCCTCTAAATATATCAAAGTGTTAATATGTAAAATCAGCTGCGAGGGAGATTTTTTCCGCCCAGTTAAAGCGATTACTTAATGGGGTCTAACCACCACAGCGGAAGGATTTTTACGCACCCTCTGGCGGCAGTGCGACTCCTTCTACTGCGGCTTCTGTGAGAGCAGATCCCTCCGCCGACACAAACTGACAGAAAATGAAAATAAATACAAAATCCAATCAAAACAGAGATTAAACAGCAACACAACTTATACTAAGATAAATAAAAGCAAAAGCGAGTCTGACTTATCTGGAATAAATAATATAACATATAAATCAAACCGTAAACATCATAATTTCAAATAAATACAAGTCACAGGTTATTCACAAAGTAAATATAATGACATCTTTACACAATGTGAAGTAAACTGATTACATGTTGATGATAATTCAGCGTGTTGTTTTTGTTTTCTCTCCTCGTTTAGCAGTCGGTGTTTTTGTACCGACTCTTAATGACCAGCAGGGGGAGACAGCGCTCAACAATATCACACCAGTCAACACCTCACTCCTGAAAGAGACGACACAGTTATTACTGTCGGGACATTATTTAACTCTCTGATCAATTATTTCAGTTTCATTCATTTTGATTCACTTCTGATCAATTATATACACAGCAATAACTGGTGAAATGCATGTTACTAAAGCAGTGCAGACAGTTGTAATCTGTGCATATTTACAGTTTATTTAATAAAGGTTTTTCTTAGTTTTTTTTAAAAAGCACAAGACATAATTATGAGTCAAAAGGCACATTTTAAAAATAATTCTCATTTATTTATTGTATTTTATAGAGTATACAGGAGTTAAAAGACCAGTTCACCACCGGGAACTCCTCAGTGGAGTGATTCAAATTCAGGCTTTGAAAAACTCAAAAATATCGTTCTGCATCCTTTATTTAGGACACGCCCCTTTAAGAGGGGTCATCTGGTTTTCAAGGGGTCCTACACATTATATAAACAATCAAAGCAACAATAGTGACAACACACAAAAACAACAAACAGTTAAACAGACAAAACACAATAGCTTTAAAATAAAGTTGGTAGTAAAAATAGTGTCCATAAAGTTTCTTTTAAATCTTCAGTAGAAATAGTTCCTATGTCGACATCATTTATTGATTCTGAATACTGATGCGTTCAAGGTCCCGTCAGGCCCAGTGGACACCTCATAACTACACACAACAGATTATATTTTAACCAGAATCTAACTAGTACTCTTGTTTATTTTAGTTTTAGTTTGCCTCCAGTTGAATATGTGGGAGTTTTAATTTGAATAAATACAAATGCACTGAGGACTACGCACGATTTAAACACAAGGATCCGCCTTCAGGCCCTCTTCATGGTGCAATTAGCTTTTAATCATATCATTACAAACATCCACACCAGGGGCCCCTCGGGGGCCCTTCACTCTGGTTCAAGTTCCCTCTCTTCCTTAAAAATAAACTTGGTTTTGGTTGTTGTTTTGATCAATCTGATGAGTCTATGTCAGGATATTTGACGTTGATGTGATAACATAGTATAGTGAGTTCATTGACTTTCAAAATGGCCGCTATAAATGTGAGTATTTTTCACATCAGTCCAGTGTAGGCGGGCGGCATCCTCCGGTTCTACCGAGTGTCTTTAAACCTGCATTATCTCTACTGACCAGCAGGGGGCGACTCCTCCTATGAGAGTCTATGAGAAAATGACTCTACTTCTCTCTTGATTTATTACCTCAGTAAACATTGTAAACATGAGTTTATGGTCTCAATCTCTAGTTTCAAGTCTTCTTCAATACAGCATGATGTTCATTTAGTAAATGATGGTCCATTTAGAGTCAAACGGACCATAAAGTAGAGTATGCTTTAGGGCGGGGCTTACTGTGATTGACAGGTCGCTGCGTCTCTACGTCAATCCTCCGCATTCCAAATATAATAACTTCCGTTCATCGGTTGCAAAAAAAACAACATGGCGACGGCCGTAATCCAAGATGGCGACGGCAAAATTGCAGAACTCGAGGCTTCGTAACGTCACTTATGACGACATGTAGACGTCCTCGTGAACGTCCAACCAGACATTCTAATACTGTCAACAGTTGTGATTCAAGGTTTAAAGTTTGACAACTCTTCTGGAATCCTGCAGCTAAACTTCTTCTTCACCAACATGCGAACACATAATGTTTTGATGACGTCGGCTGTTAAAGCGTCTGTTGACACAAGTCTTTATTTAATCAGTTGTTCCGCTGCAACTATAGGGATCAATATTCACATATGTGTTTAGAGATTTGGGTGAAGTGACCCTTTAATTACAACGACTTGAGTGATGTAAATGATGTTTACATGCTCGCTCTCTCTCTCTCTCTCTCTCTCTCTCTCTCTCTCTCTCTCTCTCTCTCTCCTTCTCTCTTTCTCTCTCACGCTGTCCTATGCTCTCTCGATCACAGCCAGCCTCACCGTGGCTCATCACGGAGCTCGTGCTGCAACCATCTGCCAATAACAAGCCTGCTGCGAGAGAGAGAAAGCGCGCGCGAGAGAGAGAGAGAGAGAGAGCGAGCAAGGCTCCTACTCCACAGCGCGCGGGGCTCGTGCAGCATCAGATATGTGAGCGGTGTGGAAGCAGCTCTTCCTCGCGCTGCAGGAGGATGGCGGGAGGACGGCGGGGTCTCGTGGCCCCCCAGAACACGTTCCTGGAGAACATCGTCCGCCGGTCCAACGGTAGGATCCGGTTCTGTCCGGTTTACACACCTGGATTCAAACGTTAATAGCCTGTCTGTTGTGTGGAATGTCTCGTGGTTCTGTTCGGTTGTGTCATCATCAGACAGCTCCTCTGTGATAGGCTCTTAGAATTTAAGAATACCTGCACGTGTCTGGTCATTACCTTTATTTATTTATTTACATTTTACATTTTCACATAAAGCCCAGTAGCACTGTATCATTTTTACAATTAATATTCATTAACCAATATTTACACCTATATTTTAAAACTAGCTAGTATGTTTTGATGTTTTTTAGCCTGAAGTTACGCACCTTGTCTACCTGCTCCATAGTTAACTAATGTTACATTTACATTAAAAAACTAACTACATATTTTTACGATGTTTCATACTCTAAAAGTAGCGTATTTACCTTAAATCCAAGCAGTAAATGTCCTTCTTATGTCAGGCTATACGCCTTGCATACGCTACATTTAACAATATAAAATGATTTAAACAATTAGCCTTGTCAACAGACAAAAAGATCATCTGTAATTATAAATAAAAATATTTGTCAAGCAAAGATACCTTTTGCTAATCGACAATGAAAGCAATCGCTATTTGTTGCCCTATTTTACTTTCACATATAAGAAGTGTATATAATACATGTAAAGATACTCGTACTCTCCTTCCATGACTATTTAAATAAATATTCTGTTGGCTCAGCAGTAAAAGGAAAATCTCCACTTTACTGTCCTTCTGTTGTCATTTAATAGGCTGATGAATACTGCTGACTATTACGTTTTAATATGACTTTAAAGTAAATGTGATGTTCATGCTGCTGAAAACAATAGTGAACACCAACTGTATACATATAAAATATTCTTCTTTTAAATAACCAATCAGGAACCATTAAACAGTATTTACATGCTTAAAGGTACAAACAAAAGAACTGAGAACCTGAACCATGGAAACGTAACGTTAAAGGGTCACTTCCCCTAAAATTGCACAAAAATTTAACAAAACACATTTTCTTACTTTCCTTTAGTGACATCTTTCCATGCAGGTTTTATTTGGCCAATACAATGACGGTGAATATAATTTAGTTTGGGCTGCTGTTCCTACTCGGGGTGAGAAAAACCTTAAAATTAGCTTTAAATTCATAGTAATCTGAGTTTTATTACTCTTATGGGACTAAAAACATAATCAACATGAGGCATGTGTGACTGATTATGGTCGTCACACGCATCAGTAGGAAACCTACACTGTAAAAAGTGAAGTGATCACACCTAGCAGAATCAGGGAGCCTGGCTAGCCTTTATTTTTGTGGGTTTTTTTGGCTCCTCGGCGTCGGTTTAGTTCAGCTCTGTTCTCACATGTTCATCTGTTTCTGCTCCTTTAACCACTTTTCTTTTCAACTTTTCAGTTTGGACATTATCACATAGACAGACAGGTACAGACCAGTGTTTCCACATGCTGTCGTGTACATGTATCCCTCCCTATCCACTCATGATTATACTATATATATACATATATATGTATATATATATATATATATATATATATATATATATATACACGTCACACACACACCAGCTCGCTAGAGTCTACTCACTGTATTTAAAAGACAACAGCAGCTATTTGACAATTTAGTTTCTTGAATCTCTAATTCTAAATCAGTTTCTCCAACTTTTCTGGCTTGTGACCAAATATTATGTCCTAAAATGTACACGCCGTGATCCCAGCAGTCAGCAGAACAACATTTCATGTGATCACAATAAATAGCGAGAGCACAACCGAACATGAAGTGGAATCAACTCCTCTCTGACGCTATAAGATTCAAGCTTATTGCAGAGATGTTGTAATGGACTTTAATAGATTATACAGATGAAGCTAATACTGTTATCTCAGCGTAACTGGTGAGAAAAAGGTTGCAAATCGTTAGCTTAGCATTCTGCTAACTGTGCATCACTGAAATGCTTCCCTGATATTGTAAGACACTCTTTATGATAAAGGTCCATCTTCGTTATTTTCGGTTGCCTTGCAGTGTAGGCAGCTGCTGTGAATGCTGGAAGAGCACATTTTTGTTTTTCCTGCAGGATAGTTACAGGCATCCAAACGATTACACGGCCTCAGTTTCTCTTTACTATCCACGCTCGGTGTCTCTCTCAGGCGTGAAATTGTCTGGACGTTGAGTCAGCGAGTAGGGGTCAGCCAATCTGTTCCCGTTGGTTAATGTTCATTTTCACAAGTAGAACACAGACGTATTCAGAGAAACGTATAGTTATTCAGCTATTGTTAAGAAACGTGCTAGCCAGCGTTAGCTAACGTGTACAGAGAGTTATTCCGCTCCACAACAATGCGTCATCATGTGTTAACGAGCACAAAAGAGGTTCAATACCTGCAGAACAAAGGACACTCCTATCAGCTGTGCTTGCTACTTGTTAGCATGCATGCTAATAGTAACATAGTAAACACCAGTATGTTATTAGCATTGTCACTGTGATCTTAGTGGCATGCTGGTGTTAGCATTTAGCTCAAAACAGACTTTTAATGTGTTTATATCCTGAAGACACACACACACACACACACAACGGAAGTATAGAGACATTTATCTCCGTCAAACACATTTGTCCTGTTAATCTCATGCAGTTAAATGAGCAGCAGCTCACGGCTGTTGGGCTAGCCTCAGTCAGGCTGCAGTGTAATTCGGTGTAACGATAAACTACGGCTGAACAAGCCATTAGCATAACATTCTGCCCAATTCATCCCAATTAATGAAACTAAAGGATGCAGTCAAGCCTTAAACTCAGGAGAGCTGCCAGTGGCCCCGCGATGCTGCGGTGTTCATCACACCACACAATAGGGAACAATTGTCCTCATGGTGGCGCTAGAGGGAAGGTGAGGACACGTTTTAATTAATGTGTTCATTTATCGCTTCACACACTTAAATCTCAGCTCCTCGTGGGGGTTTCGGGCTGACTGACATTTTTGTTTCGTCTTAAGGACACTCAATAAGTCACTATTATTGGTAATACACAGGATTATGTTGTAATAATTAAATATTTAATTATATTTGTCATTGTTGTCATACATCATCATGCAGTTCAGTGTGAGTGGCATCAGTTCGTTGTGTTCGCGTGTGTGTCTCTCATCCTGAAAACAAATCTCCATCCTGAACTTTGTGACATTAACTCCTCATGTATTTTGCATTGGAGCAGTCGTGTAGTTAAAGTCCTTTGGGTTTTTTTTTTTGGAGCACGTTACAGCCTGCAGGCTGCACAGCAGACATTATCTTCTCCTCTGCAGGGATTCAACTCAAGCCTTTGTTTAAAAAATGAACGAGAAAGTGTGAAATATTTACGAAGTCATTTCTAAAAGTGGAAGTCTCAGAGTGGAAACTGGGGAAAAACACTGATACACAGGAAACAGTTTAGGTCATCACATTCATAACAGCTGCTCCACACATACAGCATATATATCAGCTTCAGTTATATTATTAAAATAGTTTACATCCAATTCATTTGGCAGTAACTGTCATTGACAGTAGCTTTGGACAAAACGGCAGTGAAACGGGTAAAGAGAGCCGCACGCTCGTCTTCATAATTCTGTGAAATGTGAAAATACAGACACGAGACGCATGTCGATATGATTCAGTGCAACTTACACTTCCCGAAGATGTCATTATCTCCGATGTCCGTCCAGAATAATTGTCCATAAATCCAATTAGACACTGCACAACTTCACCTTGTTCTCAGTATAAAAGTAATCCAGTAATAACTGCAGCTGTGGTGATAACAGAGGTGTGGAATAAAATGAGTCAACAACATTATGAACAACAATGACAATTTTGCTGATGCTCGGACACTCCGTACCAAAAACACTCTTAAGTTCAATATCAGCGCTAGCACACTGTTTTAAAGAGGTCAACAAAAGCACACACACACGCGCACACACACACACACACACACACACACACTGAGATAAACCTTCCTGTGTCGCTGTAAACTAGTGTGTGTGTGAGTTGCTGCTGGTGGGCTGTGATTGGCCGTTAGTTGTTTGTTCTGTTGTTGTCTGAACTGAATATTAATAACAAAACGCAGTAAATATTAAATATTGTAAACTTCAGTCAGTACAACTCGTGGTTCACACATGATCAGCTACATCACAGGTGGATGGGTGGACGAATAAAAAGATAAATACATGATATTTATCTGTTAGGGCTGCAAGATTATGGCTTAAATGACAATTATGACTTGCTTTATATTAAGGACACGATTATTAATCCCAATTATTCATTAGTCTAAGTCTAAATCATTATTAATTAATTGGACAATAGACATGTAGAGCTGCGGAAATTTGTCTATCACCAGTTAATTAATTGGCAACAATTTTACAATAATCAAGCAATATTTCAATTTATTTAAAGCAGAAATTCACTGGTTTTCTTACTGTTCTGTGACACTAAACTGCTCGTGTTTATTGGACATAACAAGACATTGTAAAATGTCACCGAGGACTCTGGGAAGCTGTGATCTTGTATTCAAATACATTTCTATGGACCCAATGATTAATTGAGAAAATAATCGTCAGACTAACGGATAATAAAGATAATTGTTAGCAGCCATAATCGCCTGTGCAGCCCTACCATGTATATAAAACATGGTTATGAAACGTGTCTGTCATGGAACGCTCTGAACTGGGACACATTGTAACCTGTAACTGGTTTCCGCGGTCAGACACAAACTTCGTGCTGGGGAACGCTCAGATCGTGGACTGGCCGATCGTCTACAGCAACGACGGCTTCTGCAAACTGTCGGGTTACCATCGAGCCGAGGTGATGCAGAAGAGCAGCACCTGCAGGTACAGAGACTCACCTGCACGCTGCTGCTGCTGCTGCTGCTGCTGCTGTTGTTGTTGTTGTTGTTGGACCGGCGGGACGGAGAGTCTCATCGTGCTGTCTTTGCTCCTGCAGCTTCATGTACGGAGAGCTGACGGACAAAGACATGACTGAGAAGGTTCGGCAGACCTTTGAGAACTACGAGATGAACTCTTTTGAGATTCTGATGTACAAGAAAAACCGTGAGTACTTCAAGTTTTTTTTTTTTTAAAGTACTGCAAATGTCCCGTACTAAAGGTGACTGGAGGACAGAGTGAGGAGGACAGGGGAAGAGGACAGAGTGAGGAGGACAGGGGGACTGGAGGACAGAGTGAGGAGGACAGGGGGAAAGGAGGACAGAGTGAGGAGGACAGAGGGACAGGAGAGAACAGAGAAGGACAGGGGGACGGGAGGACAGGGGGACTGGAGGACAGAGTGAGGAGGACAGGGGAATAGGACATGAGGACAGGGGGAAAGGAGGACAGAGTGAGGAGGACAGAGGGACAGGAGAGAACAGAGAAGGACAGGGGGACGGGAGGACAGAGGGACAGGAGAGGACAGAGGAGAACAGGGGGACATGGGGACAGAGTGAGGAGGGCAGGAGGACAGAGTAAAGGACAGGAGGACAGAGTAGGACAGGGGGAACAGGGGGACATGGGGACAGAGTGAGGAGGACAGAGGGACAAGAGAGACACAGGGGGACGGGAGGACAGAGGGACAGGAGAGGACAGAGGGGGACATGGGGACAGAGTGAGGAGGGCAGGAGGACAGAGTAAAGGACAGGGGGAAAGGAGGACAGAGTGAGGAGGACAGGAGGAGGACAGGGGGACGGGAGGACAGAGGAGGACAGAGGGACAGGAGAGGACAGAGGAGAACAGGGGGACGGGAGCACAGAAGAGGACGGGAGGACAGGGGGACGGGAGGAGGAATGCCTGATACTGACTGATGTTTGTGTTCTTCATTCTTTATAAACTCCACTCAGGAATATTATTTATGTTATTGACGTATTAGATTTGTTTCCAGTGAGATATTAATGAGTTCATATAGTGTCTTTGTTTGTTGTAAACATTACTGTTGCTGATCTAGAAACTACATTTCCCAAATAAACACCTCCTCCGCACCCAGAATAGACGTCGCAGCACGGTGAACCGTCTCGCTTGTGGACGTGCGCTGTGGAGTGTGTTGAGTTTTGACACGTAATTCTTGTGAGGAACATCAGACTGACTTCCTGTGTGTGTTTGTGCTTGCGTGTGCTGCAGGGATGCCAGTTTGGTTTTTCGTGAAGATCGCTCCAATCAGGAACGAGCAGGACAAAGTGGTCCTGTTTCTCTGCACCTTCAGTGACATCACCGCCTTCAAGCAGCCAATCGAGGACGACTCCGTAAAAGGTTAGTGTCCTTTTTTTATACAAACGATTTTACAAGAGAGCTAAAAGATTTCTTTCTTGTGGACGAGCTTCTTGTTATACATGATGTGAATAGACAATACGTTCCTATATGAAGACTAATGACGGCTTTAACCCGGATGTTTCTAAAATGTGGACGGTCAAAACCCTAAAGAAGGATTGGTACTTGCTGACGCGTTGTGTTCTGTTATTCCATGTGTTTGGCAGGTTGGGGTAAATTTGCCCGTCTGACTCGAGCGTTAACCAGCAGTCGAGGAGTTCTTCAGCAGCTCGCTCCAGCCGTCCAAAAAGGAGAGAACGTCCACAAACACTCACGGCTGGCAGAGGTGAGATCATTTCTCCTCAATAATCATCTTTTAATTTAAATCCTGTCTGCTGCATAAAAGCCTTCTCCTCTCTTCAATAATCTTCTCCTGCTGAAGGTAAAATCCAGTTTTTTGCGTAGCCAAACTACAGCCTGTGCGCTCAGTCTGAAGCTATGACATTACAGGTTGAGAATAAGTTCAGTTTGGCGGATATTTCTGGATGATATGAACCTCAGGATGAAGTACAGTCCTTTCTCTTCTCTCCTCTCATAAGACCTTTGGCCTGATACAGATAGATGGTGACTCAGCAGAAAGTCCCTCACCTGTGCCACATGGTATCTGAGAAGCTTTCCATTTGCTTTAGATTTAGCAGACGGTTGAACCTGATGTTTTATAAATGAGGACACTTTACCTTGGACTGAGCCGTAATAATGTTGAATACAGGATGACGCAAGAGAGAACTGATGCGTGTAGAAAAGCACTGTGAGCCTACAGTATTGCTGGTTTCTTTCTGTCGTGAGATAAGAAGTACTTTAAATTGATCTGAAACAAAGTACCTCTGACATCCTGTTATTAGTGGCGTGTTCAGATGGGCGGATAGATGGAAGCAGTTCCTGTTATTTACTGACGGCCTACTTTCAGGCCAAGATAACTACCCTGTTATTAAAGATGGAGGTCGGCCCTGATTACTCTCGTCACCAGAGCTCCTGTGGATCCCAAAAAATATATATATTTTTAATTTCCAGTTTCAGAAATATTTTTTAATTGAACCCCAGTTTTTAAAAGCACGAAAAAGCATTTTTTTTTTGACAAAATTACACTGTTTATCAGCCACGAGCTGTATAAACACACATTATTGGCAGATTTTCAACTCTGACGGTTCTTGAACATATCATGTCTGACTAATGGCTCTGTCAGGAAAAGTTTCAAACTATCAAATAGTTTGAAAGCTCTGGAGAATCACTGTGGTTTGACGATATAAAGGACTCCATTCACACCTCCATTCACCTCCATCACCCTCGTTGGTGTATCTGAGGGGGAGGAGCGGGTGAGATGAGGAAGAACATCAAACACAGTGCACACTAAGTAATGTTTGCACACAGTTTACTGTGGAATCTATGTTTTTGTGGAATTATTTGTGTGTCCGACATTTTGTCTGTTGCACATGCGACAACAGGAAGATTCTATGTATAGAGTTATACATAAATAAAAAATAGTGCCAAAGTATGAAGTAGAAGGCATCATTTTGCAAATTGGAAATGAAATCAGACGCAGTATATTTGATTTTTTTAGGAGACGGATCACATTCACAGCAGCTGATGAAGGAACACCGTCCTCGGTATTTTAAGCTTAAAGTTAACACTTTGTTTTGTGCTTTTTAATTATTTTCGTTCACCTCTGTAGGCGTGCATTTTGTCCCGTGTTGCTTTGTATTAATCTGCTGCCATTTTGCCCGACAAGCTGCGGAGGAATAAATATCCTCACGGCTCTTTGTTTCAGAGGATGACAAATGAAATGTGTTAGGTGTATTTTACTGTATCAGCGCTCTGCTAACAGGCTGATACATTCTTCAGCTGTAATTAACTGTGACTAATCTTCCCATTAACTGCACAGCGATCATTTCTGTCGGCACTAATGTAGACGGCTATTATCGGGGGGGTTCACTGGGGTGATGCTGTTTGTACCGACATTAGTAAATTAAGATATTTCTCACATTAATTTACTTATTTCATACCAAATACCTCGATATTGATATTGCAACTACATTGTAGGATTGACTACTGGTGCTTCACAAAATATTTACACAATGAGATTTTTGATAAATAATCATTAGTACTGTTGGTATAAGGACTAAGTGGGTAAAGGACATGTTATAGAACAGCGAGAATAGTAGACAATTTACAGTTTTGATATAAATTTGGTTAAAATGTAACTTAATCTTCATGAGGGTTTGGTCTCATCGTGAAGTTATGAAAACTCTGTGACCAAACCACAGCCTGATGCTCTGTTTACTACGTTTGGTCTCAGGTTCTCCAGCTGGGTTCAGACATCTTGCCTCAGTACAAACAGGAAACCCCGAAGACGCCGCCGCACATCATCCTTCACTACTGCCTCTTCAAGACCACGTGGGACTGGGTCATCCTCATCCTCACCTTCTACACCGCCATCATGGTGCCCTACAACGTCTCCTTCAAGACCAAGCAGAACAACGTCACGTGGCTGGTGGTGGACAGCATCGTGGACGTCATCTTCCTCGTCGACATCGTCCTCAACTTCCACACCACCTTCGTCGGCCCGGCCGGGGAGGTGATCTCCGACCCGAAACTCATCCGCATGAACTACGTCAAGACCTGGTTTGTCATCGACCTGCTGTCCTGCCTGCCTTATGATGTCATCAACGCCTTCGAAAACGTCGACGAGGTCGGTGGACGTTCATTAATCTCTTAGATGCTAAATAACAGCCTCTGTAAAGTGCAGTACAGTCTGGCCGTGTTACTGAGGATCACAATCCGAAATAGTTTCATTGCAAAATAGGTTCGCACATACAAGGAATCTGTCAAGAAATACATGAAGATGATCAGTTTTTAAATTATAAGACCTTGACAGTTTAGTGCAAAAGTCCTCAGTATAAAGTATAAAGACTACATGCATGTGGGGAGACCGTGACACTTGTAGCTCACAGCGGACGTGTGACACAGACGGAAGATGTAGTTGAGGTACGGTGGTCGGGATGTGACAAAACTTGGTCGCAAATTCAATGAAACTGCTGTTTTCTCTGGAGAGCTGATGCGCGTCAATCTGCGATGACAAAAAATCAATAATGTGCTTTAGTCAGGTCAACATAAATCCAAATTTATAAAGTTATATCATTTAATATTATACGATTGTAACTTTCAACAGTTGGTATTTTCACCAGAACAAATGATCCAAATAAGCATATTCACGGCCATTTATTTTGACTCAATCACACACGCACACAAACACACACACACACACACACCGTCCTGCTGCCACAAACACTCACTAGAGCACCAAATGTGGATTAATCCGCCACTGAAAATAGTCCCAAGCAAATGCACTATTTCCTCCTGTTTGTTTGATTAAAAACTACAAAGACCAGCTGTTTTAGGAAATGACTGAACCTTTTTTTAAACATGAAACTACATACTTGTGTTTTTAAAGATTTACGTTTCCATTAATCAGGAAGTCTTCAGAGACGGACTAAAACACCGTAGCTTTGATTTATTAACGACAGCATGCATCTTTAATACCAGCTATCATGCATCATGCTCGTGGCAGCTGCGAGTTGCAGCTGCCTGTGAGGAGGGACAATCATATTGAGTATCATCAGGATCAACACAGAACACAGATCCTCAAGTGAACTGTGCTGCAGCCACAGTCTGCCCAGCTGAGGCATGAAATGAAAGAGGATGCAGCGTGACTGCAGGAGTCTAATCGAGATGATGGAGTGGACCGTTTCACATCCATCCGATGACTTCCCGGCATGTAATGACTCCAATAGGTGCGGAGAGAAAAAGGTCACGACTGAGCACCGCCGAACCGCTGACGAGTCACAAATGCAAAACGTCCAGCGAAGCAACAAGAATATAATTTAAATCTGTCGTGCGTCTACAGCCTGAAACACATCGCTGGTGTTGTGTTCAGAGTAGAGGGTAGCAGGGCTGACACCTTCTGGTCGGTTGGTTGGTCGATATGCTCTCGTCCGACCAAATCCTCACTGAACGATCAGTAGCTGGTGTTTCATGAGGAGAAAAGCGCTTCTTAACCCATTCATTTTGGGCCGGGAGGGTCGTGTGAGAGAGTTCGTGTCTTAAATAAAAGGTTATTTTGCTGCTAGTCAACAATAAAGAACACCGTTTGGAACGCTTGTTTATTTAGCTTCGATCTTCCCACTGCTGTGAGTAGGTGAGAACACAGTCTGTGGATTACTGAACTAAAATGTTGACGTCTTCAGATGTCTCATTTAGTTCAGTTTACTGTAACAGAAGGCAAAGAGAAGAAAGCAAAGAGAGCACAAATATTTCTCTTGTTGCTTGAATAAGAATAGGAAACACAAAGCTGTGATCAATAACCTGTTAAAGTCCTGATAGGTACAGTTTATGTGTGTTCAGATCAGAAGCTAAGTTGATTATTCTGTTGAGCTAACTGTGACAAAATAATTATGAGCTCATAAAACCTAATTTATTATCTTGTGATAAATAAGTCTATATGAGCCAACCATTCTCATCTTCGTCACAGCAGGAAGACAAAGCTTGTTGTGTCATTAGATAATGATGTCGTGATCATGGGGAGTAGAGCTAATTGAATCCTGTCCTGTGTGAGCTTCCATAGAGGAGTGAAAGGAGATGAAGTGTCGGGGGTTTAACCCCTCGCTTCAGCCCATCGAGGTGAAATCAACCAATTCATCCTGCCTTCGGTCACGGCGTCCACAATCAGCATCTCTAAGCGCCAGCGGTGAAGGCTCTTAATGGAGGAGCGGTGCATTGTGGGTGTTTCCCCAGCGAGGAAACGGTGTTGTTGATGAGAGGCGGCTGAGTGGTCTGATGAGAGGACGCGTCGCCGATGGCGGCATAGCTGCTGAAGCTGCTGGATGTTTCATACATGTTTATGAATCTTTCATACCGACTTTATCCATCCGGACTTTTTAAAAGCACTGGAGGGTTCAAGAGCATGTCACGAATACAACCAATGACCAGTGAGATTACAGGATATCAGTCGTATATCTGACTTCATACCATGACCTCTGCAGTGGTGGAGGTACTCGGATCTGATTGCAGTTCTGAATTAATGCTCCAGTGTCCTCTCATAGCTGTCTTTAAGCGGCTGTAGCGGGCTCGGTTTAGATGAAACTAGGCAATCATTGGTACCAACAAGTCACGCCAAAATTCACAGGGGTGCCTTTAACTCTCACCTCAAGATGTCTGAATGAAAATTTGGATACTCAGGAGCCTCTCTTGCTGTTTTTTATCTGAATCCCCTCTAGGATAACCACAGCCTCATGAACCTTTACAACCACAAACTATCTATATCTATATAATCTATACCTCTCTGGCTTTCAGAGGACGTATGGCTTTTTTAGGAATATTGACGACAAAGTAGTTTGCTGTTAACCTGCCATCTCCCACTAAAGTCCCCCCCCCCCCCCCCCCCCCCTGATATAGATCCACTATGCACGCTTTAAATAGACACTTAACACTTTAATAACAGACATCTCTTTATTCTATTGTACTGTGTTTATTGTTATGCACCGATCACCAAGTCAAATTCCTTGTTTGTGCAAAAAATACGTTTGTGATTCTGATTCCAGGGTTAAACTGTAGACTAGAGGAAGACGGCAGCAGTGGAGCTTACAGCTAGAGTTATTTGTGTTCGCGCTAACAGCTGAAAAAAGTAACGTTAGCTCGGGCGAAGGTGCCCAACTTGTCGCTAAGTGATGAGCAACTGGAGGAAGACTTTTCCACCTGACAAGATTTAAGGCGTCTAGCGAAAGGAGATACGAAAGCTTTGAAGTCTTTCGTATGATTTGATGTGACAGGTGAGAGGGCGACTCCAAATAAAGCAGTGATTGCAGATGGGTCGACGGGGTGGTTGAATGGGGCTCGGAGGTAGAGCGGGTCTTAATCCAGTCGGACGATCGAAGGTTCGATCCGCAGCTCCTCCAGTCCGCATGTCGATGCGGTTTTTGGACAAGAAAATTGATTCTGCTATGATATATTGTGTGTGAATCTTGACATGTAGTGGGCAGAAGAGTAGAAAGGTGCTTTATAAAAGTCCATTTACCATTTAATAGATATTTACCAATAAATAACGCAAAGAGTTGAAGGTCCACAACGTGTGAATATATGTAGCAGAAGATCAACTCCCGACTTCTTGGCTTTTTGTTTTGCTTTATGTCTGATATTTAACGGTTATTCTCTTGTTTTGTTTTCGTTGTTTATGTAAAGATAACCTGGGTCTTCCGTTGGTAGTTTTAGACCATTGTTTCCATCAGTAATGATATCATACTAATCAGGTGAATAGTTGAATGAAAACAAAAGAATCCTCATCAGTGCTAAAAGATTTGCTGTAGAATAACTCTTAGTTATTCTGCTGACACTTTTATCCAAAGCGACTTACAATCAGTGCATTCAGACATATGGCTACAGCCCCAAAAAATATGCTTCATCTTACATGGAACCTCTCTCTTTACAGTTGGTAAGCCTTACAAGCTGTTCAGCCCAGTTAGAGGACTGCCTCAATCAAAAGAAATCAACTAGATGACCAACCAGTCAGTCAATCAATCAGTACATTGAACCCAAGCAGAGAGGACTGCGGTGGTCTTACCTTCTGTGATGTTGGCTTACTCTGATGATAAATTATATTTAATAAGCGTCACACAGCTTCGTCAGGAAATACTTTTTTGTTTTTTTATCAGCATTTAAAACGTCAGCTGAGCATTTAACGATGTCATTATTTATCTTTACATGAAAAAAAAGGACAAAACAATGAGGAAGATAGAACGCGAGTGTGTCTGTGATCCAACATGCAGATGTTCGGTGTGTTCCAGTGCAGCATTTACATTCACTAAAAGCATTTACAAAATAAAAGCATCAATAAATGTTTCCACTCAAACATAAAAACAGCTTCCAATCAACAAAGAGACACATTTAGAAAATGTTTACGGGGAGTTTCATAACATAAAAACATCGATTATTACTTTTTTATTTCTGGTCAAACAAACAAAGAGCGTTGATTGGGCAGTGTTGGTGACGTAATTGTGCGTCCTCAGGCCTGTGTTTGTGAGGTGTTCTCACAAAGAGCTCACGGAGAAATACGTGATTGTGACAACCTGTGGTTGGTCCGCTTTGTTTTCAGACCACAAAACGAACAACATCGGTTCACTCTGATCCTCCTTCTCTGCCGGTCTCAGTCTGGTAGTTTGATCCAGTTCACAAACGCCCAAACAAACCAAACCAAGCGGGCGAAAGCAGCAGAGTTTGATCGAACCACTCAGCTGTGAAAGGACCTTTTAGTTTCCCACGATGGTCCGAATGTTTCAGGAACTTTTCCTCTCTGACAGGAAGAACATCCTGCCGGTGAAACTTGGCGCTCTTGGCTTGAAAATCTAAAATTTGAAATAATAAATGAGACTTTCCCCTCTGTTCTTTTCCCTCTTTGTGTTCTTCATTATCTATTTCATCTTCTCCTCATTTCTTCATGTCTTCCCTCCTCTTCCTCTCCAGGGGATCAGCAGTCTCTTCAGCTCCCTTAAAGTGGTCCGTCTGCTGCGTTTGGGTCGCGTCGCCAGGAAGCTGGACCACTACATCGAGTACGGTGCCGCCGTACTGGTTTTACTGGTGTGTGTGTTCGGCCTGGCGGCCCATTGGCTGGCCTGCATCTGGTTCAGCATCGGAGACTACGAGGTGATCGACGAGGACACCAACAGCGTGAGGACGGACAGCTGGCTGTTCCTGCTGGGAGAGACGGTGGGGACGCCGTACAGGTTCAACACCTCGGGCTTGGGCCGCTGGGAGGGGGGGCCCAGCAAGGACTCGGTCTACATCACCTCGCTGTACTTCACCATGACCAGCCTGACCAGCATCGGCTTCGGCAACATCGCGCCCAACACGGACGGAGAGAAGATCTTCGCTGTGGCCATGATGATGATCGGATGTGAGTCGTTTCCTTTCACAGCTATCGATGCGGGCCAGATGTAGTCCCTATAATTATTATATACAGATTATATAATAAGCAGTCGCTCAAATTAAATTGCGATCATGTGCGAAATAAATAGTTTTAGTTTTATTTGCACAGAGCCTGTACAACAGCACAACAACAGATAACAGAAGTAAAGCAGATGTCGGGAGGGGTCTGAACCACTGACATTAGGAGTTTGTGTTTGTGTCCACCTGATGAATTTAAGCCCATTATTTGCTCTGACTTTGGTCTCCACCAACTCCTCTTAGAGCCATGAAGAGGTTTATCTTGTCGTCACTCTCAACAGTCTCTTCCACCGTCAGAAAAACAACATAATGTGGTGTTTTCATGGCAGATGTACATCTAAGGTGTAGTTGTGTTTTCCAACACACGGCTGTGTGTGTGTCGGCTCTGCAGCTACACAGATGTCTGATGGCTGATCCATCCATAAGTTCATGGCTCAGAGATCCTTTCTTTATTGAAGGCTTCTGTGTTTTGTCACCTCGTCCTGCTGGTGTTGCCGCGCTGCAGGCGTCACTGCAGCATTTTGCTCACACGCTGAGAGTGTGAGAATAGCAGTGATGGAAGAAGTATTCACACCCTTGATTTAAGTAAAAGTAAGGAATTAACTACTTAATGTATTAAAAGTAGAAACATGTGCCTTGTGACATATACTAACATATGTTATATCATTTGTTTATTTTTTAAACGTACGTATTATATACATTGCACCGCTGGTGGACGTGAATGTATTTGTTTGCACCGGCTCTGACACACTGATTATCAAACTAACATGTTACAGGTTCACCTCCGACTCGCTCCGTCTCATCACCGGCAGAGATCCGTGTAGAAACGCTCCGGAAGCAGCTTCTCCATTTCAGCCGACAAACGTCACCGGCAGCAGCTCATATCAGCTGTCGCTGATTGTGAGAGTAACTTGATAACATGCCAAAATTAAACTTGGCTGTTGTCCGGTTAAAGTGCTCTCTGCGAGCCGGTGTCTGTGTGCTCCGAAGACTGCGAATGAGGGAAGAAGCTCCACTCTGTACAACCGCGAGTGTTTCTGTGGTTCCAACAAATCCAGCAGAGTGAGACGTCTTCTCACCGGTGCACCGCGTCACGTCAGTTTCAGTCAAAAGTTTTAATTAGCAGTGACCGGAAGCATTATGTTTTCGGGTTGTCCGTCCGTCCGCTCCATTCTTGTGAACACGATATCTCACGAAGGTCTTGAGGGAATTTCTTCAAACTTAGCACAAACGTCCACTTTTCTAAATGATGAACTGATTACAAATGTCTTGGACCATAACTCAATAATTGATATGCTAATTATGACAGTTTCACCCATTTCTGACACATTAAAATGTTGAGGAAAGTGTTTGATGTAGTAAAACTGAAGAGCATCTCTTTTGGAACTGAAAATACTAAATACAGGTTGCTTTTTCCTCTTCCCACTGACCGGAACTTTCCAATTTCCATACCCGAAGCCACGCTGACACGTCTCCCTGGCCTTATACATAACTCTCTCTAATTGGGGCTTCCAGCTCCGGTGTTTACGTCTGCCTGTATCTGCAGTGCAGAGACCCTCCCCTCTGCCTGCATCTCCTCCTCTCTTCTTATTTTGCTGCGTTCGAGGCGTTTCCGGACACACTGCTGTGAGTCGCTATCGGCTTGTCAGTTTGACCCGAGCCGACACACGGCGCAGAGAGGCCACGGCAGACAGGATGAAGCCGGCGCTCTGGCTGCGTTCATTCAAAATCCGGCAATGCGGCTCAGGGCTGTGCGGAGCTGTGGGTGTGTTTGATCGTGCTTTAGAGGGGAAAAAACACAGTGTAACAATCCGAAAATACCATTTTATTTCTCAGATTCATTGATTTATTCTCGCTCATGCCGCTCCCTCTCTTCATTCAACCACTGCTGCTCTGTCTGTGTTTACAAAGTGCAACCGACAACACTACATAGTATACCTCTAAAAGCATCAGAACACATTAGACTCAGATTGATTCGTTGTCGCTGTTTTTTAAAGAGCAATGTTTCTACTATCTGTTATCTGAATTGTAACACCGAGTCGGTGGCACCAGACAATAGAAATATGACATGTAACCTTCATCCCTGACCACTTTGACTTGTTTTAAAAAACATCTGCCATGGTGGCAGGTGACCTTTACAGATTTAGAGAGGCCTGTCTGGTGTCCTGACAGACGGACGGCCTCAGCGGTAGCAGTTGTTTCCTCAGCGATGTCGATGTGATCTGACACGGTGCGCTCTGCCGCGGTGGAGTTCCACACTGAAATATTAACTGGACTGTCGGATCAGCTGGACTCATGTCCTCCCTGCTGTCTGCTGCGGTCTGCACACATCCAGCTGCTCAGCACGACGCCTGAGAGCTGGAATTCGGATTTAAATTACATTTTCTGACGATATTCAGGATCCCAAGAGGATGAACTTGTTTTTTGCATGAAAGATATCTAATAATCCAATCAATAACTTTCCATGAGATGTCCTGATCACATTCCTGCTCTCCCGAGGATGAACTCCACATGATGACAGGATGACAGCCAGTAGTGAAGGGCAGACAGACAGTTTTTGGAGGTTTCCCAGAACACCTGCAGGTAAAAGCTTTCCCTCACTGAGCTGGAGGACGAAGAGCTTTTAATGTTGACAATTTGTCTCCTTCATCGGAAGCTGCCGTCGCCTCGCGTCACATCGTTAGTCATCCTCTCGTTGACCTCTCGATCTTCATCGTCAATCATCACCTCCAACCAGCGTCACCCGTCTCTCGCTTCAAACAGAACAGTCAGACAGTTTGTTTAAACCTACAATAGAGGCTACAGTACATCTCTCTCATTCGTAAATGACACAGAATGTATGATTCACGAATAACATTATTTAAATGAAATGAGGAGGTCACAGAGTTTCAGGTCACAGAGTGAACTTCTGACCCAGTTTGACTTCCTGTTTGTGAGTGGGGAGGCTGTATTAGGGAGCGCTGCAGTCCGGGTAAACCTTTTGCTTTCCTATTTAGATTCATGAGGAACACTGAAGGAAGCTGAGTATTAGATTAACCCCCCCCCTTGTCAGCTTCCTGGCCCACAAAAAGTGCTGCTGGAGGCTGATGGGAAGCAGTTGCTATGACAGCCTGGATCCAGGATGTGAGTTTGGGGTCATTAGCATAGCAAGTGTGAGCGTTGTAATGCTCGCCGTGACATCAGGACGGGATCTGAGAGGAAGGACAGAAATAGCCGGTCCATTTTATTTCCCCGAGCATCCTCCATCTGCTTTCAGAGAGACCGGACCAAACCAGGAGATTTATTATTATTATTATTATGATAATTAACGATTATCTCTCTGTGGCTTGTCCTGAATTTGAACTCGCCGCTCGAGATTTGGGGTAAACGAGAACTTGTGCAAAACGTTTCCAACGCTTTTCACTTAGTCCAACCAAAAGCAAACGCTTACAAAGTTTACAAAATAATAACGTTGATTTGATTCCCTACTTTGATAAATACAGCCGTGTTTCTCTGGGAACAGAATAATGTCCAGTGTTTAAACACGAGCAGCAGATCAAGACCTTTGTCTAAATTAAAGCTGTACCATTTAAATCAGGAACTGTCTCATCAAAGAAAAGTCGACAAGATGATGGAACTGAAATGATACATTTTTGATAAAGATAATAACGAACATGATGAACAACTTGTATATTTTGCAAAGCAAATAAGCAACGGAGGCTAAATTATTGGTGTTCATCAAGGCCAGTTCAAGGAGAACATTGTATATCGTATTTGGTTGGTTTGTTTATTATTTAGTATTATTTGGTTTGTTTGTTTGTTGTTTAACTATCATCATTAGTGTGTGTTCTGTTGGCTTGGTCTTACCGAGGTCTAAACGTGTTGTTCAGGTGTGAGGAGGATTATTATTTGTGTTCCTATCTTTTGCTCAGTAAGATGAGAATAACACAAACACCTCGGCTCTCAGTGGGGATCTGGCTCTGGTTCTGGACCTGCTGTTGCTGTGTCAGCGTTAGCTCGGCGCCACCGCTGTGTTGAGACTGAACAGGGACCTTATATAAGAAGGTCACAGTGAGTCCTGCGTTGTGATTCGGACACTTTCAGTCGGAGCTGCGAGTTGTCGGGGGGGGGGGGGGGTGTTGACAGTGGATGACGGCAGAAATGCAGAAATGCTGGTGGACGGCGTCGGTATCGATCCGGTGACCCCGGGTTGCTGACAGGCTGTGAGGGAGGGGAGCTGAGTCAGGGACGGACTGCAGCAGTTCGTATTGATGAGCTGGAACACGTAACAGTTAATCTGTT
The DNA here is from genome assembly GCF_050575085.1 of Anarhichas minor. Lineage (NCBI taxonomy): Eukaryota > Metazoa > Chordata > Actinopteri > Perciformes > Anarhichadidae > Anarhichas > Anarhichas minor. The sequence goes on along the minus strand of NW_027466460.1, from coordinate 13,978,690 downwards.
GATGGACACACCTGACCGATCATGTCGCCTCTCAGACTGAGACGACGATTTCAGGGCTGAAGTGAACTTTTTATTTCATCAGTGGACCGCTGCACAGACAGTAATCACTGTTGCACCACGAGCTGATGCTGGAGGAAGAATCAAAGACGGGCAATACAAATCTTAGAAACCATCAAAACTTTGGCGGCATTTCAACTTGAATGCTGCATCAGTCACAGCTATTCAACCGTCAAAGGCCCTTAAATGCTGCATGAGTGGAGGAATTGTTGTTGTTTACACCCGTAACAGTATAAAATAATCAGGTCATTCCATTTAAATTGTGCATTGTACCTGAAACTACAGTTCTGCCAAGGTTACTTTGTATGGGATATCTAAAGGTTAAATAGCTGTCGGATTGGGTTTTAAGATATTTAAATGAGAGAAGAGATGTGAGTTAGTTTGGCCGTTCTTTTGTTTGTTTGATCCTGACGCGTCAGCGGCTTCATCATCTTGGTTGTCGCTCCTCTTTGTTTTTTTTGTCTCAAAAACGCTCCACATTAGATAAACTGTTGTGATTGAGCCGCTCTGGAAAACTGTCCAGAGCGGAGAGGGGACCAGCACATCTGCCGGAGAGAATAAAACATGAGCTCGCAGATTGGTCTGGCTCACAGGGAAGCTTGACTCAGCACCATCAGCCACAACCGTTTCCCCTGTATCATAAGCCTGCAACCTCCCGAGTGCAACATCATCTAAACCTGAAGACTGGAGTTTGTTAAGAAGGATTTTATGATTGACTGTTTTTAGTTGTATTGTCTTTGATGTGGAACTTTATAAAGAGCAGCAGTTACACCACTAACAGGTTCAAAATAAGGACATTATTTTTCAAAAGAGTGCACACTGTCAGCACAGGTTATTGGAAATGCAAAACAGACCTAAAATATTGTCAAGTGTCTTCATAGTCTTGTAGATGAAAAGTAAATGTTCTTTGCTTCTCGTTACCAGCGCTGCTGTACGCAACCATCTTCGGTAACGTCACCACCATCTTCCAGCAGATGTACGCCAACACCAACCGCTACCACGAGATGCTCAACAGCGTGAGAGACTTCCTCAAACTCTACCAGGTCCCCAAAGGCCTCAGCGAGAGGGTGATGGACTACATCGTGTCCACCTGGTCCATGTCCAGAGGCATCGACACGGACAAGGTAACACTTCACCACCTGTTCGGTTTCTCCACAGAGGTGATTCACTGTGATGCCACAGACATGCAGATGTGACGTCACCGCCTCACTGTGTCTGGAGAGAGCACGATACCTTGGTTAGACCTCGGTTTGATTTAGTTAGACCTTAGTGTGACCTCCCTTTGTCTGCAGGTGCTGCAGATTTGTCCGAAGGACATGCGAGCGGATATCTGCGTCCACCTCAACAGGAAGGTGTTCAAGGAACACCCGGCGTTCCGGCTGGCCAGCGACGGCTGCTTGCGAGCCCTCGCCATGGAGTTCCAGACCGTCCACAGTGCGCCGGGCGACCTCATCTTCCACGCCGGAGAGAGCGTGGACAGCCTCTGCTTCGTGGTGTCGGGGTCACTGGAGGTCATCCAGGACGAAGAGGTGGTGGCCATTTTAGGTGAGTTTGGTTCCTCAATGAACGCCTGAAAACGTCTGAACTCTATATAAACCTCAGTCTGATGCTGTCTGTATGTATCCTCCGATTTGTCTTTTAGTGATGCTGAGTCAGAGCAAACATACACCATGCATCAGCAGTACTCAAGAGGTTAATTATTTTCATTGTAGATTCATCTTTAAACACTTTTAGAGTAATCGCGTTTATCGAAAACCCAATTTAAGTTTCCAAAGTATTTATCCAACTACTTTTTCAGGCAAAAAAAAAATCCATATTTACAACCAGATGAAATGGAGAAAACTAGCAAATTCCCAAACTGGTTGAGCTGTATTTAAAAAAAATTATATTGTACAAAAACTCAAAAATGTAATCAGAAATCGAACAAAATCAATATAGATTTTTCAACGGTGACAACAAAACTCCTGCTGGCCAACCTCGTGACGTAGTAAAAAATGTTTGAATGTGTAAAATCCAAAATGCAGGACACAACGAAGTACACCTCCAAACATCGAACGGTCAATCAAAGGGTTGAAGTCTAATCGTCAGCCACGGTGACAGTGAAGGTGTCTTTACTAAGAGACTTCCTGTCAGAAACTCAGTCCACTTCTGCCAGTCAGACTCATCCATCAACACTTCTGTGAGGGTTATGAAAGCTCCCTCAGCTGGGTCAAAATAAATAGTCTTTTAGTCTGGAAGTGAGACGCAGAATGGAAACTGTATTTTTGCTGCCTGCTGACACCACCTGGCGCCGGAGGAAACACCTGAGCCCCGAAAACAAAAAAAAACGGCGAACCCTTCAGAGTCACCTGCCACATAAAGACGTTCCACTTCTCCCTCGCTGCGTCAAAACCAAATATCTTTGCTATTTTTGTCAGCGTGCCGCGGAATCATGCTCCAGGGCGCTCATTAGCAAAGCATCGGTTTTATGCATGAAGTGTTTTCTTTCTTTTTAAAACGTGCCGCCTGGTTTCTTGAACTGACGGAGGGAGGGAAACAAACAGAATGAAAGATGATGGAGGAAGCAGTTGAGGCGGAGCGCGGCTGAACGAACAGCTGTGAGAGTCCTTTTGCAAATCACCCAGCGTGTTCACAAAACCTTTGAGCTCTTTAACTCCCTGATACATATGCTACAGATTCTACTACAGTGTGCAGGCAGAGACTCGGCTTTCTGTTTGCATAAAACATCTGTGAGGCTCTGATGGTGTCTCATTGTCGGTCTGTTTACAATATAAACAACTTGGATGAAAGGAAGCTAACCACCTACTGATCCTCTGACTTCTCATCCATATTTCTATTTCAAAGAACATTAAATGGAAGTTTAGCACAAGTACCTTAAAGTCTTCCCAGTCTTTGTTGTAGCTGCATTTCCTTTTCTTTGTGGTGGCTCTCCATCATATTTCGCCTAAATCTGCGTAGCTTGTGACTTTGTGGTGACAGGTTAACCTGCACTCGACTTACGTCGCGTTGACATCAAACACAGACCCGTGATTACAGCCTCCCTGCTTCCTTTGGTTGAAGGGATTCGAATCTTACAAACTATAAATTCAAAACCCTATAATAACTGATATCAATCGATTAATTGAGAAAACAATCGGTAGATTAATCGATAATGAAATAATCGTTACCTGCAATCCCAACACATACACTGATAAACAGTCTGACCCTGCATTAACATCAGCAGACCAGGAAAACCTCATCTTATTCTGACTTTGCATCATTGCCACATAATTCCAACATGGTTATCCCCTCTGACTTCTGTAGTCAAGTAAGTATAATTAACTTGTATTGTGTTACCTGTTTTTAGTGGTTGGTTTACATTTCAAACCAGATACAAACACACAAGGAACAATGAGCGAAATATAACATTGGATTGTATGTAGACGTCACTGCCAGCAATCTGTAGACGCTGGAGTTATCTCTGGGAGACTTTGTAGCACTCAGAAAGCCAGAATTACAACTGAGTGAACTGTTTTTCCCTCTCAGCTGATCGTTATTACAACATGCAGCCTGGGACTCAGGGGTCCAGCTGCTGAGGCTGAGAGGAAGTGAGACCGACGGCCTCTCGCTGACTTGTTTCAGTCCTTTTAAACATCTGCTTTTATCTCCAGATAATTACCAGAAGAGAGGTTTTATCAGCAGACTGAATCGCCTTCAGTTCCTCTCTGGATAAATATTTAGACTTTCTCTGCAGGTCTCTCAGAAACGCCTCTAGTTTCACATCACATTAGGAACTATTTAAAGTCCATGTGCTTCGCTTCCTCTTTTCACATTTAGTTTTCTTAAAGCAGCCGCATCGAAGCTCCTCAACACTCCGATGAGAGTGTGTTTTCGCCACAGCGCTCTGCTGCGTCATTAGTGTCAGCGTTCATCATGGTGACCCTCTGATGTGTTGTCATTGATCCGTTTATTTCGCCAGAGGAGACGGACCTTTGCGTTTGTTGGAAGGTCAAACTGTGAAATGTTTCCCGGCAGAAACGGACTAATCTTGTTTTCACAGAAACAGTTGTAGAAGCAGAGCAGGTCCTTCTTCAGAGGGGCTTGGCGAAGAGAAAAGGTCTCCAGCAGCACTGGCTAGAGTTTTACCTCTTAAAAAAAGAAACCGTCACATGTTTCCCAGAGAAAACAAGTTGTTTTGACTTTTAATATTAGATGTTAAACGTTGTTTTCTGCCAAAAAATGACACTTCAGAAAGTTAATTCACCTGTTACTAATTCAAATTAGGTTTCAAGAAGTGTCACATGTTCCTCTGGAAAGGTTGAATTAAGTTGTGTTTTGGTGTGTTGGCAGATGTTCAGTGGAAGGAGATGGTGACTCTCCAGGAGACGTTTCCAGATGTTCATGTGGATGATATTTGACTCCTCAGATCTGCTGTTAAAATGTCGCGGCGGTGAGACGATCCGCGACCCACCTGTCCGTCCGTCTCTGTGTGTCCGCAGGTAAAGGTGACGTGTTCGGCGACGTGTTCTGGAAGGAGATGACGCTGGCGCAGTCCTGCGCCAACGTGCGGGCGTTGACGTACTGCGACCTCCACATCATCAAACGAGACGCGCTGCAGAAAGTCCTGGAGTTTTACTCCGCCTTCGCAAACCACTTCGCCAGGAACCTGGTGCTCACCTACAACCTGAGGAGGAGGGTGAGTGTGCACACCTCATCACTCCACAGGCTCATTTAACAAAGACATTTGTTATCTTTAAGTAGACACTACGGTTAAAAAGTTATGAATCAGATGTTATATTCATTTTTATCCTCCTTCCATTAATACCTTTTTTAAGAGGGATGAAAACAAATGTATTGATTGCATTTCAGATAGTTTTGGCCCCAAAAGAACAATTTAATAATTCAAACTTCCATTTGATCGATGTCCCCACCGTGTTGCATGACAGCAGAGAACACTGTTGGAACTTGGATTTTTAATTTGTTTTCCAGTCCAGAAAGGCGTCGGAGACCGTCCATCATTATTGAACCACATTGGTGGGCTCTGAATATTTAGAGAAGACATATTTCTTTGGGCCCTCTGCAGTCTACTCAGTGTTAGACTGTCGAGGTTTAAACTGTGATGTGTCAGTCCAGAGTGTGATCAGCTGGTATTCTAATAGTGCTGACTCTACACTAACCTTCTATTTCTATTGTGACGTTTGAAGAAGAGCTTTGCTAAAGCAACACGTTGCCTGTTTATTCCATCTTGTCATTAGCTGCATTATTGTGAAAATCTTGATTCTCAAACAGGAAGCTGTTCATATTTAAATCTGCACACATTTTGATTTCTTCTATTCTTATTCTTAACTGTTGCTCAGAGCGATCTTTCTCTCGTTCTGCTCCTTCAGTTGTCAGTCTGGATGAACAGCATGTAAAACAAACCCTTCATACAAAATAACATCTATTTGTAAAAAGGACTTTCTACCATTCAGACTTTTAACTGTGACGAAATAAAAACACCCAACAAATGCTGCTAAATTCAAACCAAAGGGAACAAAAACCACGTGGACGAACATGAATGTGCGTCGAGCCGAGGGTGTTTGAGTCACATGACCTCGGATCGTCTTGCAGCTCGACGCTGGAGCCGCTCTGTTGTCGTCGGGTTTTATTTTACACTGAAGACTTTACATAAGCTGCTTTGTTCTCAGCTCGTCGTCCTCCACAGAGCAGGTGCGATGTCGGCTAAGCCAAACAGTGCGGAGGTGGATGATGACAGGCGGCTGTGTTCACACCTCGACGGATGCAAACACACTCCGCTCTGTTCAACCCTTCGGTTCAGCTCAGTTAGGCTGAAGAGAAACATGTTACCAGAGGCTTCAAACCACAAAGATTAAAACTTCAACGCACTCTCACATCTGCTATCGTATTACACTTTGTATTACTCTTAACTACCTTTTGTACTCGTAACATGTCAGATATCAGAGAGGCAAAGTGAAGGACGTTGTGAAGTAAATAGTGGAGCAAAATTCTAGAAAAAAAAAAGTTTCTATTTCTTTATCGACCCTTCAGACTACTAAGAACATAGTGCATAAACTAAAATAAGATGAGTTAAGAACATTATTTGATCGCCATAGGGGAAAGAAAAACATCTGAAATACAACAGGTGCATCATGTATAAACCACACCGCAGACAACATGTAGATGTATAAACCACTCAGTGTTCAGTTTATTATGTACACCTTGCTAAAACTAACACCTCAACAGCACCACACACTACGTCCTCCACAACGAGAGAAGCGAGTGGATTTATTCCTCCACACTGGCTGAAGGAAATCAGAATAACTAAATGAATGTTCAGACAGGAAACTGCTGTTTCAGCTTTTTTTTTACGAAATATGAAATGGACCAAATTATTTAAAGTACAGAGACTTTTTTCTTTGGATGAAATCAGATAAAAAACAAACGAGGAGAGCTTGGAATAAAATACTTTGATGATAGCGAAGCCTCTCTCTCTCTGTATCTCTGTCTCTGTCTGTCTCTCTGTCCCTCTCTCTCATGTGAAAGCCATCGTGTCCTGTTCTGCTTGGCTGTGCAATACTGACGCTGGTGAAGAGAAATGACCTGCCAGGGCAGCTCTCACCTCCAAACCCTCCAGCTACAGCTGAGGGCAGCATCACAGCACACTCAGACAAAGACTGACCTCATACCATTTAAATCAAGAGTTTTTTACTCTCACGTTCAGCCTCAGTAAAAAAAAAAAAAAAAAAGCTAATGTGGTGCATGACACACAGCTTTTTCGAAGGATAAGACGTCATAAGTTGACAAACTACACCGAGAAACAACTGGATTTATTTTTTGAACATTTTCTTCCTGAAGGCTGAAGAAATCAGATCAGCTAAATAAATGTTCAGCCAGGAAACGGCTTCTTAAAAGTAAAATTAAACCCAAGACCAACTGCGTTTATGCTTCTTTACAAGGTTTAAATGGAGCAAATTCTTTGGGCAAGATGTTTTTATATGAAGCCAAGCCTGTGTGAACGCAGCAGTTTGGTTCAAATTGTTTGAACTGGGCACATTGTGGAAAGCAAAGAATTGATTTAGCTGTCGAAGATGTTTTTCGAAGAGCTATTAAAGCGTGACACTGGCCCTCTTCACAACTTTTGGATGTGACAAATATAACGGCACCTCCCTTCAACTACACTCTAGGGCTTTACTCGCATGTCACACTTACAACAAGACTCAAGGAAGTCACTGCACCAGCACATAAACCACCACAACATGTTGGTTTTGTACAGATTAAACAGACGAGATAGAACATGTTAACTAGTGAGCTTAAGAAGAGCTTCTAGGTGGATCTTTATGCTAAGCTAAGCTAACCTGCCGTCTCATTTTCAGGTCAAAGACATCCAGCAGCGGACAGACGCAGTTGGAGACCAACTATGTGAACATAGTGGAGCATTTAGCAGCTTAAGAGACGGTGGAGACCAAAAACAGAGCAGAAAGAGTGTTGGAGAACATATCAGGCGGACACAAACACCACTCATGAACCACTAATGAATGGTCATGTTGGAGGTGGAAACAAGTTCAACATATCAACTGAAAAGCTGATGACATGTTGACGTTGTGTTCACTACTTGTTTCTGCTGAAACCAAGCGGGTAAAATAATCGGTTATTGCGTGCTTAACATTTTAATAACTGAGTCCCTGCAGACTTTTGTGTGTTTACACCTGAATGCAGCGCAGAGAGTGTGTGTCGGAGAAGCAGTCTGATGTATTGTGCAGCAGTTGTTGAAGATTAGCAGTTCTCTCACGTTCCGTGTTCCTCTGTTCTCACCCCTGAGGGCTCTCCGATAGAACCGTCCAGCTGCTGCTGCTTCGTCCACAAGATCCAATTTCTGCAGGTCAGGAGCTCCCCGATTGGCTCAGGGGTTTTAACATAGTGATGACATCGCTGAGCGGGAAAGCCTCGTCGTCGTCGTCGTCGCCGCCTCCTCTCGCTGCCGCTGCAGAATAAAGTCCCAGTCAGACTCAGCAGAGGTTAGGAGGTCGCATGTAGCTGACGGTCCTACGATGTTAAAGTCATGAACATGAACTTCTCACCTGGAGTGAACACTGGTTATATTAGAGAAGCTGTTGTTACAATGTGTTCATGCAACACTGCAACGCCCTTGAAACAAGCTAAATAGGAGATTTTCACTTCTCTTAAAGTAAGGCAGGATGTCCAGCTGCCAGACGTCTTGAAATAAGATCAAAAACATTATTGTTTAGTGCAGATAATTCAATTACAAGCCATTTAATACTCGGGGTTTAAATGAGAGTAGTGTCATTCTTGTTTCTAGATAAACTCCACGAGGTCAAAACCTCAATACTTTCCAGCTCAACTGGGTTTTTAATCTGTGTGTTGACCACTGAGCCACCACTTTGGTCCAAACAGCTATTAAATGAATTGGCATGAAATTTGGTGCAAACGTTTGTGGTCAACAGAGGATGAACCCTACTGTCTTTGGTGATCCTCTGACTTTTTATCTAGCGTTTTTGTTGTTGTCATAGCTAGTACCTCTGCAAGCTATAGCTGGCTTTTAACTTTCAATAGGCAAGCAAGCTACTGCTGCCCTGGTGGCTAACAGGCCAACAAGTCTTCACAGTGTACTAAAAGCTTTATTATCATGATGTCCGTACAGTGCATAGACCATGTCTTTCTGAATCAGATCCATTGGTTAAATGAATGTGTGTCCATTTTGGGTTTGTAGAGAAGAATCACCTTTTGGGTCACAAACTGTTTTTTGCTCTGTTTGGATGTTAAGTCACAGAAGTCCAGCATCCAACACAAATCCTGCAGCCAGAGTCTTTTATTTTTTTTGCGGTAGTTTAGGGGGGAAGAAGTGAAGATATTTGTTTGGCATAGTGAAACCGTTCTGACTGTTTCTTCTGGTTTCCTGCCTTTTTACAGATCGTCTTCCGGAAGATCAGTGATGTGAAACGTGAGGAAGAGGAGATGTTGAAGCGGAAGAATGAGGCTCCTCTGAACCTTCCTCCGGATCATCCGGTCCGACGACTCTTCCAGCGTTTCCGGCAGCAGAGGGAGGCCCGGCTCGCCACTGAGCAGGTCATACAAAGCACCGGTGATGTGGAGAAAGGTGTCGTTCCCCTGGAGCCGCCCAGAGGTCCAAAGATCCTGGCCTCCACCAGTATAGTTATGGTGACGGAGAGCCCAGCCACACCCACCACCTCCACCACCGCAACCTCTTCATCCAAGACCTCCAGCCGAGTCATGCTCCACGCTCCGGCCACCCAAAATGGAAACCTGATCGGCTGCAAATCCGCAGAGCCGGCCAAAGCTAAAGGCTGGGGACGATTCAAGGAGTCGGTCGTGAAGGCCGAGTCGTGGAGCAGCGTCTCCAAGGCCGAGTCCATGGAGACGCTGCCCGATAGAACTAAGTCTCAGGACGAGATGTCCCTCAAGAAAACAGACTCCTGTGACAGTGGCATCACAAAGAGCGACCTCCGCTTGGACAACGTCGACGACGCCAGAACGCCGCTGGAGCAGAGCCCGGTCCAGTCGGACAAGAAGGCGGTCTTCTGTCCGATAACGGAGCAGAGCATGCAGGCCTCTTTCCTGCAGATGAAGCAGGAATTGAGAGGAGACATCCGATCGTTGGACGGTCGCATGGCAGCGCTGGAGTCTCAGCTGGCTGAGATGCTGCGACTTCTCAAATCCAGGAAGTCGTCGGGCTCCTTCTTTGAGATCTCGCGGCCTCCTTCCCCCGATTCCGATAAAGGCAGCTTCTCCTAAACTGGACCTCAGGGTCCTCGGGACTCAAACTGGAGCCTGTTGAGCCTCCAGATGCCAGACGAGCTGCTGACTGCAGAGTGAAGCTTTGGTTGACGACGATATCACGCAAAAGCACTTTGTAACGTCGCTAGCATCGCTCTGCAAGACGTTACAGACTGAAATGATGCAGCACTGAAATGATGATCAGGCTGATTTTTACTTTGATCACAGACTGTAGAAAGAGTCATGACAGTCATGATGGCACCTTTGGTCCTCAAGAGGGTTTAGACCTTCATATAATTTTAGCAATAATAAGACATGGCTTTAACGTTGTGTTTTGAACACTGTGATGAAGGAACTCGCTTCCAAAGGTTCATTTGGTGACTTTCATCCATCTCGTGAGGTGTGGTCCACAAAGTCTGTTTAGCTGTTCAGAACCAATCAACCAGAATCAATCAAAAGAAGGTTAACACACTTCAAAAAGAAGAGGCTGTGATTGATCTCTGTGATTGAAGTGAACAGATTGATTCAGAATCTTGAAAACTGACAAAGAAAAATCATGGCGTCCATGATGTTAATACTTCACGTATTTTAGGTTGTTTTTTTTACTGATGGAGCTGTTTGAGAATGAACCGCTGCATGATGTCATATCAAAGCAATGCGATTGGTTGTTAAGAGCGCCAATCAAAATTCCGTGTAAGTGAGAAGCTGCTGAAGTCGTTAAAGGTTCAGTGTGGATCAGACGTTCAGCTGGTGTTCAATGGTTTGGTTTGGTGATTCGGTTCGGTGGGATTTCTTAAAGAGAAGAATGTCCCCCACCTCATGCAGACTATAAACACTGTGTACAGATTTCAGCAAGAAGTCTTTGATGTTTTGAGATCGGTGGCGTTTTTTTAATCCAGAATGAATGTGAAAGATTCGATGCATCACGGTGACAATGAGGCCCTAAATGTGTCCGATGTTTAATTCCCGCACAGAGCCGGACATTAGTCTGGATGTTTGTTTTTGTTTTTTTTATTTAAAAATAAATCAGTGTATGTTTCCATGTTGATCAGCTCTGAATGGAGCTCACAGGGTTAACACCTCCAAAGTCAAACGGAACAGTAATCTGATTTATTCAGTGTTAAAGATGACACATCTGTGATGGTAATGATTCTGATGTATGTGGGCTGCTTGACTGCATCTGAATTCAAGTGGAATATGTTTTAACTCATTGTACGTCTACTCTTTAATTCAGGCGTTAAATCAACTATCATGCAGATCGGTCAGTAAACGTCTCGGGTGAAGAGAAGCACTCTCGAGGAACCACTACGACGTGTGAAGCTGAGCAGACACTGTGTGTTTTTATTGATCTTGTACATTATGTTAACTCCTTTTTATGGCACTTTTATACTCGCACTGTTACGGCTCAATCGCCCGGCTCACACTGAACATAAACATTCAGTGATGGAGCTGTTTGTTTTGTAACGTTTCATTTAAAGAGCTGTATTTAACATTCTGAAGATTTAAAGAGCGCCAAACAGCAATTTGCTTTGTAAAGATACAGTGGAGTGATATCTACCTGAGCAGAGGCTGAAGTCACTCTCCCTCTGTGTTTGTTGTTATCCGAGCTTCTCCTTGCTTTGTTGACACATGGCTGCACGTGCTTTTTGTGCATGTTCGTGCACGTGAGCGCTCCCCATTGTTTAGCTCACGGCCGGCGCTCTGCACCGCTCCGATACGGAGGTTACAGCTGATAACGCCGTTGTGGAAGCGTAGCACCCACCCTCCGGTTACCTCTGAATGAAAGACTGTTTGCTCTGTCGCCATGTTGAGGGCCGTTTAGAGGCAACCGACAGGCTCCCGATCTCGTGTCTTGCACCTTTAAAGCTACACCCTCTGATTTTTACCCAATAACACCCCAAATGTTAAAAGTGGTGACTTCAGTTTGACGTCGAATTGAAGCTGCGTTAAATTATATTTGACCACTAGGGGGCAGAAAGACAATTAGGTTGCGTCCAAAATTCCAATGCTAACATGCTATTTAGTACGCTAAAACAGTCAACATGTCCGAAACCTTAGCATGAAAACAATATTGCACAAATTGCAAACTATTTCTAGGAAAGCATTTCAGTGTACAAATACTGGACACTATGGCGGCATTAATATCCCACAATGCAATGCTGTAATGACGTCAACGTTCAGCAGACAATGGCAGACAGCGCTGTAAAGTCTACTTGGTTTGAAGGGTGTAGAAAGAAATTCTGTCGGGTCATTGGCACCAGACTTGTAGGTTAGATGTTAGGCTCAGCGACAACTTGTTGCAAACAATCCAGGTTGGCGTGTTTCTACCCCTGGACGGACTCCACACAACAGCGACGGCGGCGATCATCTGTCACCGTTTGTTCACTCTTGTTGTCAAATGTACCGACAACCACGCGTTTGTTGCCGCTCGCAGGCAGATTGTGCTCGAGCAAACTGTAACGGAGCGGACGTGATGTCCTGTTTGGTTGGAGGTCACGACAGCCAATAGACTCCGTCCGTTTTCTCTTCATGCCTCGCCAGTTCTTCATGTCTTCATCTGTGCCTCCATCAAAGTTCCAGCAAAGGAAACCGTAATAACTTTTTATATGCAGCCTTTTCTTTGTGAAAAACTCTCTGTCTCCGTCCTCTGGTCAGCTGTCCGGGTTTACATCCAACGGGCCTCGTCAGTCATCATGACGACGTGTAATCTGAAGGCTCGGGCACATCGCAATCTTTAACAGTAAGATTTCTGCGTTTCTGTGACTTCCTCCTTTGTGGTTGATAGCTTCACCTTGCACACCTGCTGGTTACGCCCATATGACGCCACAGTCTGTGTGAACCTTTCTGTAGTTGTCTCTGTGGTCTCTCGCAGGTTTGTGAGGAAACGTGAAAAGCTGGAGTTTGGGTTTACTGCTCGTCTTTGTCAGCAACTGGAGACTAAAAGTCCAGATTATGATTCAAAAAGAGTCGAGCTGAGACGAGATGAGTCGTGGCCGAGTGTGATAGGCTGAGACACCTGTCAATCAAGGTAAAAACACCCCACAAACATACCGAAATCTGAATATTTCCTGAATGGCACACTCATTCTGACAACAGATGAATAGATTATCTCCTGAAAGATGAAGTTGTGTAAAAAGACATATTTGCTGAGAGAAATTGAGGTTTTGCACTTTACTAGAATCAGTGTTTTCTTTAAGCTACATCTAGTGGACGTTAGTTGAACTGCGGCTTAGATTTCGTCATCGTACTACAACGTGTCTGCGTGCGTCTGAATGGACAAATTTATGATCTCGTGAATACGTCTCCCCAAACTAACAAAAGTAGCATAAACGATGACCAACGTGGTTATTTGGAGTTTAACGGATTCTCTAAGCTTCACCTTCAACACTGAGCTTTGGTTTTTACTGACTGAACAATTCCTGACATTAAATTCAGATTTTAGACCAATCAGTTTGAAAATATGAAATGCATCTTGCTCTTTAAGTATAAAGTTCTGCAGCTTTAAGTTGAGTATCATCTGCAAACAGAGTAATAAACTAAAAGTAACCGTATCTACACTCTGAGGCTTTATTCCTACAAAGAGGAAATGTCATCATTCATCATTATGTCATCGCCTGAGAAGTTGTACTTTTGTCTTGACATTGGTATCTCATCTATCCTGTGTAGGTGTGATTATAATATAGTGTCCTAATATGCAATTATTGCTATTTGTACTGAGAGACTAGTAGTTGTTTGTGGTACTGTGTGTATCTCACGCTGTCCCATGAGCACCGCTGGTATCGGCACTGATGCACTTTGGCCGTCTCTGCATGACGCTGCTGTCTGAAACTTTTCTTTCTTTTTTTTTATTAAAGAAAGAGCTGACTTTGCCTTTGCTACTTAAATTTCTTGGAGTAAGGAGGTTTCGCTCTCTTTAAACTTTAATACCTTTCGCTGTGGGTCACATGTATGTAATCACAAGTCGTGCATGAAGAGCGCCTCAATGTTAAACTGGTACAACGTCTTTATCAATGTCACATGTGCACCGTTCTGGAAACTCGCAGCTTGGAGGAAACGCTTGAGGGGAAACTTACAGTAACCACAGATACAGTATATAGTCTCATTTCTGTTCTTCACTTATTGACAGGAATGAAAACTGTACTGGCACAAAGAGTATTTCTAAGAAAATTACATCAAATGTCAATAATAAATTATTTCATACTTTGTACTTTGTTCCGTTTCATTTAACGTCTGTTATAAAAGAAGTAAGTTTAATTAATTATGATGTTTTATTAGAGGGCCATGTGTTTTGTTTATAGGAGTACTGGATACAAGTTTTGTAGAGGTGAGTTGCTCACTTGGAGCTATCGAGTCAGTTGAGTAATCTGTTGCTACGGGTAGCTGCAGGTTAGCATACCGTGAGCTCTGATTTGGTTCAACTACTTTTAAACGTCTACCTGCCAGCCAATCAGAAACCAGCATCAGTCAGTGAGTACGGATTATTCTGAATATAAATCTATAATACAATCATGATTTTTCTTCATCAGAACTCCTCGTTCACTCACATCAACGAGAATATTCAGATGATATTAGTGCTGTTGTTTTATTACTATTATTGTAGTCCTCCTCACATACCTGCGCATTCTTCTGGTCACAACTACACATAATAACGTTCATACATGCTCGCACAGCAATTTGAAATATCTAGTACTGCCACAAATACAATCAACTAAAAATAAGCACAAAATTGAAATCATAACCCCAGTGTGTTACATCTGATTGTTTTGTGTTCTTGTCTGTATATTTAGTTGCACCCGTCTGTCTGATTTATTACCTTTCTGTGTCCAATTACACTGATACTGACAAATAAATGAATACAGTGGTGAAAAAAAATCATATTGAGATCAAGGTTGTTGCTGTCAAATCATTTCTACGTGATTTGAATTCATTAATCACAATCAGTTTTAAATCTGCTCGTCTTTCTGTTTCCGAACTCGAGTCGCTGCTTCTCCTTCTGGATCTCTTCCAAACCGACAGGGAATCCCTGAGCCTCCCCCTCGGAAAAAAAAAAAGCTGCTCTCTGCAGAGCTCCCTCCCTCTCTCTCCTTCCTCCCTCCTCATTTAATGTTCTGCATTGCAGTGCCAGCCCTCCTACCCCCTCCTTTCTTCCTCCAGGTTGATCTCTGCAGCAGCGAACAAACAGCAGGGCGAACCTCTCCGTCTGACACTAAACATGCCTGCACAGCCTCACCACTCCTCTGAATCTCCTGCATCTCTCTGTGTTATCCTGAAGCCACAGAGCCCTCTACAGAGCAGCCACAGACATCACAGTCAGCTGCAGCTTGCATCTTATTAGACTTCAGACTTCATCACCATCCATCGCAATGATCGCAAGAAAAGGTAATACAAATCATAAATCATTTAAATGTACAACACAAAGAATCTTTCCAAAAGAAAGTGGATGGCCTTTTACAGAAAACTCATTTTGTAGGTGAAGCTGCCTATAAGGCCCACACTACAGCCATTCAAGCATGGTGTCACAGTAGCTTGCTTGAGTATAGCATGTCCAAAAAGCCAAAAATAAGTCATAGTATAGTGTGTTGAAAAAAGTCATAATATAGCATGTCAAAAAAGTCCTAACAATTCCTAGTATAGTATGTTGAAAAAAGTCATAGCATAGCATGTCAAAAAAGCTTTTTATGAAAAGTAATAGTATAATATGTCGAAAAAAATCTAAATATAAGTCGCAGTATGCCGTAAAAAGTAATAAAAAGTCATAGTATGGTTTGTCAAAAAAAGTCATAGCATGTTGAAAAAATCTAAATATAAGTCATAGTATAGTATGTCGAACTTGAGTAAATGTACTTTAAAGGGTTTTTAAAGGATGCAGAACATGTATATATTTAGTGAACTCAGGATACTGATGTGTGTTAAACAAGCAGCTGCTGACAGTCCTGCTGCCTCAGCGACACTTCAGCTAACCTCTTCCTACACTCTCCAAACACCCCCCCCCCCCCCCCCCCCCACACACACACACACCTTTTTACCGGTCAGTGTCGGGCACCATGGCAACAGGTGCAGTCCGCGCCCTGATTGGCTGCGTGTCCTGGTATCACCCGTTGCTCTTTGCAGTCAGAAGTGCTGAGTGGACCCCCCCCCCCCCCCCTACCGCTTCATGGCCTCCTATTATTTAGCAGATTTGTTTTTGCGTCCTGGCTGAAGCTTCTAGTGCGAGAGGGAAAAACTGCAGCGGGGATCATATATGTGCCTCTGCAGGGACGCCGGGGGCATAACCTAACAAATGTGTGGGGTCAATTGGTAAGGACTGCTTTCTGTTGTGTTCCTTGTGCGGAGGTAGGGGAGTGGAGGTAGAGGACTGCTAAGTTGTGTGCGGAGGTGAAGAGTGGAGGTGATGGATGTGG